>NC_041384.1:49796912-49821369 GCF_002162155.2 Triticum dicoccoides
GTTCAAACTTGTTTAAATAATAACAGTAATATTTTTTTTATAAGACAGTAGCATTTAAAAAGTTGTTTGATACTAATTTTTTTTATAAGACGGTGCGCGGGGTGCGGGGGGTCGGCGGCGGCGGTTGAGTAGGGGAATCGAGGGTGCGGGGGGTCGGCGGCGGCGGCCGGTGGACTGGGGGGGTGCTCGGCCGCGAGGGGGGCCGGATCTGGCGAGGTGGGATAGCGATCGAGATGGAGGGGGATCGAGATCGAGTGTCCATGAAATTTAAAAATATTCATGATAGTTCAAAAAGTACCCATGAAATACAATCGAGAAATGAAGGCTACGATTTGAATACAATGGATCTTAGCTAGCTATCTGTTCACAATCTTCTTGCCCTTCTTTTTTGCAAATGGAGTTCTTCTGTGGAACGGACGTCCTTTAGGTAGGGTGGTCCTGCTTCTTCTTGTGGTGTATGCTGCTACTTCATCATCGTCGTCATGTTCGATCCTCGGGTCGCCGTACTTGTCGAAGTCTTGCTCATTGGCTACTCCATCCATTCCGATGATCTTCCTTTTGCCTCTCCTCACGACAAGACGACTGGGCTTTGGCGGGTCGGTAATGAAGAAGCATTGGTCCACTTGGGAAGCCAGTACCCATGGCTCATTTTTCGCGGTGACGTTTGCGCCCGCGGTCTTGGATTTGGCTTCGGGTATAACCATGGTGGTGAAATACCGGTCTTCTTTTATGACGTTCTTGGCCCATCTGACACGGAACATCGGGACCTTCTCTCCAGCGTAGCTCAGCTCCCAGATCTCCTCGATCCTTCCGTAGTATCTGTCCTTGTCGTTACCGGTGTAGGATTCCATCGTTACCCCGGAGTTCTGATAACCATCGCTCTTCATGTCCTTGGCCTCGGTGTAGAATGTGTAGCCGTTGATATCGTACGCCTCATAGGTCATCAGGTTGTGCTCGGCGCCCTGTGACAAGGCGAATATGAGTTGTTCTTCCACGGAAGAATCCTCATGTAAAGGGTACGCCAGAAGCTTCTGCTTGAACCAACGCGTGAAACATGAGTTGTGCTCTTTGAGTATATCTCCGTCCGTCCTCTGTTGGCCTCGGTCATTATACGTCTTCTTAATAAAGGTTTTGTGCTCTACCACCCAAGGATCGACCACGTCTATGTGTTGTAGCACGACTAGGTTTGCTCTTTCAAAGTCGGCGAGTCGACCCTCGAAGTCGACATGCATTTCGCGGCGACCCTCACGGTGACCCCATCCAGCGAGCCTGCCGAGGTGCCTGTTGACGGGCAGACCAACGGGGTTCTCGGTGCCTAGATAATTCGTGCAGTAGGAGATGCACTCTTCGGTCAGAAAGCCCCTGGCTATGCTTCCTTCTGGACGTGACATGTTGCGAACGTATCCTTTGATGACACCATTCATCCTTTCAAACGGCATCATGCTGTGCAGGAACGTCGGCCCGAGTTGGATGATATCCTCCACTATATGGACCAGCAGATGCACCATAACGTCGAAGAATGCGGGCGGGAAGTACATCTCAAGCTCGCATAGTATCACCACGATCTCTTCCTGTAGCCTTCTGAGTTGCCTCACGCCAATCGACTTCCGAGAGATGACGTCGAAGAAGTTGCATAGGCCAAATAGCGTTTCACGGACGTGCGCGTCCATGATCCCACGGATTGCAACTGGAAGTATCTGCGTCATCAGCACGTGACAGTCGTGAGACTTCATCCCGCTGAACTTCTGCTTCGCTGGGTCTAGGTATCTGCTTATCTTCCCCGCGTAACCGTAAGGAAGTTTTACTCCTAGGAGGCAGGTGAAAAACTGCTCGATCTCCTCCTGACTTAGAGTGAAGCACGCGGGAGGGTAGCCATTTCCGGTCTTCTTGGCCTTTTTGCCTTTGCGACGACTTTCTGTGTCCTGCTTCGCCTCATCATCATCATCATCATCATCATCATCATCATCATCATCATCATCATCATCATATATAGCGTGAAGCTCCTGCCTGATGCCCATTGATTTCAAGTCTGCCCTTGCTTTCGGCCCATCTTTGGTCCTCTCTGGCATGTTGAGCAGGGTACCAAGCAGACTCTCGCACACGTTCTTCGTGATATGCATGACATCAAGGCTGTGAGGCACACGGTGGATCTTCCAGTACGGCAAGTCCCAGAAAACAGACCTCGTTTTCCATACCTTCAGCAGCGGCTCTGGCGCCTTTCGCTTCTTTCCCGGCTCTGGCGCCTTTTGCTTCTTTCCCGGCAGTGGGCAGTCTTTCCAATTTTTCAACAGCTTGTCTATTTCCTCGCCGCTCCTCGTACACGGGCATTTTCGGGGTTCGGTTTCACCATCGAACAGATCCTTGCGTTTCCTCCACGGGTCATCGTCGCGAAGCCACCTTCGATGTCCCATGAACATGGTTTTCGAAGACCCGGGATCTCTATCTAGCTGGCGATACATTGTGTCATCCATGCACCTTACGCATCCAGAAAATCCGTGGACTACCTGCCCCGCAAGATATCCGTAACCGAGATAGTCGTGCACCGTCGTGAGCAGTGCGGCTCTCATAGGGAAATATTCTTTCTCTGCGGCGTCCCACGTATTGGCTGGCGTTTTCCACAGCGTGTCAAGCTCCTCTTTCAGCAGCCCCAGATACGGATTGATGTCGTTCCCTGGTTGTTTCGGCCCTTCAATTAGCATACTCATGTGAATGTACTTCCTCTTCATGCACAACCAGGGGGGAAGGTTGTACATCCACACAAACACAGGCCAGGTGCTATGTGTGCTTCTCTGGCTGCCAAACGGATTGACTCCATCGGTGCTCGCGCCCAGCACGATGTTCCTTGGATCGTTCCCAAATTCTGGGTATTCGAAGTTCAATGCTTGCCACTGGCTCGCATCCTTAGGGTGACTCAGCATCTTGTCTTTTTTATCTATCTCCGGATCATTTGCGTCATCTTCTCGCTTCTTCTCCTCCCTATCCGCGTGCCAACGCAGGAGCTTTGCTACCTTAGGATCCGCGAAATACCGCTGCAGACGAGGAGTGATCGGAAAGTACCACACCACTTTTCGAGGAGCTTTCTTCCTCTTCTTGTATCGAGTGACACCGCACACCAGACATATTGTAGACTACGCGTGCTCGTCCCGATAAATGATGCAATTGTTCATGCACACATGGTATTTCACGTGCGGTAAATCCAGAGGACACACGATTTTCTTTGCCTCCTCCAAACTGGTCGGGCACTTGTTCCCCTTGGGAAGACGTTTGTGCTAGAATGACATGTTCTCGTCGAAGCATGCGTCGGTCATTTTGTGTTTTACCTTCATCTCCAGAGCCATGAGCGTTACTTTCAGGCGGGTATCCTCGGGCCTGCATCCTTCATACAACGGAGTAACCGCGTCTAACTCAAGTTGATCCATCTTGGCTTTCTCTCGGGCGGCAGCTCTTGCGTTATCCGTCTGCTTGAGAAGCAGCTCTTGAATATGAGGGTCCTGCACCCAGCCCATCGATGGTCCAATGTCGTCTGCTCCGCCGGCATCATCATCATGTCCCGCATCTTCTACATGATGACTGTGTACAGCATCACCGTCGTGATCATCTCCTGGGGATTCTTCGTCTTCTCGCCCCCCCGAGCCGCGGTGGTTGTCTTGCTGCCCTTCCTCATTTCTTGCCCGGCCCCCATGAACGACTTCGTAGTCATCATCATCACCTTGCCACCGATAGCCATCCATGAAACCACGCAAGAGCAGGTGGTCCCGCACCTGCCCGGAATCCGGGTCCGCAATAAGGCTATTCAGCTTGCATCTTCGACACGGACATCTTATCTCCGTCTCGTTCTTTTGAAGCATCTCGGCCTTCGCGGACCTCAAAAACCTATTCACGATGCCTTCGGTCATCGTGCGGACCATGGTCGCCTGCGGGGTAGAGCAAAACGATATTTTAGAACCAAGAAAAAAATTTGGCATGACTTTCCCTAAAAATAGGACCAAAAAGAATGCTTAATGCCAAAATTCTCGCCGAAACGGAAATGAATCAACATTCCGGCAAAATATTGGCAACTATCGCATTTCAAATACCGGTACACCTCCAAACACAAACACATATGCAACACCACAAACATATGCAACACCACGAACATACATAGATCTAGCTAGGCCATAAAAAGTGCATGTGCACATTGTTGTAGGGAGAACAACATAAATATAGCTTCCCCCCCTTACTTACCTAGCAAAACAAGGTAACTTAACCACTTAATTTGAATGAATCTATGGTGGAAATGAGGTGAAAAAGAGGAGGCACCCGAGACAAGGAGGAGGCGGTGGAGAGAATGAAGTGGGGAGAAAGTGAGTGTGGGAGGAGAGGCTGTCCAAAATATCTTGTTGCTGCCCACTTACTAATGGCGCACCAGCAACAAATGCGCCATTAGTAATCCAGGTTACTAATGGCGCACCCCCTGGCGGTGCGCCATTAGAACTTTTGCAAAAAAAGGAATAAAAGCAATAATAAAAAAAATAACATTAGTGGCGCACCTCCTGGATGGTGCGCCATTACTAGTTACAACTAGTAATGGCGCACCTCCAGGGGATGCGCCATTAGTATGTTTGGACAGGCGCACTAGTTCAAAAAAAAATTGGTACTAATGGCGCACCGTGGTCAGGGTGCGCCATTAGTAGTTTCAACACTAATGGCGCGTCAGAGGGTGGTGCGCCATTAGTATATACTAATGGCGCACCACTTGTCTGGTGCGCCATTAGTGTCATTTCCATCTATAGCCCTTTTCCTAGTAGTGGTCCACATATTCACCATATCAATACTCCACTATGGATCCGTTCCCGTCTCCCTACGAGAAGGCCATCCATAGCACTCACGCTTATCTTGCGGATTTTAGAGTATCCACTTCAAGTTGTCTATGTACTACATAAGTCCTCCAAGTTTCCATATCCCAGGAAAACGGCTATTCGAATAGATAATGTTAACCCTGCAGGCGTGTACTTCTTCACACACACTCTCGCCACTTATAGCCATGTACACGTCATGTACCTCGGCAACCTTCAAGCGGAAGCCGGGCGAGGGTGTCGGCCACGACCTGACTAACCACACGAGTCTCTCATCCAGGTTTATCGCCTATTCGGGTTCCATCCGCAAGGAGATCCGGCCGGGGTGTCGCTCACGGCCCCAAACGATGTGTGCAGGGTTCCCAAGCCCACCATCCGGGTGCCACTTGGTACATCGTGCCATGGTGCCTAGTCTATCCCAAGCCCGTCCCGTCGGACACCACCTGGTAGACAAGTAGCACTACCTACAAACGCCATAAACTAGTTGCAACTCCTGAACAGAGATCAAGTGGATTAATAAGCCGAGAGGGGCTGGATAACCGGAACCCAATGTGTGGTAGTAACTGGACTTGGATAACATACACAGAACTCAGTGCTTAGGGACGGTTCCAATGAGACAACCCACCATGTACTCCAACATGGCCTCTCATCTCTACCTTTACCAATACGTGTTCACACACTTAGCCCTTACCGGTAGGACATGTTCACCACTCTGATTCATTCCCGATGAATCAGACCTGACACAACTCTAAGCATAGTTGGCATAAATAAAACAAGCATGGATGAGCAGGCACATCAAGGCTCAAGCAACTCCTACTCATGCTAGTGGGTTTCAACTAATTACTGTGGCAATGACAGGTCATGCAAAGGAATGGGTTCAGCTACCGCAACAGAAAGTAGCAGTTTGAATCGTTGTTGTCCTAATACAGTAAAAGGAGCAGGAGCGAGAGAGTGGGATTTATCGAGATGCTCAAGGGGGTTTGCTTGCCTGATAGATCCACGAAGAAGCACTGCTCCTCAGACAGGTACTTGGAACACCTTCCGGAGTAGAACCTATCGAGAAGGGACGGTGTCTGCAATCAATAAACAACCATATGCAACAATATGATGCATGAAGATGACATTTCAAAGATGCTATGATTTGCCCTAATGCATCTAGCATCAATTTGGTTGAAGTCCATATGAACCAAGGGTTCATATGCAAACCCCAAATTAAGTATATAACATGCCATTATTACATTTTCACTTATACAAGAAGGATAAGTTGGTTTTTCATGCATGAAACTGGCATAAAAGGATTACTTGCATTTTTCTGATGATTTTCATATATAAATTATTTCATTCTAAGCTACGGTTTAATTTCTAGGAATTTTAGAAGTTTTAAATATTTTCTGAAATTCCTTGAATTATTTAAAATCTAGAAAATCAATTACTGCATCAGCGTGATGTCACAAAGGCGTCAGCAGGGCTGACCAGGTCAAACCTGACGTGTGGGGGCCACACGTCAGTGACACAGTGGCTAAGCCCGGGTCAAACCCGCACTGGCCAGGGCTTGACATGGCCCTGGGGCCCACTATCAGCGGCTGGTGGGGTGGGTTAGGCTATGGGATTAGTGCTAATGACAGCCACGTCGCCCTCACTGGAGTTCGGCCGGTGACGACCAAACCGCGCGGCGGTGCTTCGCCGGAACGTGCTATAGGCGGCGGAAGAGCGCCCGGGCACTACCAATCGGCAGCCCGTGCTCGACCGCATCCACCTGGGCATAGGGGAGGTCGCGGGGACGGTGGAGCTCGCCGGAGCAGGGCTCGCGGCGGCGGCCAGAGCTCGGTTGATGCGGGTTAGGCACTGTAGGGCGCTAGGGGGGCTGCAGTTTGGCGCATTGGACTCGTGTGGGTGCGGTGAGCTTAGTGGTAAGCTTGGACGCGTGCTTGCACGGCCGTAGCCGCGGTGGCGACATGGCCGGCGGCGAGGAGCAATCAGCTCTGATGGCCACGGTGGCTAGAAGGCACGGACGAGCACGGGGAGAGAGGGGAAAGAAACAGGGGCTCACGGCGAATCCAACAGAGTCAACGGCGAGGCCGGGGAGGGTCTGGAGCTCGCGAATCCACGCCGGCGAGCTTCAGTGGCCGACGATGAAGAAGATGAAGATGGTGTTGATGCAGAGCTTCCTGGGTCGCCTGGCTCATTGAGGACGTAGCAGGCGGCGAGGCGGAGCTCTGGGGCACGTCCGTGAGGCTAGGGAAGGCCGATGGCCGTGGTGGCAGCGATCGGCGGCGACCGTGGTGTTCGGCTGCAGGGGAGAGAGAGCGAAACAGAGAAGGGGAGAGGAGGTGTGGGGGATCCATACGGCTCCAGGGGGGCTCGCGTGGCATCTCTAGAGCGTCGAGGGAGCGGCGGGAAGCAGGAGGTGGCCGGGCATGCGCCGGCGCGCGTCGGGCACGCGCCGTGCATCCGACTGGTAGGAGGAAGAAGACCTCCTTGCCCCTGGTGGGCTGGGCCGGCCAGATGGGCTGCCAGGTGAGCGCCAGGTAAGTGTTCTACTCTTTTTTTAATTTTTCTGTTCTGTTTGTATCTAATGGAAATGTTAAAACATTTCCATAAATGCTGAAAATATTTGTGGCATCTAGATATAATATTCCAGAGGCCCTCACCAATTCCCAACATTTTTGGAGCCATTAAAATACTTATATAATTTAAACAACTCCAAATCAAATATTTATGCATTGATTCAAAAATCCAAAATGTGTAGCAAAAATATGCATCACCTCTGGTTGTTGTTCCCAACATTATCTAAAGAGCATGAACATTTTTGAAGAGCATTTTGGGTTCATTGAAAATCCATTTTAAAGTTGAACCTATTGGAAAAAACTTTGGTGCTAGGGTTTGCAACTTTCCCCATTTCAAATTTATTTGAAAGATTAAACATGATGCACAAGCAAGCCTAGGACATACCAGAACTAGGGATGTGACAACACGCCCCCACTCAAAAAAATCTCGTCCCAAGATTCAGGAGTTGGCGGAAAGAAAGCGGGGTACTCAAGTCGAAGACGATCTTCTTGCTCCCAAGTAGCTTCTCTCTCAGAATGATGAGACCATTGAACCTTGAGAAACTTGATGTTATGACGTCGAGTGACACGCTCTGCTTGATCCAGAATGCGAACGGGGTACTCTCGATAAGTGATGTTATCTTGGAGATCAAGCGTTTAGTGGTACACTCCACGGATGGGATCCGAGAAGCAATGCCTGAGTTGAGAGACGTTGAAGACATCATGAACACGAGAAAGATGTGGGGGTAGTTCCAACTGGTAGGCGACCTCTCCTCGTTTAGCAAGAATGCGAAAAGGACCGATGTAACGAGGATCCAACTTGCCCTTGATACCAAAACGATGGGTACCCTTCAAAGGAGTAACCCGAAGGTAAGCCTTGTCGCCAACTTCATAAGCCACTTCCTTATGACGGCAGTCATACTGGCTCTTTTGATGAGATTGGGCTGTTTTCAAATTCTCACGAATGATGCGAACTTGCTCTTCTGCCTCCTGGATCATATCCGGTCCAAAGAATTGTCTTTCACCGGTTTCTGACTAGTTCAAAGGTGTTCGACATCTTCGTCCATACAGAATCTCGAAGGGTGCTTTCTTAAGACTGGTTTGATAGCTATTGTTATAAGCAAACTCGGCGAAAGGAAGACATTTCTCCCAATCCATACCGAATGAGATAACGCAAGCTCTAAGCATGTCTTCAAGAATTTGGTTGACCCTTTCCACCTGACCACTTGATTGAGGGTGGAAAGCGGTACTGAAGGAAAGATGGGTGCCCATGGCAGTTTGGAAACTTTCCCAGAAATGAGAGGTGAAAAGACTGCCACGGTCTGAATTGATCTCTAGTGGAACACCATGGAGTGACACTACTCGGAAGATATATAAGTCAGGGAGCTGACTAGCAGTGATACTCTCTCAAACAGGTAGGAAGTGAGCCACTTTTGAGAGACGATCAATGACTACGAAGATAGCATTATTTCCTTCCTTGGTCCTGGGAAAGCCGGTGATGAAGTCCATACCAACTTTGTCCCATTTCCACTCGGGAATAGCTAAAGGTTGAAGGGTGCCAGCAGGACTCTGATGCTCTGCTTTAACGCGACGACAAACGTCACAGTTGGCAATATACTGAGCGATTTCTCTCTTCATCCTAGTCCACCAGAACCTCTGGCGTAGGTCCTGATACATCTTTTTACTACCGGGATGAATCGTGAGAGGGGATTCATGGGCCTCCTTAAGGATCAGTTGCTGCATCTGTTGACATTTGGGAACCACCAAACGGTTTCCAAAGTAGACAACACCTCGTTCATCCATAGAGAAACAGCCAGCAACTCCCTTGGAAATATTCTTCTTGATCCGGGAGATTCCCGTATCATGCTTCTGAGCCTCTATGATCTGATCCGTAAGGGTAGGTTTCGCCACCAAGGTAGAAAGGGAACCACGAGGAGCTATGTGAAGGTTAAGCTTGCAGAATTCCTCATGGAGGGGTGGTTAACATTGTTGCAACATGAGGTTGTTGCAATAGGATTTACGACTTAAAGCATCAGCCATGACATTGGCTTTGCCTGGGGTGTAGGTGATTCCTAAGTCGTAATCCGAGATCAACTCCAACCAACGTCTCTGTCTGAGATTCAGATCCGGTTGGGTGAAGATATACTTGAGACTCTAATGGTGAGTGTAGATTTCGCAACGGTTACCAAGAAGGTAATGTCGCCAAGTCTTAAGTGCATAGACTACGGCTGCAAGCTCCAGATCATGTGTAGGATAATTTTCCTCATGTGGATGCAACTGTCGAGATGCATAGGCAATCACATGACGATCCTGCATAAGGATGCAACCTAGTCCTTGACGCGAAGCGTCGCAATAGATAACAAAGTCTTTAGTGAAATCCGGTGGCACGAGTATGGGCGCAGAAGTCAGGCGTCTTTTTAGTTCCTGAAAACTGTGCTCACACTCTGGGGTCCACTCAAACCTTTTATCTTTCTTGAGAAGCTCCATGAGGGGTTTGGCCACTTTGGAGAAGTTTTCAACGAAGCGGCAACAATAACTGGCTAGACCAAGGAAACTCCTAACTTGTTTGACCGTTTCTAGTGGAGTCCAATCGAGAACAGCTTTGACTCTCTCGGGATTTACAGCAATGCCCTTACCAGAGATCACGTGGCCCAGATAGGTCACTTCTGGCAGCCAAAATTCACACTTGGAGAACTTGGCATAAAGGCGGTGCTCTCTGAGTTTTTCTAAGACGAGTCTAAGATGTTCGGCATGCTTTTCCTCGTCCTTTGAGTAAATAAGAATATCATCCAGATAAACCACGACGAACTTATCTAAGTACTCCATAAAGATCGAGTTCATCAAGCGGGAGAAAGTAGCTGGAGCATTGGTTAGGCCGAAAGACATTACGGTGTACTCGTATTGACCATAACGAGTGACAAAGGCCATTTTGGGGATGTCCCCGTTCCTGATTTTGATTTGGTGGTAGCCTAACCTCAAATCCATCTTGGAAAAGACTGAGGATCCAGCGAGCTGATCATACAGGTCGTTGATCCTGGGAGCGGATACTTGTTCTTTATCGTGACCAAATTAACGGGACGATAATCTACAACCATCCGATCCGTACCATCCTTCTTCTTGACAAAGAGGACAGGACAAGCCCAAGGAGAAGAACTGGGATGGATGAAACCCTTTTGCAAGGACTCATCAAGTTGTTTCTTAAGCTCGGCTAACTCCAAAGGTGCCATCTTGTATGGTCTCCTAGAGATTGGAACAGTTCCTGGGATAAGTTCTATGACAAACTCTACATCTCTGTCAGGTGGGACACCTGGCAGTTCTTCTGGAAAGACATCCGGGAAGTCACGGACTACCGGAATATCTTCAAGATCTGGAAGAGGGATGGCATTAAGAGAATAGAGTTGACGCCTTGCAACTCTAGTGGAGACAGTGACTATTTTGCCAGATGGATGTGTAAGTTGAACAGATCTAGTGTAACAATCGATCTTGGCATGATGAGCTGTCATCCAGTCCATACCCGAGATGATGTTAATATCTGAGGACTTGAGAGATATCAAAGAAGCAAGGAATACCAGTCTGTCAACAAGGATTTCATTACCATGGCTTACCTTGGAGGTTTGCCATTTGGAACCAGGAGTCTGGATTATTAGTGGAGTTGGCATATCACAAAATGACATGTCGTGCAAACGAGCGTAACCTTCGGATATGAAAGAGTGGGATGCTCCAGTATCGAACAGAACTGAAGCTGGGTGACAATTGACAAGAAGCGTACCCAGTATGACGTCGGGATTATCTTGAGCTCCTGAAGCTGAGACATGGTGCACACATGCTTGTTCAATGGAGGCTGGCTTGGTACTGATCATCTTGACTGATGGCTTTTCACGGCCAACAGACCTCTTAGACTGGGGTGGAGTATAACTGGACTGAGGGCAGTCACGTGCATAGTGTCCTGGTTCTCCGCAGGTGAAGCAAGTTCCTGAGGTAGGACGTGGACCTACATTGGCAAGTGGTCCACTAATAGGCCTGGGTGGAGCACGTTGCTGAGCTGGGTGAGGCGCCACATCGGATGGCCTCGGTGCATATCCAGGTGGAAGAGCTGAGTTCGGAATCCCAAATCCGTCGCTTCTGAGAGCCAGAGCGGGAGGAAGAACCCAGATCACGGTTGTGCTTACGAGACTCCTCGTAAGTGAGCTGAGCTGTCTCTGCATTAATGGCCTTGTTCACAAGAGCCTGGAAAGTATCACAATGATGCAGGTGGAGATCACGATGCAACTTAGGGTTGAGACCCTTCCGGAACCTAACCTGCTTCTTAGCGTCCGTGGACACTTCTTCTGTAGCATAGCGGGCGAGGCTTCCAAACTCTCTACTGTAAGCATCAACAGGCAGCTTACCCTGGGTAAAACTACAGAACTCTTCCCTCTTGCGGTCAATGAGAGCCTGAGGAATGTGGTGCTCACGAAAAGCCTCGATGAAATCCCTCCAGGTAGGAATCTGACCAGCTGGAAGCATAGCCTCATAGCTCTGCCACCAAATACTAGAAGGACCTTCCAGGTGATAGGCAGCATAGGTGACCTTGTCACCTTCAGCTACGTTCGCAGAATGCAACTTGTGAGTGATGCTCCGGAGCCAGTCATCTGCATCGAGTGGCTCAATGGAATGCTGGAAGGTGGGTGGTTTCAGACCAATGAAGTTGGTGATGGAAACCAACTTCTTACACTGATGTGCGGTGTTCTGCTCAATCTGTGCCAGCAAGCGATTAGTCTCACGCTTGTTCCTCTCAGATGCTAACAAGAACTCTGCCATCAAAGGCTGGTCAGGAGGATCCTCATCCCTACCATCTCCGTGGTTCTTGCTATGAGCAACTGAACCTCGGTTAACAGACAACATCCTAGCACAGAAACCAAGGAAACAAGGATGGAATTAGCATCAACATAAGGATGCGGAATGTAATGCAAAAGCATTGGAAACTCTTGAAGTCCTATGATAAATTCGGCAGCATAACGGTTGTAAATGCTCAAAAGGATTTTTGAGACATTCATCAAAGGAATAGCATAATCAATCAGCATCATAATATCAAGGTTCTGGGTGAAACTGAGGACACACGGAAGTAGTAGAACTATACGGAGACGCAACCCAACAATCCTAAGACTTTGCGGTTTAGTAACACGTCATCCTGAGAGACAGAGGAGAAGCCTAGGCCTTAACCCTCGTAGAAAAGAAGAGGCTGACTCAGAAAGAATGACATGAGGTAAAGGAGTAAAAAGAGCCTTACGTTCCCTTCCACAATCAATTCCCTTATATAACTAAAGCATTTCTAGACTCAACTTCGACCAGTTTGGCTTGGTAATCCTACAGTCAGTCAGGCTCTGATACCAATGCTGTCGGGACCCCGATCCTAGGTCACACCAATCTAGCATGTAACACTTCATATCACTTTGCGGCCTCACGCACGGTACTCCCACGGGTGCCACCTTACCTAGCCCGGGACCGTTTGCGCCTTTTGGCTCATGTATATGATAGTGTCGCTAGCATCCATATGCAGAGAACCCTGGCCAACATGACTAGTCGTGAACCCAAAGTAGTACTAACCTACAGGGACAGGCATACATGAATCAACCTCGAGCATGTCGGTCAACAGCGTATGAATCCAGGCTGTAGCACTGGGCTAACAGGAGTCCAGGAACCTGGGCTGTAGCAGGCAAGGCAGGACTCCGTATGTCACCGCGTGACATTTCCCTGAAGGGACAAACACAGGAACGAAGTGAATCACATGCCGGCCAGTCAAGTGTTCCGGAGCAGTAGTGCTGGGCTAGCAGGACTCCGGTGAACCGGGCTGTAGCGTACTACTATGGCTCATGGAAGCACAAGACCACATTTCCCCATAAGAGAGGCTACTAGAGGTAAACAACTAGGTTGTCGGATCCCACACATAGCAATACACATTACAAGTACGCATAACATGCAAGTATGTGTTGTACAACATGGCATCACAACATAACTCAAACTCATATAAATAAAGGCCCAGAGGAGCCACATAGCAATCAATACAAACAGGGGTCTCATGACCCATCATTCAGAGCATACAAGCAACGGAAGCATTACATGTCTGAGTACAGACAACTACAAATGGAAAAGACTAAGAAGCCTGACTAAACACGACCCTCCCAAGGGTACAAGATCGTAGCTGGGATACAAGCTACTCGTCGAAGTCACTAGTGCAACCAACTGCAAAACATAAATAAGCAAACGTGAGTATGAAGGTACTCAGCAAGTCTTACATCAGAACTATCTACATATGCAGCATTATCAACAAGGGGGTGGTGGAGTTTTAACAACAGCAAGACAGCTTTGACTCAGTGGCTAGCCTATACTACGAGTATCAGAAACTTCTTTGAGGTGAGAAGACGCACACGAGTCCACATATTCACCATATCAATACTCCACTATGGATCCGTTCTCGTCTCCCTACGAGAAGGCCATCCATAGCACTCACGCTTATCTTGCGGATTTTAGAGTATCCACTTCAAGTTGTCTATGTACTACATAAGTCCTCCAAGTTTCCATATCCGAGGAAAATGGCTATTCGAATAGATAATGTTAACCCTGCAGGGGTGTACTTCTTCACACACACTCTCGCCACTTATAGCCATGTACACGTCATGTACCTCGGCAACTTTCAAGCGAAAGTCGGGCGAGGGTGTCGGCCACGACCTGACTAACCACACGAGTCTCTCATCCAGGTTTATCGCCTATTCGGGTTCCATCCGCAAGGAGATCCGGTCGGGGTGTCGCTCACGGCCCCAAACGATGTGTGCAGGGTTCCCAAGCCCACCATCCGGGTGCCACTTGGTACACCGTGCCATGGTGCCTAGTCTGTCCCAAGCCCGTCCCGTCGGACACCACTTGGTAGACAAGTAGCACTACCTACAAACGCCATAAACTAGTTGCAACTCCTGAACAGAGATCAAGTGGATTAATAAGCCGAGAGGGGCCGGATAACCGGAACCCAATGTGTGGTAGTAACTGGACTTGGATAACATACACAGAACTCAGTGCTTAGGGACGGTTCCAATGAGACAACCCACCATGTACTCCAACATGGCCTCTCATCGCTACCTTTACCAAAACATGTTCACACACTTAGCCCTTACCGGTAGGACATGTTCACCACTCTGATTCATTCCCGATGAATCAGACCTGACACAACTCTAAGCATAGCTGGCATAAAGAAAACAAGCATGGATGAGCAGGCACATCAAGGCTCAAGCAACTCCTACTCATGCTAGTGGGTTTCAACTAATTACTGTGGCAATGACAGGTCATGCAGAGGAATGGGTTCAGCTACCGCAGCAGAAAGTAGCAGTTTGAATCGTTGTTTTCCTAATGCAGTAAAAGGAGCAGGAGCGAGAGAGTGGGATTTATCAAGATGCTTAAGGGGGTTTGCTTGCCTGATAGATCCACGAAGAAGCAGTGCTCCTCAGACAGGTACTCGGAACACCTTCAGGAGTAGAACCTATCGAGAAGGGACGGTGCTGGCAATCAATAAACAACCATATGCAATAATATGATGCATGAAGATGACATTTCAAAGATGCTATGATTTTCCCTAAAGCATCTAGCATCAATTTGGTTGAAGTCCATATGAACCAAGGGTTCATATGCAAACCCCAAATTAAGTATATAACATGCCATTATTACGTTTTCACTTATACAGCAAGTATAAGTTGGTTTTTCATGCATGAAACTGGCATAAATGGATTCCTTGCATTTTTCTGATGATTTTTCATATATAAATTATTTCATTCTGAGCTACGGTTTAATTTCTAGGAATTTTAGAAGTTTTAAATATTTTCTGAACTTCCCTGAATTATTTAAAATCCAGAAAATCAATTACTGCATCAGAGTGACGTCACAGAGGCGTCAGCAGGGCTGACCAGGTCAAACCTAACGTGTGGGGGCCACACGTCAGTGACACAGTGGCTAAGCCCGGGTCAAACCCGCACTGACCAGGGTTTGACTTGGCCCTGGGGCCCACTGTCAGCGGCTGGTGGGGTGGGTTAGGCTGTGGGATTAGCGCTAATGACAGCCACATCGGCCTCGCCAGAGTTCAGCCAAGGACGACCAAACCGTGTGGCGGTGCTTTGCCGGAACGCGCTACAGGCGGCGGAAGAGCGCGCAGGGACTACCAATCGGCAGCCCGCGCTCGACCGCATCCACCTGGGCATAGGGGAGGTCGCGGGGACGGTGGAGCTCGCTGGAGCAGGGCTCGCGGCGGTGGCCAGAGCTCGGTTGATGTGGGTTAGGCATTGCAGGGCACTAGGGGGGCTGCGGTTTGGCTCGTTGGACTCGTGGGGGTGCGGTGAGCTCAGTGGTAAGCTTGGACGCGTGCTTGCACGGCCGTAGCCGCGGTGGCGACATGGCCGGCGGCGAGGAGCAATCGGCTCCGATGGCCACGGTGGCTAGAAGGCGCGGACGAGCACGGGGAGAGAGGGGAAAGAAACAGGGGCTCACGGCGAATCCAGCAGAGTCAACTACGAGGCCGGGGAGGGTCTGGAGCTTGCGAATCCACGCCGGCGAGCTTCAGTGGCTGACAATGAAGAAGATGAAGATGGCGTTGATGCAGAGCTTGTCGGGTCGCCTGGCTCGTTGAGGACGTAGCAGGGGGCGAGGCGGAGCTTTGGGGCATGTCCGTGAGGCTAGGGCAGGCCGGTGGCCATGGTGGCAGCGATCGGGGGCGACCGTGGTGTTCGGCTGCGGGAGAGAGAGAGCGAAACAGAGAAGGGGAGAGGAGGTGTGGGGAATCCATACGGCTCCTGGGGATCGCGTGGCATCTCCAGAGCGTCGAGGGAGCGGCGGGAAGTAGGAGGTGGCCGGGCATGCGCCGGCACGCGTCGGGCACGCGCCGTGCATCCGACTAGCGGGAGGAAGAAGACCTCCCTGCCCCTGGTGGGCTGGGCCGGCCAGATGGGCTGCCAGGTGAGCGCCAGGTAAGTGCTCTGCTCTTTTTTTAATTTTTCTGTTCTGTTTGTATCTAAAAGAAATGTTAAAACATTTCCATAAATGCTGAAAATATTTGTGGCATCTAGTTATAATATTCCAAAGGCCCTCACCAATTCCCAACATTTTTGGAGCCATTAAAATATTTATATAATTTAAACAACTCCAAATCAAATATTTATGCATTGATTCAAAAATACAAAATGTGTAGCAAAAATGTGCATCACCTCTGGTTGTTGTTCCCAACATTATCCAAAGAGCATGAACATTTTCGAAGAGCATTTTGGGTTCATTGAAAATCCATTTTAAAGTTGAACCTATTGGAAAAAACTTTGGTGCTAGGGTTTGCAACTTTCCCCATTTCAAATTTATTTGAAAGATTAAACATGATGCACAAGCAAGCCTAGGACATACCAGAACTAGGGATGTGACAAAATGCATCATAATGAAGCGCGCCCTATAAACTATAACGGAGGGAGGAGTAGTATGAAGGTGCAAAACCAAGTATGTGTATGGTCAGTCGGTCAACGCACCTGCTCTTGGCATATCACTGACATGTGGGACCGGAGTGTGAGCAAACCGATCTCAATTGACGGCAAAATGGCCAACCCACTGTTCCTTGAGAGAGACGAGGAGCGAGAACACACAGACGGGCTCCCACGGAGGCCAAGATATATTCGAGCATGGTTGATCGATATCATCATTACATGTTGGGCTGCCGTTTTCCGCCCTTCTCCGGAATAAATGTGTACTTTATCAGAGATTAAAAAAATAAGAGTACAGAGGCTCCACCATGCAGTTCTATTAGTAGTACTAATCGTAGTACTAAACCTTGCGCTTGGCTCTTCGCCTCTTCGTGAAGTCAAACAATGATGGTACTCCGCATGTTCGGTACTACAGTGTATGCCTCTGGCAATCTGACACCGAATGAACTGATGCATGTCCACCGCCTGGGCGAAGGTACGTTGCATTAGTCAAAAGGCGTAAGCGAGCTTCACCTTGTCCTGCAAGCTTCTCCGTGTTCTGCGAGTTGACGGGACACACCAACAAGTAGTGCTAGTCCATACTCCCTCCTTTCCGGTTAATATGGCTTAATCTTTTTTGCGGGTAAATGGGAGAGCTTTATTCATATATACGCATTCTTAGGATGATCAGCCAAGACACTGGTCACTAGGAAGCGAGGTACCCCGCAAAAAAGAAATAGGAAGCAAGGTGTTTCATCAAGCCAGCTCTCGGCCACATTCAAAGTGCAGCAAGCACGGTTCGCACAAAGATGCGTCGCAAGGTTTGCTGACCTGTTTACATGCTGAATAACAAAAAAAGAGGAAATATTACCGAGCGCTCCTATTTGTAACAGGATATGAGCCAGAATTAAGTGAGAATTGTGGCGAGTGTTCCATGCAATCAACTTCCATTATCACATGCGAGAACCCTCGAAGAGAACCAAATGTGTTGAAGATTGCTTTATCACATTTTAAAAATATAATAAGAGTGCAGACACTCCTCCATCCGGTTCCTAGTACTAGTATAGTACATACGTCTATAGACTCTAGTAGTAGTACTAGTACTAGTAAACTTTGCGCTTGGCTGATCGCCTCTTCGGGAAGTGCAACAATAATAGTACTAGTATAGTGTATGCTTCTGGCAATCTGACACCAAATTAACTGTTGCATGTCCATCGCCTGAGCGAAGGAGAGCTTGCATTAGTCAAAAGTTTCTCCTTGTCCTGCGAGCCACCGCGCGCAAGCTTCTCCCGTCCTGCAAGCTTCTCCTCATTCGGCAAGTTGCCGGGACACAACAAAGTAATGCTAGTCCATACTTCCTCCTCTCCGGTTAATATGGCTTAATTTCAAACGAGATAAATACACTGTCTGTCACTGTATATTTGTAAAAATACGGTCAGTGGACTTCGTAATACGCCCATTGCGCTCAATATATACATTTTCCGGTGTTTATACGGTCACTAGCTCACCCTGGCTGAGTATGTGTGTGCATGCATGCACGTGTAGGTTGAGCACTTGAGCGTGACCGTGTGTGTTCCGTCGTGTGCTCGGACATGCATGCATTAGGGCGTCGCGCTTGTTTTTGCGTCCATGTGTACGTGTGACTGTTGCATACACGTAGGGGGAATACGTGTAGGGGCCACTAAAGGAGCAGTCAAATCACACAGTAAGTTAGTCAGAAGAAGCAACCATCATTTCACTTTTCAATGACACGTACGCAATATAAAATGGTTTGGAGAGAAAAAGAAAACCACTGTATATACACTAGCAGGAGCCTAAGCTACAAGCCTGCTTGCTTGGGTTGCTCTCTTCACAAGCATAGAACGACGATGGCCACACCGCTGGTCACATATCCAGCCTGATCCCGCAGCTGGGGGAAGGGAACAATGTTCTGCGTAGACGCGGTTGACATCGGCGAGGGAGAAAATCCACAGTCGATGCGTCCCAATCGGGGTCACGGCAGTATGGGCCGATGCCATGTCCCAACCGCCCTTCTAGCTACAGCCCGACGTCCCAGGTAGTCCATCTTTCTTTTGGAGCCGGCTTGCTCCACTGCCGCAGCTCCCCACGTAGCTCCATCTCCATGTCGATCTTTCTCTACTTCTACCGGCTTCTACTTGTGATGAGTTTATGTCTCATGAACTAGTGCTAGTACTATTATTCTAATCACACTTCTTCAATATCTTTGCCATCAGGGATACTCAGCTCGATTTTAGTGGAACTGCACAAAAGCATCGTATAATCCGTGGGTGCCAGTCATGTTTCCTTCAACACATTCTACCTGGCCAGGAAATTAAATCCTGTTTAGGGTTTATGGTTTAAGTCGTAGTGACCCCATCAGTAGTTTTTTTCGTACACGCTCTCACAAATTTTGTCTTTAGTTGTGAAGTAAATATTGGCTATGATCTGTGAATCATTGAGATGCATCAGCATGCGTGTTAGTTTTCCTTTGTATTTGATGGAATGTTGTAACGGGGCAACCTTGGAGTAGGAATGAAAATGGAGTGGAAAGTTTATGTTTTTCCAGAGAAAAAATGGAAACAGAGAGAAACCAACGTTTCATTTTGTTGGATCGCGCCATCGAGCAAAACCAACATTTAAATCACGTCTGTCGCGTTCGTGTCTCACCCTCCTCCATGGCTCGACCCCACACGGTTGCTCGGTATGCCACTCACCGCAAACCAAGTATACGATAACTTTCCCGCCTGCTTGTAGATGGATCGTGCCATGGAGTACTAGTACTACTAGAAGAGATTGACGAGTTGGGGGAGGACAGCTAGCTGTAGCATGGACTCCCAAGAACTTCTTACATGCATGTTGTGGCCGGCTATTGCGACCTTTGAACGCAGAGCAGTCACGTGCACCAGGAAGCGGCGCGGGCAATGCTCTCTCGGCCGGCGCGCCACTTCAATGCCGGCGCCAGTGAGAGGTCGCGTCCGCTCTGGCCGGGCATGAATGTGACACTGACCATTTTGGGCGGGAAGCACGCGCGGGTGATGAAGAGGGTTCGGGTTGGTCAGGAGCGGCCATGGCAGCGGTCTGGAGCCCGCAAACAAGAGATGTTGTACATTAATATTGCCGCGTATATAATTAACAACGTAAATAATGTGCCAATTGGACAAATATATTGGAGATGGAGATGGAAATGGAATTTTACGTAAACACGGATATGCATGTCTATGGCTATGTGTGTGTGCGCGACGACTCTCACGACCTGGAAGCGGGGGCGTGTTTTTTATCCAGTTTTCTTTCTTGGTACGTTAGAAAATTGTCCGCCAGTTTTCGTTTCTTTTTTTTGGGAACACGTGTATTCTATTTAAAACCACTGCTATGGAGAGATTGTTTTACTCCATTATAGCCTCTTGTTTGATAGAGTTTCACGCGTCTCGCTCTCTCACCCTCACCATATCAAAACAAGATGACAATGTCCACACTATCTCTCTCCTCACCGGTGGTCACAGATCGAGCCAAATCCCATCCGCTGTGGGAGGTGAGGAGGTGCAGCGTTAACGTTGTCGCCGTCGGCGATGGAGGAAGCCGATGCGCACCGTCCTCTCGGAGACGGTGCTGGCGCGGACGAAGGTCCTCCGCACCCTTGTTCGCTGCTGTCGTGTGGGCAGATCCTGCCCACCCGCCTAAGCGACATCTCGCCCACCTGAGGTATAACTTCTTGTATTGGTCCAGGTCCCCAGGTCGCTGCATGCGGGTTTTCTTCTATGCGACTACTCCCCATCTCCCCATGTATAGTAGTTAGGGTTCGTCGGCTGGTCCAACATCACCTACTATTATGGAGGAAATGTCACTCGAAAAGTTGTCTTGATTTATGCCTCGTTGGAGGTATACATGTTGTCTCGACAAAAAGTACATGGTGGTTGTGCGGTCATTTTCCATATGCTCCTATTGCTATTGCTAATCTAATACTATCACAAGTTAAATGAAGAAATGCTTTTTTCTCAGGTATCCTGGTTTAGTTCCCATCAAGATAATCATGATGCTTCTGTTTGTTGGTGTACTTTTCATAATTCTTATTGACAATTGAGATGTCGTTGTTAATCTTGTAAAACAAAGTAACAACACTATATCCCTTTTTTTATATTTTTGGAAACAGCGATGCATATCTCCATACCCGGGCATGTCTTCCTCAATTTTAGTGGAACTGCACAAAATTGGATGGCCATTGTTGTTCCGCCTCACTGTCCTCTGCCACGTGGTTCTTCCTTCCTCGAGCTTGACTACTGAGAAGAAACAGACCACAGTGAGGATTTGTCGAACTTCATAGGTGCCTCACCCAAACTTGATGCCAAATGGATGATGCATCACCACGATGACCTATCGATGCTCATGGTTGCTCCTCATGGTTGCATCGGCTGGTGAAGCTGATCGATTTTCAATGAAAAACAAGCTGTCTTCCATCAGTGCTCTTTGCTTGTTACCCACAAAGATGATATCCTTCGTCAGATCACCTTGGTTGCATTAGAGACGCAGTCGTCTTTCACGTTGGTGTAATTTTATCACACAATTGGCTATGAACCAAATGTTTCCTCGAAGAAGGATCGACGTTGGTACTAAGAGCATAAGTTTTGTATTGATTTCTAAGCCTTCTTACAACTTTGTCTCCAGCTCCCCTGTAATTTTATTTGTCCAGCTATTAACTTTGATTCAAAAAATGGTGTGGACTAAAAACCCGGATGGACGTAGTAGCCCTCCATTTTTATTTACTCTTCATATTAGATTTGACTGAAGTCAAACTTTGTAAAGTTTGACCAAGTTTAGGCCGAACACAACAATCCATAATTATTAGAGAGGGCAAACTGTACATGCTCTCAAACCTTTCCGATAATTGAAATTAAAATTCTTTATTTGTACACACTCTCACACGTTTCCGATAATTTGGCGCATGTGTGGTTGTTCACTTAAGGGAGGGTAGTGTACCGCACGTGAAGAACAGGAAGTGCGACCAGGACGCATGGACAGTAGTTTTCTTCACTGATACGTTAAATAAAGAGTTTCATTTCATACTTACACAATTTAAAATGATTGTTATGGAGAGAATAAGAAAACCACTCCACTATATATTAGTCGTATACACGAGTACTATATGGACACAACTTCATTGACTTTAGTGCACCTGCCTTTGGGTTTATGATAGGTGGGCCCAAAATGTGGCTAGCCCACCTGTCATAGAGCCAAAATCAGGTGCAGTTAAGGCACCGGAGCTCAGTCCGTACTACAGTATATATATAAGCTGGAGCCTCAGCGCTTGTTCGCTAGGGTTTGCACTCTCCACACTCTCGCCGCACTACATCACTACTAGGGAAAAGCCTAGCAGTAGAGCCGATTTTTGGCCTATCAGTAGCGCAGGTAGGCGCGCTACTGATAAGGTGCTACAGCTAATGCTTAGCAGTAGCGCCTACCGGCACTCGCTACTGCTATATCTACTTATTAGTAGCGCTTGCCTAGTCAAGTGCTACTGCTAATTACTAGTAGCGCTTTCGAAAACAATTGCTACTACTATTATTCCCTATTCCATTTCTCTTGAATTTTAGGTCGTATTCATATACCTGTATACAATTTTTCATACAGTAGCAATTTAGAGATTGTTTTTACATCATAATGAGTTATTAAATCACCAGGTGAAAGAACCTTGGATTAGTTTCAAGTGCATGGATCCAAAGTAACCAATGGTCACTTTGGATCCATCCATTTGAAACTAATCGGCGGTTCTTTCACCCAATGACATAATAACTTATCATCATCATCATAATATCATTAACAACTTATCATAATAATACATCATTGTCACATAACTCCTCATAATCATCATTTTTGTCCAATGTCATATAACAACTTCGTCACTAGTTATAATAACAACTCCTCCTCCTCATCATCATAGTAATCATAATCACTACTCCTACTCACCATCACCATCAAGTCTAAGACATTGTAGTCATATATAATCAACACTAACTAATTTTGCTTAATACTTAGGACCTACTCCTCTCTCCTAGCTAAAATACCATAAAACAGATAAACCGGTCCTTCGTCATAATGGAGAATGGACATAAACCTATCTCCAACTTGTGGCTTGCGCACATTCATTTTGTCTCCAGTTATTTGCGTGTGCGCATTCATCACTTTGCTCCATTCTTTGATTTTGAGCCTTCCATCATTTGAAGAAATCGAGTATGCAGTATGGTAAGCCTCCGAAGGAGTTGGTCGTAAGCTAACCATATGCATATCACCTTCGGTAAATAGCATATCAGGCACAACCTGCTTCGGGAGCCTCTGTTCAAAAATGGAATAGTAACATATATAGTTAGCAATGGTTTACTTAAGAATAATGTATGCAATGAAGTTACCATCATTAACAAAATCTTACCAAGTTTTTGGCAATGAAGTTATCATGAAGCAATGTATGGACTAGTGGCACGTATCTAGTATAATTTGGGCTGATAGAGTGACTATTTTTGAAGGCCTCAACATCTTCTATGAATGAGACAAGATAACCTTTCTCCCACAATTAAGCTTGGAGTCATAGCTGTAGTATGTGTTGTCTACTACCTTCCAAGTATTTCTTGAAGATAAGAAATAAGGTGAAAATTATAAATAAATAAGTTAGTTACGGACGAACACCAAATAGTTTTAAATTAACAACATAAATTACTGAACTTAACAAATTAGTTTGGCAAACTCACATCTAGGCAAAACTGGAGGCATATCCACATCCACCCAGATGTCGATATCATCATCATCATCATAATCTTCGGGATGAATATCAAATCTTATTCGCATTCCCTCCTCAAATCCATATGACTTGCAGAGAGCTTCCTAATTAGAGCAACCAAAATGGGAGCGATCGACCGCATTGTAGAACTTAACCAGAAACTCATAACCATGTTTAGTTCTTAAGTGAGCCCTCCTCGTCTCCACATTCTCAAAGTCATCTAAACCTAAACCAAGCTTCTCCAATACATATGGTCTAGCATGGCACGGGATGTACTAATCGAATTGAAAAAAATCCATAAATTACACATTGAACAAAATAAGCACAAGTGATGATATTAAATATGATGAAATGCTTGTCGTTGCGTATCATACAAACATCGAAGGTCTCTTCCAGCTTCACGGTGAAAAACCTATCATTTTGCAGGTGAGGAATCCTGTCGCACACACCTCAGTCATCGTAGCAGTACACACACTCCGGGATCCCATCGTCATCAGACATCTCCTGTGTTCAAAATTAAAAGATTATAACTTGACGGCAAAACCCAAAAAATCCGGCATGACCTTTGCTAAAAAAGGACATATCGAGCGCCTGAAATTTGCCGGAGCGGAAATTAATCAACACTCCGGCAAAACATAGGCCACTTATCGATTGTCATTGCATTTCAATGGTTCAAAATATGAAGAAAAAAACATTTGAAAATATCTTATATATAATCCTAACAGTAAATAAACTAGTTTTATTAACTACTTACTAAATAAACTAGTTTTATTAACTACTTACTAAATAAACTAGTTCTATTAAGCACTTAATATAAATAAACTAGTTATAATAATCACTTACTAAATAAACTAG
>NC_041384.1:49822105-49998150 GCF_002162155.2 Triticum dicoccoides
GAGGGCTGCCGACGGAGGAGGGAGTTGGCTGCCGCAAGCGGAGGGAGGAGGAGGGAGGAGGGCACGGTGGGAGGAGGAGGGACGGAAGGAGGGAGTACCTCGGTGGCAGACAGACGACGGCGGCGGCGGCGATGAACAACAACGGTTATCGGCGCGGGCGGGAGTGACTGAGAGAGGGAGAGTGAGTGAGAGAGATAGGGTCGGCCGTACGTGTGGGGATAAGGTAGGGTTAGTAGTAGCGCGGGCTTGAGAAAGCGCTACAGCTAAGGAGAATAGCAGTAGCGGGGTAAGGCATAAGGCGCTACTGCTATAACTAGCTGGACGGCGTTGTCATGGCAATGGGAGCAGCAGCGCGGTTTAGAGATGACGCGCTACTGCTATTTTCTGTTCAGCAGCGTGTTTTCACGAAACGCGCTGCTGCTAAATAGCAGTAGCATCATATTTTGAAGAGCGCTGCTGGTAATATTCTGTGTATAAGTTTTCCCTAGTAGTGCATATATATATACACGCTGGAGGCTCAGCGTTCCTTTGCTAGGGTTTGCTATATTCACTGTCTCTCACCCTCTTCACCAAATCTAAACAAGACTGTGTTGTGGCCTCTGTCTCTCTCACCTCCCTCACAGCTGGCGAAGGAGGCGTCCGGATCACGTCGCACCGGGAAGGGGAGGAGGTGCAGTGTTCACTCCATCGCCTTCGGCGAGGGAGGCAATCCACTGTCGGCTGCGCTTTTCTCTTTCACCCAGCGCCTGTGCTGGAGGGCCATCGACCCCTTCTTCCTCACTGTCGTACATAGTGTGGGCAGATCCAACCTCCCGCCGCACTCTTTGCCACATCCCGACGACCCTAAGGTATAAGTTTCTTTGAAACCGTCATTGGTCTAGCTGCATGCTGATCTATTTCGATTATGTAGTCGAATCTAGGTCTTGGTTCAAAGAGGAAAGAAGGGTGTGATACGTCTCCAACGTATCTATAATTTTTGATTGCTCCATGCTATTATATTATCTATTTTGGATGTTAATGGGCTTTATTTTACACTTTTATATCATTTTTGGGACTAACCAACTAACCGGAGGCCCAGCCCAAATTGCTGTTTTTTTGCCTATTTCAGTGTTTCACAGAAAAGGAATATCAAACGGAGTCCAAACGGAATGAAACCTTCGGGAACATGATTTTTCTCAACAAACATGATCCAGGAGACTTGGAGTGTGCGTCAAGAAACAATCGAGGAGGCCACGAGGCAGGGGGGCGCGCCCTCCACCCTCGTGGGCCCCTCGTTGCTCCACCGACGTACTTCTTCCTCCTATATATATCCACGTACCCCCAAACATCCAGGAGCACCACGAAAACCTAATTCCACTGCTGCAACCTTCTGTACCCGAGAGATCCCATCTTGGGGCCTTTTCCGGAGCTCCGTCGGAGGGGCATTGATCACGGAGGGCCTCTACATCAACTCCATGGCCTCTCCTGTGATGTGTGAGTAGTTTACTTCAGACCTTCGGGTCCATATTAATTATCTAGATGGCTTCTTCTCTCTCTTTGGATCTCAATGCAAAGTTCTCCTCGATTTTCTTGTTGATCTATTCGATGTAATATTCTTTTGCGGTGTGTTTGTCGAGATCGGATGAATTGTGTGTTTATGATCAATTTTATCTATGAACAATATTTGATTCTCCCCTGAATTCTTTTATGTATGATTGGTTTATCTTTGCAAGTCTCTTGGAATTATTAGTTTGGTTTGGCCTACTAGATTGATCTTTCTTGTAATGGGAGAAGTGCTTAGCTTTGGGTTCAATCTTGCGGTGCTCGACCCCAGTGACAGAAAGGGAAACGACATGTATTGTATTGTTGCCATCGAGGATAAAAAGATGGGGTTTATATCATATTGCATGAGTTTATCCCTCTACATCATGTCATCTTACTTAAAGTATTACTCTGTTCTTATGAACTTAATACTCTAGATGCATGTTGGATAGCGGTCGATGTGTGGAGTAATAGTAGTAGATGCAGAATCGTTTCGGTCTACTTGTCGCGGATGTGATGCCTATATACATGATCATACCTAGATATTCTCATAACTATGCTCAATTCTATCAATTGCTCGACAGTAATTCGTTTACCCACCGTAATACTTATGCTCTTGAGAGAAGCCACTAGTGAAACTATGGCCCCCGGGTCTATCTTCCATCATTAATCTTCCAACACTTAGTTATTTCTATTGCCGTTTATTTTACTTTGCATCTTTATTTCTCTTTATCATAAAAATACCAAAAATATTATCTTATCATATCTACCGGATCTCACTCTCGTAAGTGACCGTGAAGGGATTGACAACCCCTTTATCACGTTGGTTGCGAGATTCTTATTTGTTTGTGTAGGTGCGTGGGACTTGAGCGTGATCTCCTACTGGATTGATACCTTGGTTCTCAAAAACTGAGGGAAATACTTACGCTACTTTACTGCATCACCCTTTCCTCTTCAAGGGAAAACCAACACAGTGCTCAAGTGGTAGCAAGAAGGATTTCTGGCGCCGTTGCCAGGGAGATTCGTGCCAAGTCAAGTCAAGATTTGACTCCCGACAATGAGCCATTTTTGGCACCGTTGCCGGAGAGTCTACGCACAAGTCAAGACATACCAAGTACCCATCACAAACACTTATCCCTCGCATTACATTATTTGCCATTTGCCTCTCATTTTCCTCTCCCCCACTTCACCCTTGCCGTTTTATTCGCCCTCTCTTTTTTCCGTTCGCCTCTTTTTTGCTCGCTTCTTGTTTGCTCGTGTGTTGGATTGCTTGCTTGTCACAATGGCTCAAGGCAATACTAAATTGTGTGACTTTACCAATACCAACAACAATGATTTTATTAGCACTCCGATTGCTCCTCTTACCGATGCTGAATCTTGTGAAATTAATCAGGCTTCGTTGAATCTTGTCATGAAAGATCAATTCGCCGACCTTCCTAGTGAAGATGCTGCTACCCATCTAAACAACTTTGTTGATTTGTGTGATATGCAAAACAAGAAAGATGTGGACAATGATATTGTTAAATTGAAGCTATTTCCTTTTTCCCTTAGAAATCGTGCTAAAGCTTGGTTTTCGTCTTTGCCTAAAAATAGTATTGATTCATGGAATAAGTGCAAAGATGCTTTTATCTCTAAGTATTTTCCTCTCGCTAAGATCATCTCTCTTAGAAACGATATTATGAATTTTAAGCAACTTGATCATGAACATGTTTCACAATCTTGGGAGAGGATGAAATTAGTGATACGTAATTGCCCTACACATGGTTTGAACCTTTGGATGATTATACAGAATTTTTATGCCGGATTGAATTTTGCTTCTAGAAATCTTTTAGATTCGGCCGCGGCAGGCACTTTTATGGAATTCACTTTAGGAGAAGCTACTAAACTCCTAGACAATATTATGGTTAATTGTTCTCAATGGCACACCGAAAGATCTACTAGTAAAAAAGTGCATGCGATAGAAGAGATTAATGTTTTGAGTGGAAAGATGGATGAAATTATGAAATTGTTTGCTAATAAGAGTGTTTCCTTCAATCCTAATGATGTGCCTTTGTCTACCTTTATTGAGAATAATAATGAATCTATGGATGTGAATTTTGTTGGTAGGAACAATTTTGGTAACAACGCGTATAGAGGTAATTTTAATTCTAGGCCATTTCCTAGTAATTCCTCTAATAATTATGGTAATTCCTACAGCAATTCTTATGTAAATTTTAATAAGATGCCCTCTGAATTTGAGACTAGTGTTAAGGAGTTTATGAATTCGCAAAAGAATTTCAATGCTTTGATTGAAGAAAAATTGCTTAAGATTGATGAATTGGCTAGGAACTTTGATAGGATTTCTCTTGATATTGATTCTTTGAAACTTAGATCTATTCCACCTAAGCATGATATCAATGAGTCTCTCAAAGCCATGAGAATTTCCATTGATGAGTGCAAAGAAAGAACCGCTAGGATGCGTGCTAAGAAAGATTGCTTTGTGAAAGTGTGTTCTTCTAGTTTCTATGAAAATAAAGATGAAGATCTAAAAGTTATTGATGTGTCTCCTATTAAATCTTTGTTTTGCAATATGAATTTTGATAATGATGGGACTGAAGATGGGCCACCTTTATCTAGAAGGCGTTCCGAAAATTCAGAGTTTTTAGATCTTGATGCAAAAGTTGGTAAAAGTGGGATTGAAGAGGTCCAAACTTTAGATATCAATGAACCCACTATCTTGGATTTCAAGGAATTTAATTATGATAATTGCTCTTTGATAGATTGTATTTCCTTCTTGCAATCCGTGCTAAATTCTCCTCATGCTTATAGTCAAAATAAAGCTTTTACTAAACATATCGTTGATGCTTTGATGCAATCTTATGAAGAAAAACTTTAGTTGGAAATTTCTATCGCTAGAAAACTTTATGATGAGTGGGAACCTACTATTAACATTAAAATTAAAGATCATGAATGTGGTGCTTTGTGTGATTTGGGTGCTAGTGTTTCCACGATTCCAAAAACTTTGTGTGATTTACTAGGTTTCCGTGATTTTGATGATTTTTCTTTAAACTTGCACCTTGCGGATTCCACTATTAAGAAACCTATGGGAAGAATTAATGATGTTCTTATTGTTTCAAATAGGAACTATGTTCCCGTAGATTTCATTGTTCTTGACATAGATTGCAATCCTTCATGTCCTATTATTCTTGGTAGACCTTTCCTTGGAACGATTAGTGCAATTATTGATATGAAGGAAGGGAATATTAGATTCCAATTTCTGTTAAGTAAAGGAATGGAACACTTCCCTAGAAATAAAATTAAATTACCATATGAATCTATTATGAGAGTCACTTATGGATTGCCTACCAAAGATGGCAATACCTAGATCTATCTTCGCTTTTATGCCTAGTTAGGGGCGTTAAACGATAGCGCTTGTTGGGAGGCAACCCAATTTTATTTTTATTCCTTGCTTTTTGCTCCTGTTTAGTAATAAATAATTTATCTAGCCTCTGTTTTGGTTGTGTTTTTGTGTTTAATTAGTGTTTGTGCCAAGTACAAATGTTGGGAAGACTTGGGGAAAGTCTTTTTGATCTTGTTGTAAAAAAAACAGAAATTTTAGCGCTCATGAGAATTGCTGCCATTTTTATTTGGAAAGTGGTATTTATTTAATTATTTTTTAAGATGATTAATAAATAAATTACGCATGTACATAAATTTATTTTAGAATTTTTGGGGTTCCATAAGTGGTCGAAACCTACAGGTTACTACAGACTGTTCTGTTTTTGACAGATTCTGTTTTTCTTGTGTTCTTTGCTTATTTTGATGAATCTATGGCTAGTAAAAGAGTTTATAAACCATAGAGAAGTTGGAATAAAGTAGTTTTAACACCAATATAAATAAATAATGAGTTCATTACAGTACCTTGAAGTGGTGTTTTGTTTTCTTTCGCTAACGGAGCTCACGAGATTTTCAAGTTTTGTGTTGTGAAGTTTTCAGGTTTTGGGTAAAGATTTGATGGATTATGGAACAAGGAGTGGCAAGAGCCTAAGCTTGGGTATGCCAATGGAACACCAAGGTAAAAATCAAGGACACCAAAAAGCCTAAGCTTGGGGATTCCCCGGAAGGCATCCCCTCTTTCGTCTTCGTCCATCGGCAACTTTACTTGGAGCTATATTTTTATTTGCCACATGATATGTGTTTTGCTTGGAGCGTCTTGTATGATTTGAGTCTTTGCTTTTTATTTTACCACAATTATCCTTGCTGTACACACCTTTTGAGAGAGACTCACATGATTTGAAATTTATTAGAATACTCTAGGTGCTTCACTTATATCTTTTGAGCTATATAGTTTTTGCTCTAGTGCTTCACTTATATCTTTTAGAGCACGGTGGTGGTTTTATTTTATATAAATAATTGATCTCTCATGCTTCACTTATATTATTTTGAGAGTCCTTTAGAACAACATGGAAATTTTCTTTTAGGCATAATAAAAACTTTCATATAAGTCCATTGAATTCTAAGAGAAGTTTGATACTTGATGATTGTTTTGAGATATGGAGATAGTGATGTCAAAGTTGTGCTAGTTGAGTAGTTTTGAATTTGAGAAATACTTGTGTTGAATTTTGCAAGTCCCATAGCATGCACGTATGGTAAATGTTGTGTAACAAATTTGAAACATGAGGTGTTATTTGATTGTCTTCCTTATGAGTGGCGGTCGGGGACGAGCGATGGTCTTTTCCTACCAATCTATCCCCCTAGGAGCATGCGCATAATACTTGGTTTTTGATGACTTGTAGATTTTGCAATAAGTATGTGAGTTCTTTATGACTAATGTTGAGTCCATGGATTATACGCACTCTCACCCTTCCATCATTGCTAGCCTCTTCGGTACTGTGCATTGCCCTTTCTCACCTTGAGAGTTGGTGCAAACTTCACTGGTGCATCCAAACCCGTGATACGATACGCTCTATCACACATAAACCTCCTTATATCTTCCTCAAAACAGCCACCATACCTACCTATTATGGCATTTCCATAGCCATTCCGAGATATATTGCCATGCAACTTTCCACCGTTCCGTTTATTATGACATGCATCATCATTGTCATATTGCCTTGCATGATCATGTAGTTGACATCATATTTGTGGCAAAGCCACCATTCATAATTTTTCATACATGTCACTCATTAGTCATTGCACATCCCGGTACACCACCGGAGGCATTCATATAGAGTCATATCTTGTTCCAGTATCGAGTTGTAATCATTGAGTTGTAAAAAAACAGAAGTGTGATGATCGTCATTAATAGAGCATTGTCCCAGAAAAAGAGAAAGGCCAAAAGAAAAAAAAGAAGGACCAAAAAAAGAGAATAAAAAGGGGCAATGCTACTATCCTTTTTCCACACTTGTGCTTCAAAGTAGCACCATGATCTTTATGATAGAGAGTCTCTTGTTTTGTCATTTTCATATACTAGTGGGAACTTTTCATTACAGAACTTGGCTTGTATATTCCAACAATGGGCCTCCTCTAGTGCCCTAGGTCTTCATGAGCAAGCAAGTTGGATGCACACCCAGTTAGTTTCTTTTGTTGATATTTCATACATTTATAGCTCAAGTGCATCCGTTGCATGGCAATCCCTACTCCTTGCATTGACATCAATTGATGGGCATCTCCCTAGCCCATTAATTAGCCTCGTCGATGTGAGACTTTCTCCTTTTTTGTCTTCTCCACATAACCCCCTTCATTATATTTTATTCCACCCATAGTGCTATATCCATGGCTCACATTCATGTATTGCATGAAAGTTGAAAAAAGTTTGAGATTACTAAAGTGTGAAACAATTGCTTGGCTTGTCATCGGGGTTGTGCATGATGAGAGCGTTCTTGTGTGACGAAAATGGAGCATGACCAAACTATATGATTTTGTAGGGATGAACTTTCTCTGGCCATGTTATTTTGAGAAGACATGATTGCTTAGTTAGTATGCTTGAAGTATTATTATTTTTATGTAAATATTAAACTTTTATCTTGAATCTTTCGGATCTGAACATTCATGCCACAATAAAGAAAAATTACATTGAGAAATATGTTAGAAAGCATTCCACATCAAAAATTCGTCTTTTATCATTTACCTACTCGAGGACGAGCAGGAATTTGTCGGGGTTGGGGTGCTGGCAAACCCTTAAGGTTCGAACACTGGGTGCGCGTGAAGTCTATCCCTCCAACCGATCTACGCTCTAGCTTGCTAGGATCTCGCGGACGAACTCGACAAACTCACAACACAGATGGACACAGGGTTTATACTGGTTCGGGCCACCGTTGCGGTGTAACACCCTACTCCAGTGTGGTGGTGGATTGCCTCTTGGGCTAATGATGAACGATACAAGGGAAGAACGACCTCTTGAGGTTGAGGCGTTCTTGGGCTCGGTGAGCTTGTGTGTCCCCTCCCCCTCTTCACTGTGGTGGCTAGGCCTATTTATAGAGGCCCTCATCCTCTTCCCAAATATCGAGCGGGAAGGGAGCCAACAATGGCAGGCTAATTTGAAGGGGGACAACTAGTACAAGCTATCCTGACAAAAGTAGTCTTCGCCTGCACAAAGTTCTGGTGGCGACGCTGTTCTGGGCTCCACGATGACCTCCGTCTTGCAATCCTTGGTCTTGGTCTTGTTGCACCGAAATGGCAACCTTTGCTTGATGCCTCTGTACTCCGTGGCTGCGCTTGCCCCCTTTGCACCAAAGAGGAAACAAGGACGATGTGCGCACTGGCGCCCACCTGGCGCCCGCCTGGTGCCGATCGTCATGGCTCACGTCACGAAAGCCTCGTGAGGTTCGCCCCACCTTGATATATCCGCTCCTCGTGAGCCTGCCCAGCTAGGCCACTCCGGAGGAGATCTTGCGTTGTCCGCCTCGCGAGGCTTGGGCCCCTCGCGAGGGTCTTGAGTGCTTTGCTAGTGAAGATGGGTCATACGGCCTACTGGCTCAGCCATGCTGTGGGCCGCAGGCAGGAAAGTCTGGGGACCCCCGTTCCCGGAACGCCGACAGTAGCCGCCAGGCCCAAGGTGCGCGCGGGCTTGGCTTCGCAGCGAAGCCAAGGGTCAAGCTCGAAGCGCCATAGGGCCCCAAAGCCTGCGGCCTCGGTTGACTCGTGGATGTGGGCGTCTTCGCTTCCCCAAGCTGCTTCAGTGACTGCACGACTTGACAAGTCCCTGCAACATGCAAGGGAAGCTATCATTACCTGTGATTGTGGGAGACGCCGGTCGGCCTTCTCTTGCTATAAATGGGGAGGGGGGCGAAGCCCCCGTTGCCCATCCCTTCCTTTCTTGCTCCCTCCTTCTTGCTCCGTTGCTTGCCATGCCTCCGATGGTGCCTCAAAGGAAGTTCTCTGCCGCCGAGAAGGGAAAGGCCCCTCACGAGGGCCCTGGTTCCCCGGTGCCCAAGCGGGGTCGCGGCCGCCCGTGCAAGCACGCTGCGACCCCCGCTGTGGCCCACCGTCGAGGCGGCGCCACGGCATGCGGAGGGGGCCGTCCCAACCGTGGCGGTCCAGCTGACGGGGGGAGGTCCGCAATGGCGGCGAGGCCTTCCCGCCCGCGCTTCCATGCAGTGGAGGTGTCGCCGGAGTTTGTTGTTTGGTCGGAAAACCCGGTGGGCAACTGGCTCCAGCTTCCGCACTTCTTTGTCGATGAGCTGCCGGCCCCTGGGCCAGGGGGCTCTAGTTGCAGGCGGATGGTTGCTGCAGCAAGGCCTCCTGGGTCGCGATCAAGATTTCTGCCGCAGGCAACATAGCCCTGGCCCGCGACAGGCAGACGTTCGCCCCCGCGTGCGGCCCGGGCAAGCGGTGCACGCTCCACTTCAAGTATGACGGTGGGTCGACCCTCTTCGTGAGGGTGTTTGGGGAAGATGGCCGCCGTGTCGGATGCTGCCCCAAGACGAACGACGGCGAGGAGGTGCTTGGCCTTGGCGACAGTTGTGACGAGGGTGAGGGCGAGCCTGCCCTCAGCGGCGACCGCATCTCCTCTAGTTACGGCAGCTCTCCCTCCTGCAACAGCTCCAGCAGCAGTGGCTACGATCAGCCGCCGCACTCGCTTCGACGGAGGCAGCGGGTCATCTCGTCGCTGTGCCTCCGTGAAGCGCGAGGAGGGGTCCGGCTAGGCTTGGGCGTCGCTAAGGGCATGCCCCCGCAGATTGTTGAAACGCCGCTTTGTTTGGTTTTTCCCTTTCTTTCCCTGCACCAAAAAATGAAACCAGTATGGGCCCAGAGGGGCGTGTATCGAACTATGGTTCTTGGTTAATGCAACATGTGAGTTATTCCCATGCCATGCGGTTATTTTGCAAAGAGATAACCTAACCTGGCGTGTTTGGGACGCCCCTTCCTTCACGAGATATCTGCGTTTGCTTAGGAACTGCAAAAAATTGTTGGGGGTGCACTAGGGGATTTTGCCGTTCACTTGAACCTTGACTTAGCGCTTTGCATCGCAGTACCCGAGGGGCACGGATTTAGGAGATTTGCGCCAGCTTCTAGGCTCGAATGAGGGTGACTCGCGAGAAGGCAGAGAGAAGGGAAAGCTCGCGAGGGCACCTGCCTGCCTAGCCCCCTAGTGAGGTATGCGAGAGAGAGAGAGAGAGATCACGAGTAAACCAGAGCCGAAAACACGCGGTAAAAGGCAAAGGAACCAAATCAGCAAGGAACGCCAAAGGCAAACTCGATTAAGGAAAAGCAAGCCAACTATGGAAAGCAAATGAAAAGCCGCGTCCGGCACCTAATCTAGTCTTCGAGTCTTCTCACCAGCGCGGAGCTAAGTTTTATCCACTAGGCGTGGGAGGGAGCCCCAGGGCCTGAGGCCGGCGCTCCTGAGACTCCGGGGCGTGTACAGCCCCAACTCATTATTACGTGAGAGTGTCACGGGCGGCGATTCTTCACAGGCACCGGGCCTTGCTTCACAGGCTCTGGGCCTTGCTTCTCAGGCTCTGGGCCTTGCTTCATGGGTAGAACTTCCGGAGGTGCTGGATGTTCCAGGCGTTTTGGATGGGCGTCCCCTCTTGCATCTCCAAGCGCACGGCACCAGGCCTGGTGATGTGAACGACCCTGAGCGGGCCCTCCCACATGGGTGAGAGCTTGTGCAAGCCTTCCCTAGAAAGGACCCACCTCAAGACCAGGTCACCCGTCTCGAGCGTCCTGGAGCGAATGTTGCGGCAGTAGTAGCACCGCAGCGCTTGCTGGTACCTTGCCGCCCTTAATGCAGCCTCGCGACGTCGTTCCTCCCCTAGCACGAGATCCATCCCCCGCATGGCGTCCTGCTGCATTTCATCAAACGCCAGGACCCGTGCGGAGTGATGCCTGACCTCGTGAGGGTGGACTGCTTCAGCTCCGTAGACGAGGAAGAACGGAGTCTTGCCCGTTGGCTTGGTGGTGGTTGTGCGGATGGACCACAGCACGGACTGGAGCTCGTCGTGCCAGCCCCTGCCACAGGCCTCTGGTTTCTTCTTGAAGGTCCTGGTCTTGAGGCCCCTCTGGAACTCTGCGTTGGCGTGCTCGGCCTGACCATTTCTCCTGGGGTGGGCTACCGAAGCGTACTAGATCTGCGTTCCAAGGTTAGCATAGTAGGTTTTAAAGAGGTTACTAGTGAACTACGAGCCGTTATCTGTGATGATGCGGTTGGGGACCCCGAAGCGGCTCACGAGGCCCTTGTTGAACTTGATGGCAGAGCCGACTGGAATGGTTCCAACGGCTTCCACCTCTGCCCACTTAGTGAACTTATCGATGGTGACGTAGAGGTAGCGGTAGCCCCCTAACACTCGCGGGGACAGGCCTAGGATGTCCAGCCCCCAGACCGCGAACGACCACGTGAGCAGGATGGTTTGGAGGCCCGGGCCGGCTGATGGATTTGTTTGGAGTGGAATTGGCAAGCTTTGCAGGACTTCACCAGCTCGGCCGCATCGTTAAGTGATGTAGGCCAATAGAATCCGCTGCGGAAGGCCTTGCCGACGAGGGTCCGTGATGACGAGTGATGTCCACAGTCCCCGCCGTGTATGTCAGTCAGCAGCTCCCTCCCTTGATCACTGGAGATGCAGCGCAGCGTGACGTCGTTCGGTCGTTTCCTGTACAATTCACCGTCTTGAATGCAGTATGCTGTGGCCTGTTGGGACACGCGCTCCGCATCCTCTTCTTTCTCCGGCAGTGTCCCGTGCATCAGGTACTCCCTGAACTCCTTGGTCCAGCACTCCTCCTGGGGCTCGAGCGCCAAGAGTAGCCGAGCTCCTGAGGTTGGGCCGCAATCTGGGGCTCCCGAGGCCAGGAGCTGAGGAGCTCTTCCCGAGGCTGAGTCATGCTGGGAAGAGGCGGCGTAGCTGACGGCTTGAAGAGCCACTCTTCGAAGACGTCGGGCTCCTGCGGTTGCCGCTTGGATGCTCTCTTGGAGATGTCGCCGGCTTCCTTGTTGGTGCCACGGGGCACGTGCTGCAGCTCAAGCCTGTGAACTACTTCTCCATTTTGCGCACCTCAGCAAGGTAGGCCTCCATGTGCTCGTCCTTTGGCTCGTACACTTTGTTGGAGAAGTTGACGAGGACCTGCAAGTCGCCCTTGACGGTAAGGCGTCTCACCCCCATAGCCGCCGTAGCCTTTAGTCCAGCTATGAGGCCCTCGTATTCTGCGATATTGTTAGAGACCTTCTCGCCATGCTGAAAGCAGAGGTGCACGGCGTAGCAAAGCTTGTCCCGGGTGGGCGAGATGAGCACTGCTCCAGCCCCCGCGCCCTGGTGCGCAAAGGCACCGTCAAAATACATGACCCAGTCGTCTGGCGCCTCGCTTCTTGGGGAAGTGGATCGGTCTTCTCCGTCCTCAAGAGCCAGGGCATCTATCCATTCTGCCACAAAATCGGCAAGCGCGGCTCCCTTGATGACCCTGGTGGTGCTAAACTCCAGCTGAAATGCTTGCAGCTCGATGTTCCATTTAGCGACCCTTCCGGCTGAGTTTGGGCTCCTGAGTATCCTCTCCAATGGGTAAGACGAGACGACCTTGATGGGGCGCCCCTGGAAGTAGTGTCGCAGCTTGCGCGAGGCCACCAAAAGTGCGAGCAGGAGCTTCTGCGGCATGGGGTAGCGCACCCTCGCATCCCATAGTATAGTGCTGACGAAGTATACTGGGTGCTCAACGAGGGCCGGTACACCGTTGAGTCTTGGGTCCCGCGTAGGTTGCGGCATATCCTGAAGTGATGGGTCTCCTGAGACCTGACTGCCCTCGGGAGCCTTCGCGATGTTGCTCTGCTGAGCTAGGTCTTTCGCTGCTGATGGCTTCGCTGCACCTCTCCGGCCCGGTGTTGTTTCAGTTCTACCCTTATCTTGACGCTCTTCCCGAACCACCAGCAACGCCACGCTGACAGAGTACAGGGTGGAGAAAAGGTAGAGCAAGAGAGGCTCGAGAGGCTGCGGTGCCACCATCACCGGGGGGCTGGTGAGGTATTTCTTGAGGTCTCGGAAGGCCTGGTCGGCCTCTGGGGTCCACTCGAAAGGGCCTTTCTTCTTCACGAGCTTAAAGAAGGGCAAGGCGCGCTCGCCTAGCTTAGAGATGAAACGCCCTAACACGGTTACCTGTCCTGCCAGTTTTTGCATCTCCTTGAGGGTCTGCAGTGGGCTCACATCTTCGATGGCCTTGATCTTTTCCGGGTTTTCCTCGATCCCTCTGTGGGATGCGAGAAACCCTAGCAACTTGCCGGATGGGACGCCAAACACACACTTTTCTGGGTTAAGCCTCAAGTTTGATTGGTGCAAGCTCTAGAAGGTCTCCTCCAAGTCTTGAATCAACGTCCTCGCCTCGTGAGATTTAACCACTATGTCATCAACGTAGGCCAGTGTGTTCCTGCCGAGCTGTCGCCCCAAGGCGATGTGCATCAGCCGCTGAAAGGTTGTGCCCGCATTGCGAAGGCCGGAAGGCATGCACATGTAGTAGTACACCCCACACGGCGTCAAGAAGGTCGTCTTCTCCACATCCTCCACCGCCATCTTGATCTGATGGTATCCAGAGAATGCATCCAAGAAACACAGCAGGTGGCACTCGGCGGTGGAGTCGACGATTTGATCGATGCGCGGAAGGGGGAACGGGTCTTGGGGGTAGGCCTTGTTTAGGTTGGTGAAGTCGACGCATATCCGTTCCTTCCCGCCTTTCTTCAGCACTATGACGGGGTTCGCCAGCCATTCGGGGTATTGAACTTCTCGGATTGTACCTGCCGCCTCCAGCTTGCATGTCTCTTGGACAATGAAGGCCTGCTTCTTGATGGACTGCCGTCTTGCTCGCTGCTTCACAGGACGTACGTTGGGGCACACCTTTAGATGATGCTGGATTACCTCTCTCGGGATCCCTACCAGTTGATCGGGCTCCCATGCGAATATCTCCTTGTTCACGCGCAAGAACCTCACCAAAGCTTCTTCTTGCCCCAGGTTGAAGCCAGTTAATATGGTGAAGGTGGCTCCTGAAGACCCATCCTCGTTGACCGGCACCTGCTTGGTCTCTGCCTTGTCTTGGGTGAACAACTACATTTTCTTGGTGGGCGCGACCTCCTTGGCCTCCAGCGCACCGACGCCGGCTGGCTGCGCCGCTGCCGCGGTCTTGAAGGCGATCCTGAGCGCCATCACGGCCTCCTTAGCGTCCCCTTGGACGGTGAGGACGCCCTTGCTCCCTGGCATCTTCATGTGGTTGTAAGCCGGGTGAGTTGCTGCCATGAACTGAGCGAGGGCCGGGTACCCGAGGATGGCATTATACGGGAGACCGATGCGGGCGATGTCGAAGTCCACCAGCTCGGTGCGATAGTTATCCCGCGCGCCAAAGGTGACAGGGAGGCGGATCTGCCCCAAGGGGTGAGCAGCTCCACCGCCCACCCCTGCGAAGGGTTTGCTGAGGCCGAGCCGTTCGAGCAGCACATGAAGAAGGCTGAAAGCTTCTACAAAGAGCAGGTTGAGACCAGCGCCACCGTCGATGAGGGTCTTGGTGACGGCCACGTTGCAAATGGTGGGTGTGCAGAGCATCGGAAGCATCCCTGAGCCGGCGGTGCTGCCGGGGTGGTCTTCCGAGTCGAAGGTGAGGTCGGCTTCTGGCGCGGCCCAACCCGGCGGAGCCCCCGGGCGCTTGTAGGCGGCCCCAATCTGGCAGAAGAAAGGCTTGATGTGGCGGTCTAAAGGAGGTGCTTGGGAGCCGCCCAGCAGCACCGCGACTGCCTGGTGTACCGGTGCCGCATAGCATGCAGTGAAGAGGTCGCGGAGTTCCCCCCAGCATGTCACCGTGGATCCCGGGAGGTCGAGCAGCCAGGCACGCGGCTCACCAGCGAGGGCCAGGGGGAACAAGTTGGCCATGATCTTGTTGTCACCTCCGGCTTCGAGGACGGCCTCCTTGTATGCTAGAAGGAAGAGCGCCGAGTCTGGTGCGCCGTTGTAACGTGGTGGCATCTCCGGCCTGAACTTGACTAGCCACTGCACCCGCCGGAGAGCGGGGGCCAGGGCTCGGTACCCAGACTCTGGCGAGGTACCTGTCATGGTAGCGCGGTGCAGCGGTACGGGGCGCTGGTTGATGGAGAAAAGCTCCGGAGCACCCCTACCTAGCGCGCCAAATGTCGGGGTTGGGGTCCCGGCAAACCCTTAAGGTTCGAACACTGGGTGCACGCGAAGTCTATCCCTCCAACCGATCTACACTCTAGCTTGCTAGGATCTTGCAGACGAACTCGACGAACTCACAACACAGATGGACACAGGGTTTATAGTGGTTCGGGCCACCGTTGAAAGGTCAGTACCGACTTTCCTCAAAATTAACTAATGAATCTTAGTTCAAAACTACAACACTTGTTAGGGATCGGCGGGAGTACCATTTCTGTTAGGGATCGGCCGGAGTACATGTTTAAGAAATGTATTGTTCAGATAATGTCTCTGTTATTATATATCAGTTACAGTGTTTTACAAATGGTACTATCCTGCTTTGTAGTTCTTTCTACATGTTTAACCAAGGTATTGTTAAGATAATGTCTCTGTTAAAATGAATCAGTCGCATTGTTTTAGGAATGATACTTTTCTGCTTTGTCTCTTTATACATGTTGAAACAAGGCATTGTTAAGATAATGTCTTAGTTAATATGAATGAATCACACTGATTGAGAATTGCTACTCTCCTGCTTTGTTTCCCATTAAGATAAGGTAGATCAGTAGATGTTTTTCTTCTGGGAGTACAAGTCATCAACCGTTATTTCTTAGTAATTGTTTCCCTTATACCTTTTTTTGCTTACAAGGATATCAAAATTAAAGCTTGGTTTTATTCTGACTTTGATTTTAGTTGAACTGCACTAAAGGAGCCAATGTGTCTAAGGCAAACTGCTGCATTAGTGGGTCCAATTGGTCTTACCACTTTGCAGAAAGAAGTAGTCACTGTTTGCTCTACATTACATAAGGAATGATTGAGAAGCTTTATAGAGTATTAGTAGACGCTGGTGACATGACTAGTCTGCAGAGAGCATAGGAAACTCTACAACACGTGGAGTGCACTGGGCAAAAAGTGCCCAAACAAGTACAGGAAGCCAGGACAGGACTCCAAATCTGTCAATGTCATTCTAAGCAACAATGATGGGGCATCTGGGTATGGTAATTGGTTTATCGTACTTTCAGTTTGTTAGTCCACCGATTGGTGGGTTGACACTGGGGCCAATATTCATGGGTGTGCTACTGTGTCTTTGTTTTCTTGCGGCATATAAATACGACATCCATACGGATGCTCAACTTGATTTTAGTGGAACTACACAAAATTTCCAGATAGTTTGTGTCCACCATAATACTTCATCATGCACAATACATCGAATGGTTCTCTAATCATTCATTGTCACCTTGAGCCATCGGACTATATGTTTGAATGGTGCTGCCAGCGTCGCCATCAAGAAGGGTAAGAAGAAAGACAAAAGAAGATATGGCTGCTTTACTTGTGGTTGGGAGGACACTGGGCAAACAACTGCCCAAACAAGTACCAAGAAGCCAGGACAGGACTCCAAGTCTGTCAATGTCACTCTAAGCAACAATGATGGGGCATCTCGGTATGGTAATCTGTTTACCGTACTTTCAGTTTGTTAGTTCACTGATTGGTGGGTTGATACTTGGGCCAATATTCATGTGTGTGCTGATGTGTCTTTGTTTTCTGGCAGCATATAAATACAAAATCCATAGCGATGCTCAGCTTGATTTTAGCGGAACTGCACAAAATGTTCAGATGGTTCGTGTCCTCCATAATACTTCACATCATGCATAATACATCGAATGGTTCTCTAATCATTCATCGTCACCTTGAGCCACCGAACTATCAGATGACAAACCATGCCCATTCCACAATCATAGGCATTACATATTTTGAAAGGGAAAAGCTTGTCAAAGTTGACATTAATTTAATATATTGGAATTGGAAAACCTTGTCAATTTTTGCTCATTGGTGTTAGCCAGAAGACATGCATTTGATATTTTTGAGTGGGACACCCTTTGCTGTGAGCAACATCGATCGTTTTTTCCTATTCCTGTCTTCAGTTCAGAAGTAAATATTTACTCTACTGAGATGCATAGTCACATGAATGTCGACTTATGTAAGATATTTTAAGAGTTTGTTCTAAATATTGTCTATGTAATGCCAGGCCTTGTGTTTGATTGCGAAGTTGAGCTTGGAATGTTGTGGCATGCGGCATCACGAGTTGTTCACCGTGCCTCCTGAGAATAATGCTTCGTATTGTTTTACATGTCGATCTAATGCCAGTGATTTGCTTGTTAGGAAGATCATCATCTTAGGCCGTGATTGGATCGTCGTTTTCCAACCAAAACCACTTGTAAAACTGATGCTTGTAAATAAAAGCAGATGGTCTCAGGCGAAGCGCTTGGTTGGTCAATTTCGACTAGTAAAATATACATCGGTCTCTAAAGTTGCATGCGTAATCCGCTGGTTTTACTTAAAAACCTCGGGCCCTCGGTTTCATTATGCCTATATTTTACGCGTTGTTTCCGATGACGACTAAATTACACTTGTATCTTAATACAGGTGTGAAATAAACCAGAGCTCCCAAGCGCGGCCTTACCGTTTCAGGTCGTCTCAGTCTCTCGAAGATGCTCATAGGTGTCCGATGATCCTGGCCTCCTGAATGAGCAGCGGGCGCTGTATCAGACCATCCATAGGGCCCGCGAGGCCCTCTTCGTCGTCCTTCGAGTTGTTGCGCTCGCCGTGGCGCCGAGCATTGTTAACATGGTCAATGAACATGAGGATTCAGGAGATGGCTTTATTTTGACTGGATGACAGTAGGGACCCACTAGGGCCATAGCCGTATGTACGCAAGTGCCTCCTTATTATGTACAACTATATTTTTTTGCTTCCTCCTGGTTTCCTGACATCACGGTCCCACATCATTGTCAACCTATGTAGTCAATATAAATGAGAGAATTGCACAAGGTGCGGCCGACGGCTGGGACCAAGCAGCTTGAGCAGTATTTGTGTTTTTGAGGCGTGAGCACTGCAGAGTTTTTCTTGGTGATGTTTTCGTTGTTGTTCACAGGAGAGCTGGGTATTAACTGGGCGGGCTATGGCCTGTCTAGCCCAGGACAGATATCCAGCCCAGATATTAAATTTTTCAAGATGAAAATGGCTAGCCCAGCTATACGTTTTTTTGAGGAATACCCAGGCAAGGTCAACTTGTTATTCTCTGCCCCGTTGGGCTGCAAATCTTTCCTAGGAGGGATGCATTAGGCTTAACAGGAAAATGGGCTTTAAAAAGTAATAAATGGGATGTAATTATAAAAACTGGGAAGTAACTATAAAAAATGCACCAAGCACGAAATTAGTTTATAAAATATTATTTATGGATTTTGAAAATCTTAATTTTTAATTGTTGCCAGCGCAATGTTTCGTTAGATTTTTACAATATACAAATTTATATTTAATCTGGCTAGAAATTTCGGGATAAAAATATTTCGGATCCCATCAAAATGTGGGGAATTTTATTGAATTCTATCTTGAATGGTTGGTTGAAATTATTAATCATTGTCCTAGATAGAAAATGGGTTGTACTTTTAACAAACTGTAAATGGGCTATAGTAAATTCCATTAGAATTCAAAAATGGGTTGTACATTCTTACAAATCGCAAATGGGCTATAAGTTCTCTGCCACACACTTGTGGGCCTACTAAGTTGACGCGTCCCCTAAAAAAAGAAGTTGACGCGTATGCAAGGCTTTGTCAACTTATTATAGTCAACACACGGTTCTAGCAGCAGTGGCCGTTGGATGTCCATCCAATGGATGTTGTGCTTCTTCTTCAATCTCGGATATTCTAGCTTCACCTGCCCAAAAAATGATTCCTCCCCCTGACACCTGGGGCGCACCGTTTCGGAAGCTGACATATGGTCCTACTAAGTTGACGCGTACCATGGGCTTTGTCAACTTAGTCAATATGAACGATTCTAGCTGCAATGACCGTACGATGTCCATCCAACGACCGTAGTGCTTCTTCAACCTCTGGTCTTCTTGCTCCAGCTGCCCAAAGCAGCGCCAGTCGTGTCGCCTGCTCCTGCCTCCCGTGGCAGGCTGTGCTGCCACGGAGGCCTCATCGCCCCCTACTACTCCTACCGCTGGCCAGGCCATCCCTCCACTCACCAACACCCCTTGTTATTCTGCGGCGACGACAGCCTCACACCGCAGCCGAACCAGTGAACCCTCGTACTCCTCTCTGCGCGGGCTTCCACCGCCGCGTCTTCCCCGGCTCTGTGTCGTGCCCTTCCTAGGCCTCGCCGCTTGCCTCGTCCACCGCCCTGGTGCTCTCGGCGCGGCGTGGTCAATGTGGTCAAGGAACGACTTTCATCGGAAGATTACTGTGCGTGGAGAGGCTGACAGCTGAGTCCACGACAGCCGCAAGGAAATGCCTCCTTATTACGCGGAAAATAATTATTCCTCCACCTGACAGCAAGGACTCACTGGACGGGCCACCGTATTTAGCCAAAAAAACGTTTCCCCCTGACTGGTGGGACCCACCAGACGGGCCACCGTATTTCATGAAAAAAATGTTTCCCGGCCCCCGCCGTCAGATCGGACCCACCGGAAGTGCCTCCTTATTATGCACAAAAAAATGAATACTCCCCCTGCTAGTTGGGACCCACCCTTGGTGGGAGGCTGACTTGTGGGCCTACTAAGTTGACGAGGACGGAGTGCTTTGTCAACTTAGTCAATATGAATGATTCTAGCTCCAGTGACCATACGATGTCCATCCAATGACCATAGTGCTTCTTCAACCTCTGGTCTTCTTGCTCCAGCCGCCCAAAGCAGCGCTGGTCGTGCCGCATGCTCCTGCCTCCCGTGGCCGGCTGTGCTGTCGCGGAGGCCTCATCACCCACTACTATTCCCACTGCTGGCCAGGCCCTGTGGCGACGGCAGCCTCACACCGCAGCTGAACCAGTGAACCCTCGTACTCCTCTCCGCGTGGGGTTCCACTGCCGTGTCTTCCTCGGCTCCGCGTCGTCCCCTTCCTAGGCCTCACCGCTTGTCGTCGTCCATCGCCCTGGTGCTCTCGGTGCGGCATGGTCAACGTGGTCAAGGAACGACTTCCATCGGAAGAGTACTGTACATGGAGAGGCTGACAGCTGGTTCCACGGCGGCCGCAAGGAAGTGCCTCCTTATTACGCGCAAAATAATTATTCCTCCACCTAACAGCAGGGCCCCACCGGACGGGCCACCGTATTTCATGAAAAAAACGTTTCCCCCTGACTGCTGGGACCCACCAGCTACATCTGCGCACACAAGGAAGTGCGTCCGGGCAAAAAAAAACGATCGCCCCCCTGACTGCTGGGACCCACCAGCTACGTCTTCGCAGGCAAGGAAGTGCCTGACAGTCGGGACCCATATGGTCGAAGCGTACGTAGCGTTGTCATTCTGGTCATGAACGTGTACGTACATACTGGTCGATGTAGAGGCGCACACGTGTCGTAGTAGAGGCGTGCACGTAGCATGTACACATATGTACAGCGGACAGTGTGCAAGAAAGAAAATACGACCACGTACGTACATAGAGGCAGTGTCTCGAACGCCTACTCGCGCATACGTATGGCCAGGGCTCATGTACATGGCTGGGTCGGAACGGAGAAACGGCGCCGTCTTCGTGTTCATGGGGAGCCAACCGGCTGGGTCGAAACGGAATGCGTCATCGTGTTCATCGGGAGGGCTTGGACGGAAAAGCCGATGGAAACGAGGCCTGGCATACCGCAGAACGGTGGAAACGGCCTTGTGTTCGACTGGCCACGGTCAAAACGGGATCCTGTTCATCGGGAGGGGTCTGGCGTACCGCAAAACGGAGGAAACGGGCCTCCTACGGTCAAAACGGGGGTCCTGTTGATCGGGAGGGGTGTGGCGTACCGCAAAACAGAGGAACGGACTTGTTTTGGAGCGCTACGGTCAAAACGGGGGTCCTGTTCATCGGGAGGGGTGTGGCATACCGCAAAACGGGACTCCACGGGATACAGTTCATCTCCACCGTCAACCCCCTCCAGCCTCCACGGGCTACTGTTCATCCACCCTCGACCTCCTCTAGCCTCCACCTGCGACTGTTCATCCACGGGCTCCTATTCATCCAACCTCCACCGCGCGCTACTCCACTGGCTACTGTTCAACCAGCCCTCTCCACGGGCTCCTGTTCAACCACCCCTCAAAGGGCTACTGTTCATCCAGCCCTGCACCGTCTACTGTTCATCCAGCCCTCCATGGGGTGGTCCTGTTCATCCTGCCCTCCATGGGCTCCTGTTCATCCAGCCCCAACCGGCTCAATCAATCGGGGTCTTGTTTATCCAGAGGCAACACCACGGGGTCCTGTTCATCCACCCCCACCAAGAACTGTTCATCCAAACCCCCCAGCAACGCTCACTATTCATCCAGAGGCAACATCGATTGGCTTCAGTTAGCAACAGTAGCGAAGGAATCGCTCGATCGGGTTCAGTTAATAGCCATCGATCGATCGCACGGGTTTAGTAACGTGTAGTCTGCAGTGCAATCGCTCGGGTTCAGTTAGAGCCCAACGCCTCGCACCCACGCACGTGCGTGTACGAGAGAAACGCGCATCGCTTGGCCCCGACCACCCACCATAACCAGGAACACCCCGATATTTTCCTCGCCCTCGCTTCTACCACGGTTTTTTCCTTCATGGACGGCCCAAAGAATGTCATGCAGCTGTGTCTCCGGCCCGCCCAAGACGAAAAGCCCATTTTCTTTCATAATTTTTTTTCATAGAAGTAGGATCCCACCACATCTATGATGATACTAGGTTTTGTCACAATTATCGTCATAGAAGTGTCGTAAGTATGACAGAAAAAAATTCGTTCGGCCCAAAATGTCACGGATGTGTCTTTTTTTGTAGTGTGAGTTAGTTACAGGGTGATGCATTACGGAACAAGTAAAGAGACTTGTGGGTTATGAGATAGAACTAGGTATTGAGATACCAACGATCGAATCTCAGGCAAGTAACATACCAATGACAAAGGGAACAACGCATATCGTTATGCGGTTTGACCGATAAAGATCTTCGTAGAATATGTGGGAGCCAATATGAACATCTAGGTTCCGCTATCGGTTATTGACCGAAAACGTGTCTTGATCATGTCTACATAGTTCTCGAACCCGTAGGGTGCGCACGCTTAACATTCAGTGACGATCGGTATTATGAGTTTATGTGTTTTGATGTACCGAAGATAGTTCGGAGTCCTGGATGTGATCACGTACATGACGAGGAGTCTCGAAATGGTTGAGACATAAAGATTGATATATTGGATGACTATATTCGGACACCAGATGAGTTCTGGGGGTCATCGGATAATTATCAGAGTGCCGGGGGGTTATCGGAACCCACGAGGGAACTAATGGGCCAATATGGGCCATGTGTGAGAGATAGGAGGGGGCCTTAGGGCTGGACGCCCCCCCCCTTGGGAGTCCTAATTGGATAAGGAGGGGGCGGCGCCCCCTCTTTCCCTCCCTCTCTCCCTCTCTTTCCTTCCTCCCTTCCTCCTCCTAGTAGGACTAGGAAAGGGGAGTCCTACTCCTACTAGGAGGAGGACTCCTCCCCTCCTTGGCGCGCCACCAAGGGCCGGCCGGCCTCCCCCCTTGCTCCTTTATATACGGGTGCAGAGGGCACCCCATAGACACATAAGTTGATCATTGATCTCTTAGCCATGTGCGGTGCCCCCTCCACCATAATCCACCTCGGTCATATCATCGTAGTGCTTAGGCAAAGCCCTACGCCGGTAGCTTCATCATCACCATCATCACGTGGTCGTGCTGACGAAGCTCTCCCTCGACACTCAGTTGGATCAACAGTTCGTGGGACGTCACCGAGCCGAACGTGTGCAGATCACGGAGGTGCCATACTTTTGGTACTAGGATCGGTCGGATCGTGAAGACGTACGACTACATCAACCGCATTGTCATAACGCTTCTACTTACAGTCTTCGAGGGTACGTGGACAACACTCTTCCCCTCTCGTTCCTATGCATCACCATGATAGATCTTGCGTGTGCGTAGGATTTTTTTTTAAATTACTGTGTTCCCCAACAGTGGCATCCGAGCCAGGTCTATGCATAGATGTTATATGCACAAGTAGAATACAAAGGAGTTGTGGGTGTGGGTATATACATATTGCTTGTCGTCACTAGTTGATTCTTGATTTAGCGGTATTGTTGGATGAAGCGGCCTAGACCGACATTATGCGTACGCTTACGCGAGACTGATTCTACCGACGTGCTTCACACACAGGTGGCTGGTGGGTGTCAGTTTCTCTAACTTTAGTTGAATCGGATTCAATGAACATGGTTTTTCTGAAGATCAAAAAGCAATCACTATACCGCATTGTGGTTTTTGATGCGTAGGTAAGAATGGTTCTTGCTAAGTCCGTAGCAGCCACGTAAAACTTGCAACATCAAAGTAGAGGACGTCTAACTTGTTTTTGCAGGGCATGTTGTGATGTGATATGGTCAAGACATGATGCTAAATTTTATTGTATGAGATGATCTTGTTTTGTAACACAGTTATGGGCAACTGGCAGGAGCCATATGGTTGTCGCTTTATTGTATGAAATGCAATCACCATGTAATTGCTTTACTTTATCACTAAGCGGTAGCGATAGTCATAGAATCAATAGTTGGCTAGACGACAATGATGCTTCGATGAAGATCAAAGTGCCAAGCCGGTGACAATGGTGATCATGACGGCGCTTTGGAGATGGAGATCAAAGGCACAAGATGATGATGGCCATATCATATCACTTATATTGATTGCATGTGATGTTTATCCTTTATGCATCTTATTTTGCTTAGTTTGGCGGTAGCATTATAAGATGATCTCTCACTAAATTTCAAGGTATAAGTGTTCTCCCTGAGTATGCACCATTGCTACAGTTCGTCGTGCCGAGACACCACGTGATGATCGAGTGTGATAAGCTCGACGTTCAAATACAATGGGTGCAAGCCAGTTTTGCGCACGTAGAATACTCGGGTTAAACTTGACAAGCCTAGAATATGCAGATATGCCTCGGAACACTGATACCGAAAGGTCGAGCATGAATCATATAGTAGATATGATCAACATAGTGATGTTCACCATTGAAAACTACTCAATCTCACGTGATGATCGGACATGGTTTAGTTGATATGGATCATGTGATCACTTAGATGATTAGAGAGATGTCTATCTAAGTGGGAGTTCTTAAGTAATTTGCTTAATTGAACTTTAAGTTATCATGAACTTAGTACCTGATAGTATTTTGCATGTCTATGTTGTTCCGTTGAATTTTAATGTGTTCCTAGAGAAAGCTAAGTTGAAAGATGATGGTAGCAACTACACGGACTGGGTCCATAACTTGAGGATTATCCTCATTGCTGCACAGAAGAATTACGTCTTGGAAGCACCGCTAGGTGACAAACCCACTGCAGGAGCAACGCTAGATGTTATGAACACCTGGGAGAGCAAAGCTGATGACTACTCGATAGTTCAGTGTACCATGCTTTATGGCTTAGAACTGGGAGTTCAAACGTCATGGAGCATATGAGATGTTCCAGGAGTTGAAGTTAATATTTCAAGAAAATGCCCGGATTGAGAGATATGAAGTCTCCAATAAGTTATACAGCTGCAAGATGGAGGAGAATAGTTTCGTCAGTGAACATATACTCAGAATGTCTGGGTACCACAACCACTTGACTCAGCTGGGAGTTAATCTCCCTGATGATAGTGTCATTGATAGAGTTCTTCAATCACTTCCACCAAGATACAAGAGCTTCATGACAAACTCTAATATGCAAGGGATGGATAAAACGATTCCTGAGCTCTTCGCAATGCTAAAGGTTGCGGAGGTAGAAATCAAGAAGGAGCATCAAGTGTTGATGGTCAACAAGACCACCAGTTTCAAGAAAAAGGGTAAAGGGAAGAAGGGGAACTTCAATAAGAACAACAAGCTAGTTGCTGCTCAAGTGAAGAAACCCAAGTCTGGACCTAAGCCTGAGACTAAGTGCTTCTACTGCAAAGGGACTGGTCACTGGAAGCGGAACTGCCCCAAGTATTTGGCGGAGAAGAAGGATGGCAAAGTGAAAGGTATATTTGACATAGATGTTATTGATGTGTACCTTACTAATGCTCGCAGTAGTGCCTGGGTATTTCATACTGGTTCAGTTGCTAACATTTGCAACTCTAAACATGGGCTACGGATTACGCGAAGATTGGCTAAGGACGAGGTGACGATGCGCGTGGGAAATGGTTCCAAAGTTGATGTGATCGCGGTCGGCACGCTACCTCTAAATCTACCTTCGGGATTAGTTTTAGACCTAAATAATTGTTAATTGGTGCCAGCATTGAGCATGAACATTATATCTGGATCTTGTTTAATGCGAGACGGTAATTCATTTAAATTAGAGAATAATGGTTGTTCTATTTATATGAGTAATATCTTTTATGGTCATGCACCCTTGATGAGTGGTCTATGTTTACTAAATCTTGATAGTAGTGATACACATGTTAATAGTATTGAAGCCAAAAGATATGAGTTGATAATGATAGTGCAACTTATTTGTGGCACGGTCGTTTGGGTCATATTGGTGTAAAGTGCATGAAGAAACTCCATTCTGATGGATTTCTGGAATCCCTTAATTATGAACCACTTGGTACTTGCGAACCATGCCTCATGGGCAAGATGACTAAAAACTCCGTTCTCCTGAACAATGGAGCGACCAACAGAGTTATTGGAAATCATACATACTAATGTATGTGGTCCAATGAACATTGAGGCTCGCGGCGGATATCGTTATTTTCTCACCTTCACAGATGATTTGAGCAGATATGGGTATATCTACTTAATGAAACATAAGTCTGAAACATTTGAAAAGTTCAAAGAATTTCTAAGTGAAGTGGAAAATCATCGTAACAAGAAAATAAAGTTTCTATGATCTGATCGTGGAGGAGAATATTTGAGTTACGAGTTTGGTCTTCATTTGAGACAATGCGGAATAATTTCGCAACTCGCGCCACCCGGAACACCACAGCGTAATGGTGTGTCCGAACGTCGTAATCGTACTTTACTAGATATGGTGTGATCTATGATGTATCTTACTGATTTACCGCTATCGTTTTGGGGTTATGCTTTAGAGACAGCTGCATTCACGTTAAATAGGGCACCATCTAAATCTGTTGAGATGACACCTTATGAACTGTGGTTTGGCAAGAAACCCAAGTTGTCGTTTCTTAAAGTTTGGGGCTACGATGCTTATGTGAAAAAACCTCAACCTGATAAGCTCGAACCCAAATCGGAGAAATGTGTCTTCATAGGATACCCAAAGGAGACTGTTGAGTACACCTTCTATCACAGATCCGAAGGCAAGATATTCATTGCTAAGAATGGATCCTTTCTAGAGAAGGAGTTTCTCTCGAAAGAAGTGAGTGGGAGGAAAGTAGAACTTGATGATTTGTACCTGCTCCCTTATCATCTCTGAAATCGATCCAGTGATTCCTACACAACTAAGTGAGGAAGCTAATGATGATGATCATGAAACTTCTGATCAAGTTACTGTCGAACCTCGTAGGTCAACAAGAGTGAGATCCGCACCAGAGTGGTACGGTAATCCTGTTCTGGAGGTTATGTTACTTGACCATGACGAACCTACAAACTATGAGGAAGCAATGATGAGCCCAGATTCTACAAAATGGCTTGAGGCCATGTAATCTGAGATGGGATCCATGTATGAGAACAAAGTATGGACTTTGGTTGACTTGCCTGTTGATCGGCAGGCCATAGAGAATAAAGGGATCTTTAAGAAGAAGACTGACGCTGACGGTAATGTTACTGTCTACAAAGCTTGACTTGTTGCCGAGGGGTTAACGGAACCCCCGGGAGAACTAATGGGCCAACATGGGCCTTGTGTCTAAGAGAGAGGAGGGGGGCTTAGGGCTGGCTACGCCACCCCCCCCCTTGGGAGTCTGAATTGGACAAAGAGGGGCGGTGCCCCTGTAGGTGTCAAAACCGGCGGATCTCGGGTAGGGGGTCCCGAACTGTGTGTCTGAGGTTGATGGTAACATGAGACAGGGGAAACGATGTTTACCCAGGTTCGGGCCCTCTTGATGGAGGTAAAACCCTACGTCATGCTTGATTAATATTGATGGGTATGGGGGTTACAAGAGTTGATCTACCATGAGATCATAATGGCTAAAACCCTAGAAGTCTAGCCTATGTGATTATGATTGTCCCTACAGACTAAACCCTCCGGTTTATATAGATACTAGAGGGGACTAGGGTTGTACAAAGTCGGTTACAGAGAAATGAATCTTCATATCCGAACGCCAACCTTGCCATCCACGCCAAGGAGGGTCCCATCCGGACATGGGTGAAAGTCTTCGGTCTTGTATCTTTATGGCCCAACAGTCCGGCCCATGTCCAATAGGCCGGACACTTGAGGACCCCTTAGTCCAGGACTCCCTGAGTAGCCCCTGAACTAGGCTTGAATGACGAGGTGTCCAGCGCAGATTGTCTTCGGCATTGCAAGGAGGGTTCTTCCTCCGAATACTCCAACACAGTCTTCGAACACAAAGAACGTGTCCGGATCTGCAAAACAAGTACCACACACCACTGCAGAGAGTATAATATTTCACGAGTCCAATCTGCTGACAACATTTTGTAACGTGATATCACGTCCCTTCCCGGTTATTATTTCGAACCATTTTTCAGCCTGCCGCTCCATATTTCGAGATGCGGCTTTATTGGCACGTCTCGTCAAAGTAGAGATCGTGTTCCCTTATTGCGGGATTCTCATCAATATGGGTATGGCTAATCCAACCGTGCCGCCTGCATGGCCCCTGGGGAATAGGCGAGTTTTTTGGCGAGTGGGGAGATGCTTAACATTCACTGCCTTTATAAGGAGATAAGGATTCCTCTCTTCCACCCACGCCTTCTCTCTTTCTGCCTACCCACTCTCGAGCTCCAGCGCCCAAGTTCTCATCTTTCCTCCCCCAGGAAAGCACTACAACCATGTCTGGAGCGCAGGGCAAGTGGATGGCCTCCACCGTCAAGGAGAAGGACATCACCCAACTTCGGGAGGCCAAATATTTGGTCAAGGAGGTCGCCCATCGGCTTCTGACCGAGGGACAGATTGTCCCTACCCCAGAGCCCCATGAGAGGGCAGTTTTCATCCCTTACTTTGTCCACGGGCTAGGATTTCCACTCCACCCCTTCGTCCGCGGACTCATGTTCTACTATGGGCTAGATTTCCATGATATGGCCCCAAATTCCTTCCTCACTATCTCGGCGTTCATCGTCGTGTGTGAGGCCTTCCTCCGCATCCCACCCCCCACTTCGGAATGTGGCTGAAGACCTTCGATGTGAAGTTGAAGGTGGTGGGCGGCGAACACGCTGAGTGCGGAGGCGCCATGGTGAGCAAAATGTCCAACATCCCGTGGCCCAAAGGCACCTTCGCACTACTAGGAAAAGGCTAATTAGTGGCGCACCTGTTTTGGCCATTAATGGCGCACTATAGGTGCGCCACTATTAACACGCCACAAGTAACAATTACCAATGGCGCACCCCTGGTGCGCCATTAGTATCCCAGATAATAGTGGCGCACCAGGCAGTGTGCCATTAGTATGTCCCCTGGTGCGCCATTACTATGCCTCCTAGGGGGCCATATTTACCTTGTGCTCTGGGTTACTAATGGCGCACTACTAGACAATGCGCCAATAGTATGTTTATTGCAGTGCACCACTAAAGTGTAGTATGGTGCGCCACTAGTATGAATATTAGGAATTCTTTTCTTTTCTGATATTTGCACAGATTACAAAATATATTATTGCACGGAATATAGACAGCACAACATATAAATAGCAGATTTATCGAATACAAATAGAAGATTAGTCTCCAAATACAATTCATCATATTAGTATCCGAATTCAAAAGACCGAACAAAGTTAGAACATTACAAGTCTCGAGACTGCGAGTAGCGAGTTTGTCTTCACATTACAAGTCGATATCGATCATCTAAACTACCATCACATAGAAGAGAGCTGCGGTCATCACAATTAGCATCATTGTGATGAAACTGGTCTACATCCGGTTCCTCCTCCGCTCCCTCCTCTCTCCCACCAGATAGCGCGCGTGTCTAGCTTCTGCCTCCGCCCTAGTGGTGTACCTTTTGTAGCTGTTACCGCTGAAACGGTGAACCTGTCTCCGACACTCCTCCCAGTCGTCGTAGACTCCGGGAACCTTACCCTTCTACACGACATACGACGGCATCTCTATGCACTAGACCAACAAAACGTTAGTAGCAATTCACAGACAATACATAAGCAATATATAAGTATGCAACAAAAGGATCGGAAGAGAAAAGCAACACATTAATAGCATAATTCATGGTCCTAATAATAAATAGCATCGATTACATATAAGTTGAACGACTATCCAAACCAAAGAGACATACAAGTTCATTAAAGTTTCATTACAACATGAGCTAATCGATATTTCATAACTACATAGCATCACTACTTTCGACTCGACTTAGGGACCGGAGCATGGATGAAGCCGCCGTCTTTCGTGATGGTCATGAAATCTCGAACGTTGTCAGTCTACATTTGTAGCGTTGTTTCTATCTCATTGTTGGAAGGTTGATATCTGAGGTAGAACTACCCCGACGTACGAAGGACATCTTGATGGATGATTTCCGCAAACTCCGACTGGATGCAAAAGAATTCTTGTCTGAGATCTGCATCCTGGATTGCCGACAAGAGTGCGGCCCAATCTTTGAGACTATTTGGTAGCAGAAGTTGATTATGGTCCCGTACGATCGCCCGCATGTGATGGAGGGCATAGTAGGCATCCTTCTAACCGCCAGGCGGCTGCTTGACGCAGGGGAACGTCGTTACGTGGGTGAACACATGCTTGCCGTACCTAAGAATTGGCCTCCTGAAGGTGCCTCCAGATTTGGCATAGCCGGGGAGAACATCATCAAGAACTTTCTTGATATTTGTGTAGTCTTTATTCGACTAACGGTCCGCATCGAAATACGTGGCCATGGAATGGTTCGGGCTTAAGAGGATGAGTGTGCAACATGTGTCACTGCACAAAACACGGAATGTTAGAAAAAAAAGAACGATCGAGATCTAAGAAATCATATGTTACGGGGCGGTGAGGGGATGACTTACTCGGGAAAATAAGGCACGAGGAAGTTATCCTTATCTGGGTTTGCCAGAATGACGCCTTTGAGGTATGAACTCACGACTTTGCCGGTCCCCAGCGCTGCCCAAGATCTTGGCACGCATGTAGAATGGGTCAACTATCACGATGTCCGGGGTCTTGTCTCTAATAATCCGCATCTCCATACTCAGTGAAAATAGCCGAACGAAGGTGTAGTGCAGTGGATGAAGGTTAAACATAGCGAAGATGTCATCAAACCGCAGGACGATCATACCCCCAATGGCGCTATCGACAAAGCCCTTGCCCTCTGGCACCTTGGCCACGAAAACCGGGTATGCCACATCATTCTCGGAGAGATGCCGCTTCTCCAAAGAAAGAACACTGTCATGCAGAGTCCGCATAGCACCGGTTGCAGCATTGAGCAGATTAGTCGGTAGCATCGGCCTACCCGCCACATGCACCCTCCTCAAGATATCCTTAGATGCAGGTGGCCCGTCCTGAGCATGGATCGTACTCGGTGCCGGCTAGCTTGCAGCCTTGTTATTCTTTCTTTTCCGTCCCTTCTTCTTCTGCTGTAATGGGATCGAGTTCTGCTCACAGACAGCCTTCCTGAGTGTGTTGGGGCTGATAATATCTCGCACCTCGGCTATCTGAGGCTCGGTGAAGGTGGCAGCTAGCGGCGTCTCCTGAGAACTGAACGCCAGACGACGCCTGTTGCAATTGGGTTTCTCTGTGGTACCAGCTAGGTCGCAATCGTCTTTTGCAGGGTTGGGTTCTTGAGAAGGAGGCCCCAAGAATTCGTCACCGTACCCATGTTCGTTGAAGAACTTATTGACCTTTGTAAATGTACCGTCGTCGTCATCCGGATCCTGTGCCGTATGCATGTCCGGATCGGCCATATGTTCATCGTCATCGTCCGGTAGCGTTGCGGCGGTCTTGCCATGGCTTGGGGCCGCATGACTGGCGGTGTTGTCTATGGGGTGGTGTCCCCCACCCCCAAACGAATCTGGCTCTTCGGCCAAAGCATGGACTAGCATATGCAGGCGCTGAGGGTCATCACATCATCTTCGCCGGCCCTAGGGGGGCGATACAGAGGTAACAAGTCGTTGCAGCCCCGCAGCACCCGAACCAGTTGAACCCTATACACATTGGGTGGCATCGGATTACCGTGGAACAGTCGGTTGTCTGGTTGAACGATTCTGGCCTTGGCGACATCGATCAACTCGCCATTCACGAAGTGCAGGAGAGTGCATGGAACGTCGGCGGCGCCCCGAAAACATGTAGGGCGTCAGGGATGCCCAGTCAAAGGCAAGGAGATGAAGTCATCGGCCGAGAGGCTTAGTTACCTTGATGGCATCGAGCTTGGCTAATGTTGAGGCATCGCCAACGGTGGGCATACAAGTGACGGAGGGGCCGCTTGCTACCGAGGTGCCGGCCGGCGTATTCTTCCCACACCCGGGTGGATTAAGCTCCAATGTCGGCACCGACGCCGGAGACACCAATGCCGCCTCCGCCGGAGACACCAATGTCGCCTCCGCCATAGACACCAATGGCACCACCAGCGTGTTGTGCGAGTTGCTGCCCGTGAAGCTGGGAATCAGGGGTGGCCCCTGTTGGCCGCCCGCAATCCATGCCTACAGCCCCTCACGGAAGGTAGGCATAATGGCGATGATCGACGCTCCCAGTTGGTCTCGCACTTGCTCTTCGACGATCTCCGGAATCCGCGCCACTTTTGCCTTGAGTTGTTGAACCTCGCGCTCCTGGCTTTCTGAGCTGGTCTTTCTCTCCTTTCGCCCAGCGGTATAGTATTCTGACCATTTCGTGGGCAAGCCTTTGCCGGCCACATGACCAGCAGACGTCGGCTTACTAAGCTTATCCTTGTGTTTCATTATGTTCAACGCGCTATTTAAAGGGGTGTCGAAAGGGGAGCTCTGAGACGACCCCGCGCTACTGCTTTCAGTTTCCTGCGGAAGGAACGTGAACCATTTAGAAAATTGGCTTCATTAATTAGAATGCAACCATATGGAGCTAATTACTCGAGGGTGTATTCCTTACCAGAACAAGCTCAAGCGCCTTGGTCTTCGGATCCGTGGTAAGCTCCTTGGTTACTGGGTCCATCTTGTACCGGGCCCTGACATAGTTCTTGGTCTGCTTGTCACGGTATTTCTCGAAGAGGGGTGGTAGGCCTTGCTCGGCACGCTCCGCGTCCTCCTTGTCCCATATAGGTTCTGCCACTCTGTAACCGCGAGGACCGAGTTTGTGGACCCCTAAGTTCAAGTCCCACATCTCTTGGCCCCACTGACTTGATTCCACGGTTGCATTGCTCTCGCAATTGATCTTGAACTCCAACTAGTCATCTTCACTGATCGAAGGATGTTTCTCCTTGATCTTCTCATAACTATCACCTTTTTCAATCATTCTCTTCACCGCGGCTCTCCAAGTAGCCAGGGTCGTGCTCATCTTCGTGAGGGCGGCACTATTCACTTTATTCCCTGCGAGGCTTGTGTTTGCGAAGTCACTGGGGAACTTTTATCGTTCATGCAGCTTCGTGAAGAGGAGGTTGTGCAAATTCCCTCGGTCACGATGCCTTAGGTTCTCGGTGTTGATCAAGACAATGCTCCAGAGAATGCACCCGGGCTGTCTCGCGTACCCCTTGACTAATTCTGGGGGCGCCATTGGATGCCCCTCAGATGACACTTTAGTAAATTCCTCCTTGACGGTGACGAGCACGTTCGGGCATCGGTCCTTCCGTTGCCTCTTCGGTTGGCTGCCATCTGTGTGTGCGCTGCCATCATCAGTGGTGGCATCCTCGGCGACACCATCAGTGGTGTCATCCCTGACGCCACTAGGGGTTGTGTAGTCAGGATCGGTGTCTTCCGCGGCGTCCTCATAGTCCTCCATCTCCTGGGACAGCTCCCAAAATGCCTTGCCTGAACCACCGGCCTCATCGTTGTGGGCCATGTTTCGCTCTAAATAGGAAAAAAGTTTGGTCAAAAAGTTGGTTATTTTCAAGGAACAAGATCATGGTCTCATCATTTAGGGTTTGTCGACACCGAGGCATCCTAAAAGCTAAGCTTTTATCATTTAGGGTTTGTCGACACTGAGGCACCCTAAAAGCCTAAACTTTCATCGTTTAGGTTTTTATCGACAACGAGGCACCCTAAAAGACAATGTTTTAACATTTAGGGTTTGTCGACTCTAACGCACCCTAAATGCTAAGTTAAGTTTTTATCATTTAGAGTTTATCGATGCCGAGGCACCCTGGTTGACTGATATATATTGGTATCTTCTAATAATATAGCCTATCAAGAAAAGGGAAGGAGAATTCTAAGTTGGGCCTAATCACTTGGCCCTATTGCCACCTATGGTTTAGTGCAGCAAGAATAAAGGGGCAGTTGGTCCTACTTAATTAAGTACTAAGATACCCCGACCCATGCATTAGTCGGAAGTACCCCATATGTCCTATTTTTAGCAAAGTCATGCTAAAATTCACGGAAAATTTCAGCATGACCTTTGCTGAAAATAGGACATATGGAGTACCCAAATTTTCCGGAAAGGAAGTTAATCGACATTCCGGCAAACTCAAGGGCCTCTCGGGGTACAGCAGCAGCATCACAAGTTGACAAAATTCCCAAGTAGTACAGCAGCAGCATCACAAGTAGTACCAATGAACATATAGTCCAGCACATTCTGAATTTGTTTGTCAAAGTGTTAGTAAGCATCACCCCCACAATGTGCATCCCTTGATTCCCTTCTCACCAGCAAACCACACTAATGCTCTAACTAGTGTACATAATTCATTCACCATGATCACGTTTTCTTTTCTTTATACAGAAGCCTTTCACTATAACTGTCTGATCCTAGCAAAGACATGCATGACACATAACCACTCCCACCAAACCTGCAGAAGTGCAATAACTGAAAAAGCTGAAGTTCTCAGCATGAAGAATCACACAACACAGCACCTACATTATGATGATACATTTGGATCTTCATAGGAGCATACAACAATGCAGGCAAAAATAAGGCACTTAATTTCGATAGTTATTTGACCAAGTTGTGTTATAAAATGCGGACCGAGTATCACAGAGGAAACATGATACTACCACAAAACCTATAGTTCTTGCAAAGTGGAGGAAAAGTAATGGAGGCAAAGCAAGTTGATTGATCACAATATGATATATAAAATTATCAACTGCAGACCTGAATGCATGCAATTCGGCCTTTCCCAAGCAGTGATGGTAACTGAAAGTATAACAACTAAAAACTCTGCTCTATTGTATGTGTCCAATAGTGCCATCATAACAGAACTTGGAAAACTTTTCCCAAGGAATGAGAGAAACTGAAAGTAGCAAGTAAAAACTCTGCCCATTATAACAGAGCTTGGAAAATTTATAGGTCATTTCATACTACATTCGATTAAAATATATGCAGGAAGAGAAGAGAAGATAAAGAGAAGAGAGCAAGTCCAACTCCTCTTATCCTCTACTCCTCTCGTCCTACACTAAACTAATACAACCAAACAAATTAATTGAAGAAAAACTACTGAAACTATACAAGCACTATAGTCAGATTACACAAAAGTACTGATGCAAGCTACAGTACACAAAACTTGCAAACTTACAAGCACTACTACAACTTAATTAAGCTACTGGAGTAAGTAACTCCATGGAGTACTCACTGGAGTACAGCTAAATGTTCAGGCGTACTTCTCTAGCATAAGCAACTGCTGACAACTTTCATACTCCAATGAGAAGAGTACTTGTACTCATTGCAGTTCATAAGTGCAAATACTCTTCTGTGAAATTCAGTGCATCTACTGCAAATAAAAATCAGTAAATTTCCACCCAGCAACTAGATGGATGGCCATGAAATTCAGTGCATCTATTTCAACTACTCTTCAAGTATATGAATACTGTGAATCCTCTCTCCCCGGAGCACCCCAATGCACACACTCCAGAAAATTCAAAAAATTCAGTAATCTGGAGAGTAGGGTAGGTAACTAGATCGATTTCATGGTGATAACTATACACTTAGCATCTGGGTAACTGAATCAGTACTACCTAGGGAGTAAGGTAACTAGTGGAGGAGAGGACAGTTGATAATCCATGTGAATCAATCAGAAATTCAAAATACAATCTTTTTAGGCAGCAGTAACATTCGAAATAGAGGAGAGGAGTAGAGGAGGGAGGGAGGTAGGGAGCATTTACATTCGTTGACGATGCGGTGGTTGGCGTCACGTGGGAGATGCAGATCGTAGAAGGAGGAGGGCGTCGGTTGTGGTCGTGGTCTTGGGACGGCCTTGTGACGTCGCATCAGCCGTCGAGGGAGATGAGAGACAGAGCGGGCGTTCGTTGTCAGCCGTCGATGGACTGCCAGTAGCCCCGCCGAAGTCTCCACCTCCAGGCTCCGGCTTCCTTGTCACAACAGCGGAACGAGGTGAGGCTGCCGGTGGGGTGGGGTGGGGCGGCTACGGTGAATGGGGTTGGGGCGCGACGCGACCTAGCCTAACCTAGGTTGGAGCAGGGGAGGGTGCGGGGGGTCGTCGACGGCTGGTGGAGCGGGGGAGGGTGCGGGGGGTCGTCGGCAGTGAGGGGATCTGGCGAGGGGGGAGATGGCGATCAAGATCAAGATGTGGAGGGGATCTGGTGCGGGGGCGAGGGGGAAAGGGACAGAGGGGGTGCATCTAATAGCAATGGCGCACCACCAAGGGGTGCGCCATAAGTACATCCATAGCAATGGTGCACCATCGAGGGGTGCGCCATAAGTAACTTTTTTTTAGTTTCATCTAATAGCAATGGCGCACCACCGAGGGGTGCGCCATAAGTAACTTTTTTTAGTTTCATCTAATATTTTTTTAGAAAATGACAATCAAATTTGAAAACATTTATGAATGTGAAAAAATATCATCAAATTTGTTATTTGAAAATATTTATGAATATGAAAAACTATCATCAAATTTGTTATTTGAAAATATCATCAAATTTGCTATTTGAAAATATTTGAAAAAATATCATAAAATTGGTATACCAATGGCGCACCTCCTAGGGGTGCGCCATAAGTACACTGATAACAATGGCGCACCTTCTCCTGGTGTGCCATTAGTAATTTTTTATTATTATTTTTAGTTGCATCTAATATTTTTTTAGAAAATGACAATCAAATTTGAAAACATTTATGAATGTGAAAAAATATCATCAAATTTGTTATTTCAAAATATTTATGAATAAGAAAAAATATCATCAAATTTGTTATTTAAAAATAGCATCAATATTTTTTTGGATTTTTAGTTGCATTTATTTGTGAATTGGTAAAACATTTATGAATATGAAAAAATACCATCAAATTTGAAAAAATATTCATGAATTCAAAAAGTGCCCATGAAATTTAAAAATATTCATGAGTTCAAAAAATATTAACAAATTCAATACTTTTGTGAGTTAGAAATATCATTTCAATATGTCGATATACAATCGAGAAATGAAGACTATGATTTAAATACAATCGATCTTAGATAGCTATCTTTTCACAATCTTCTCTCCCTTCTTTTTCGCAAATGGAGTTCTTCTGTTGAACGGACGTCCTTTAGGTAGGGTGGTCCTGCTTCTTCTTGTGGTGTATGGCACTTCATCGTCGTCGTCATGTTCCATCTTTGGGTCGCCGTACTTGTCGAAGTCTTTCTCATTGGCGACTCCATCCATTCCGATTATCTTCCTTTTGCCTCTCCTCACGACAACACGACTGGGCTTTGATGGGTCGGTAATGAAGAAGCATTGGTCCACTTGGGAAGCCAGTACCCATGGCTCATTTTTCGCAGTGAAGTTTGCGCCCGCGGTCTTGGATTTGGCTTCGGGTATAACCATGGTGGTGAAATACTGGTCTTCTTTTAGGACTCTCTTGGCCCATCTGACACAGAACATCGGGACCTTCTCTCTAGCGTAGCTCAGCTCCCAGATCTCCTCGATCCTTCTGTAGTATCTGTCCTTGTCGTTGCCGGTGTAGGATTCCATCGTTACCCCGGAGTTCTGATAACCATCGCTCTTCTTGTCCTTTCCCTCGGTGTAGAATGTGTAGCCGTTGATATCGTACGCCTCATAGGTCATCAGGTTGTGCTCGGCGCCCTATGACAAGGCGAATATGAGTTTTTCTTCCGCGGAAGAATCCTCATGTAAAGGGTACGACAGAAGCTTCTCCTTGAACCAACGCGTGAAACATGAGTTGTGCTCTTTGATTATATCTCCATCCGTCCTCTGTTGGCCTCGGTCATTGTACATCTTCTCAATAAAGGTTTTGTGTTGTACCACCCAAAGATCGACCACGTCTATGTGTTGTAGCGTGACTAGGTTTGCTCTTTCAAAGTCGGCGAGTCGACCCTCGAAGACGAGATGCATTTCGCGGCGACCATCGCAGTGACCCCATCCAGCGAGCCTATCGAGGTGCCTGTTGACGGGCAGACCAACGGGGTTCTCGATGCCTAGATAATTCATGCAGTAGGAGATGCACTCTTCGGTCAGAAAGCCCCTGGCTATGCTTCCCTTTGGACGTGACATGTTGCGAACGTATCTGAGGGAGTCCTGGATTAGGGGGTGTTCGGATAGCCGGACTCCTGGACTATGAAGATACAAGGTTGAAGACTTCGTCCCGTGTCCGGGAGGGACTTTCCTTGGCGTGGAGGGCAAGCTTGGCAATACGGATATGCAGATCTCCTACCATTGTAACCGACTTTGTGTAACCCTAACCCTCTTCGGTGTCTATATAAACCGGAGGGTTTAAGTCCGTAGGACAACATACACAACAACAATCATACCATAGGCTAGCTTCTAGGGTTTAGCCTCTCCGATCTCATGGTAGATCTACTCTTGTACTACCCATATCATCAATATTAATCAAGCAGGACGTAGGGTTTTACCTCCATCAAGAGGGCCCGAACCTAGGTAAAACTTTGTGTCCCTTGCCTCCTGTTACCATCCGGCCTAGACGCACAGTTCGGGACCCCCTACCCGAGATCCGCCGGTTTTGACACCGACATTGGTGCTTTCATTGAGAGTTCCTCTGTGTCGTCGCCGTCAGGCTCGATGGCTCCTACGATCATCAATAGCGATGCAGTCCAGGGTGAGACCTTCCTCCTCGGATAGATCTTCGTCTTCGGCGGCTTCGCACTACGGGCCAATTCACTTGGCCATCTGGAGCAGATCGAAAGCTACGGCCCTGGCCGTCAGGTCAGATTTGGAAGTTTAAACTACACGGCTGACATCCGCGGGGACTTGATCTTCGATGGATTTGAGCCACTGCCGAGCGCGCCGCACTGTCACGACGAGCATGATCTAGCTCTGCCGCCGAACAGAGCCCTGGAGGCCGCACCCGCATCGGCTTCGACCTTTAATTCAGAGCCAACTGCACCGATCGAGGATGGGCGGTTGGACGTCGCCTCGTCGGCTGCGATCCCAACGGCGATCGAGCCGAACACCAGCCCCGCACTCCGCGAGACTCATGACTCCAAGAAGCCGGACTCCTCTCCGGACTCTGAACCCTCTGCGCCCCTGCCGATCGAATCCGATTGGGCGCCGATCATGGAGTTTACGGCCGCGGACATCTTTCAGCACTCGCCTTTCGGTGATATTCTGAAGACACTGAAGTCTCTCTCTTTATCAGGAGAGCCCTGGCCAGACTACGGTCAGCAAGGTTGGGGTACGAACGATGAAGAAATTCAAAGCCCACCCACCACCCACTTTGTAGCCACTGTCGATGATTTAACCGACATGCTCGACTTCGACTCCGAAGACATCGATGGTATGGACGCCGATGAAGGAGACGATGAAGAACTAGCGCCTATTAGGCCCTGGAAAGCCACCTCGTCATATGACATATACATGGTGGACACCCCAAAGAAGGAGATGGCGATGGAACAGCGGAGGATGACCCCTCCAAGAAACAGCCTAAGCGCTGGCATCAGCGGCGCCGATCAAAATCCCGCCAAAACAAATACGGTGATTCCAGCACGGGAGATAATAATACTCCGGAGAGTGCCGAAGAAAACCCCCTCCAGCAAGATTTAGCACAGGAGGATGGAGAAACCAGCCCACATGAGAGAGCGGCAGACAAAGAGGTCGAGGACGATAATTATATGCCTCCCTCCGAAGACGAGGCAAGCCTCGACGATGACGAATTGGTCGTGCCAGAGGATCCCGTCGAGCAAGAGCATTTTCAACGCAGGCTTATGGCCACAGCAAGAAGCCTCAAGAAAAAACAGCAACAGCTTAGAGCTGATCAAGATTTGCTAGTCGACAGATGGACTGAAGTCCTTGTGGCCAAAGAGCATAAACTTGAACGCCCCTCCAAGAGCTACCCAAAGTGCAGGTTGCTACCCCGACTAGAGGAGGAAGCACTTAAACCTGCATCACCTGCACTCGATACGGCCGATCGGCCAACTCGTGGCCGCGACAGAGAGGCCTCTCGGCCCTCCACTCAAGCCGCACCCCCTACCAAGTCACGGGAAAATGCGTCGGACCTGCGAGATATGTTGGAGGACAAGGCAAGGCAAACAAGATCGATCTACGGATCGCGTGGACGCCCCACGACTCGAGACGGTAACCGTCACACCGGCCACAAATTCGGCAGGGCCGAACACAGTAGACAAAGCTCATTGGAGCTACGTCGTGATATAGCCCAGTACAGAGGCGCCGCACACCCACTATGCTTCACAGACGAAATAATGGATCATCAAATCCCCGAGGGTTTCAAACCCGTAAACATCGAATCATATGATGGCACAACAGATCCTGCGGTATGGATCGAGGATTATCTCCTTCATATCCACATGGCCCGCGGCGATGATTTCCACGCCATCAAATACCTCCCACTCAAGCTTAAAGTACCAGCTCGGCATTGGCTTAACAGCTTGCCAACAGGATCAATCAGTTGTTGGGAGGACCTGGAAGCCGCATTCCTCGACAATTTCCAGGGCACTTATGTGCGACCCCAGACGCCGATGACCTAAGTCACGTAATTCAGCGGCCAGAGGAATTGGCCAGGCAATTCTGGACACGGTTCCTAACAAAGAAAAATCAAATAGTCGACTGTCTGGACGCTGAGGCCCTAGCAGCCTTCAAGCACAATATCCGTGACGAATGGCTTGCCTGGCACCTTGGACAGGAAAAGCCGAAATCTATGGCAGTACTCACGACACTCAGGACCTGCTTTTGCGCAGGAGAAGACAGCTGGCTTGCTCGTAGCAACAACATGACCAAGAACCCTGGTAATTCAGATACTAGGGATAGTAGTGGCAGGTCGCATCGCAACAAGCAGAAGTGCCGCATTAATGGCGACAACACTGAGGATACGACAGTTAATGCCAGATTCAGAGGCTATAAATCCGGTCAGCAGAAAAAGCCATTCAAAAGAAATCCTAGGGGCCCGTCCAGTTTGGACCGAATACTCGACCGCTTGTGCCAGATACATGGCACCCCTAAAAAGTCGGCCAATCACACCAACAGGGATTGTTGGGTGTTCAAGCAGGCAGGCAAGTTAAATGCTGAAAGTACAGACAAGGGGCTGCATAGCGATGACGACGAAGAGCCCCGGCCGCCGAACAACATTGGACAGAAGGGTTTTCCCCCACAAGTGTGGACGGTGAACATGATATACGCAACCCACATCCCCAAGAGGGAGCGGAAGTGCGCGTTAAGGGATGTATACGCAATAGAGCCAGTCGCCTCAAAGTTCAACCCATGGTCCTCATGCCCGATCACCTTTGATCGAAGGGACCATCCCACTAGCACCCATCATGGCGGATTCGCCGCATTGGTTCTAGACCCAATTATTGACGGATTTCATCTCACTAGAGTCCTTATGGATGGCGACACTAGCCTGAACCTGCTTTACCAGGATACAGTGCGGAAAATGAGTATAGATCCCTCAAGGATTAGGCCCACCAAAACGACCTTTAAAGGCGTAATACCAGGTGTAGAGGCCAACTGTACAGGCTCAGTCACACTTGAAGTGGTCTTCGGATCTCCGGATAATTTCCGAAGCGAGGAGTTAATCTTCGACATAGTCCCATTCTGCAGTGGCTATCATGCACTGCTCGGACGAACCGCATTCGCCAAGTTCAATGCGGTACCACACTACGCATACCTTAAGCTCAAGATGCCAGGCCCTCGAGGAGTAATTACGGTCAATGGAAACACCGAACGCTCCCTCCGAACGGAGGAGCACATGGCGGCCCTTGTAGTGAAAGTACAAAGCAGCCTCTCCAGGCAGTTCTCCAATCTGGCCATTAAACGTCTGGACACTATCAAGCGCGCCCGGAGTAACCTACAACAAGACCGCCTGGCACGTTCCGAGCAGGCGTAGCAATGCGGCCCCAACCCCAGCCCTCACAAAAATGCGGCACCAGTACTTCGCGTACATAACTACGCTCTAGAAATACCATGGGTACAGGGGGAGGGGCACCATCATGGCACGCCCAAAACACGGCTTAAACCGCACCAGGGGCTGCCGATTTTTTAATTTTTTCTTACTTTCAGGACTCCACTCTTTGGAAGGCCTGTTCGGCAGTTCAATTGCCGCACAAATGATGCAAGAACCAGGGAAGCAGACAAGCCATGCCGCATTACGGAACTCCCAGGTGGTCTCTATCACGAGCAGTATACCTGTTTCGCATACCATTCCGCAGCCTGCCCCTGGAACGGACATGTTAAAATAGTCCAACCTTTTGCTTATCACATTATTTGTATCGTTCTGCTTTGATCGCAGCCCTTTTTAATAAACAATGCATAGCTTCTGTCTATTTTTGCATTACTCTTTTTTACAAATATATGTTCCTTAACGACATGTTGCACCCGTGCACTTCGGTATGGCCAAGATACGCCAGGGGCTTTAGTACCCCTCAACATGGTGTGAGAAGTCCGAACACTTTAACAAGTGCGGCACCCCGAACTTATAGCATTATATGCATTGGCTCTGAATCATGTCTTGGGTCAATAGTTGGGTTTGCCCGGCTCCTATGTTTTGGTGCCTTACATTCTGCTATATCAGCTAAGGTAGCACTAGGAGAACCACTGCGATTGTGCCCCAGTTGAGCTGGGTCGAGCACCTCAGTGGAGAAAGCTAAAACTGACTGTCATGATGAAGCGAGAGCTGGTCGCTGTTCGAGAGGTTTTTCGAGTCCCTAAAGACTTATGCCGCTTAGAGCGAGGAGTGGGCTCTGTCCGTCCAAGGCGTGGATAACGCCCCGAACTCGGTCTTCCGAATACTAGGGGCTTCGCCGAAATTTAAAATTATAGAATTCTATGGCTAAGTGAGAGTGTTCACGCATTATAGTCTGATTGCCTTGTTCGTTGGGCTGAGCACCTCCCTCGAAGGACCCAAACATGGGAAAAGGAGCGCTCAGGTTTATCCCCGAACACCCCAGCACTAGCGGCACGGGGGCAGAAGCCGACGACTCGCCATCTCTCAAAATTGATAAATAACCGCACAGAAGGTAATATTTTAAATTCCAACAGCATTGCTTAGCGCATATGAACAAGTTTTCAGCGCACAGGACAAAACGAGCAAGTTTCACTCAAAAATTACATCCCTAGAACATTCATCCGCCACAAGGCAGGCACCCTTCAGAACATCCTTATAATAATTCTCGGTCTTGCGATGCTCTTTCCCCAGCGGTGGCCCGTCCTTCACAAGCTTCTCAGCATCCAGCTTCCCCCAGTGCACCTTAGCACGGGCAAGGACCCTACGGGCACCTTCAATGCAGGCGGAGCGCTTGATGACTTCAAGCCTTGGACATGCCTCCACCAGCCGCCGCACCAGCCCGAAATAGCTCCCAGGCAGAGCCTCTCCAGGACACAGCCGAACTATGAGGCCCTTCATGGCCTGTTCGGCCGCCTTGTGGAGCTCGACCAGTTGCTTCAGCTGGTTGCTCAGGGGCACGGGGTGTCCGGCCTCAGCATACTGAGACCAGAACACCTTCTCTGTCGAGATGCCCTCCTTGGCTCGATAGAATGCGGCGGCATCGGACACACTCCGGGGAAGATCTGCGAACACTCCTGGAGAGCTCCGGATTCGGGTAAGTAACAAGTAACTCATGTTTATGTGTTTGCTTTGCATAAAGAATGCCTTACCCGCCGCTATCTTCTTCACCTCATCCAACTCTTGGAGGGCCTTCTAGGATTCGGCCTTGGCAGACTTAGCATTTTCAATAGCCACCACGAGCTCGGACGCTCGCGTCTTTGAGTCAAGCTCCAAACTCTCATGTTTTCCATGAGAGCCTGGAGCTCTTGCCGCACCTTGCCAACCTCGGCCTCATACTTCTCCCGCTCGGTGCGCTCCGTGGCCGCCGTCTTCTCGGCCTCGAGTAGCGCTTGTTTAAGGGTCACCACCTCAGATGTGGCCCCTATAATAGCCACGATAATCCTGTCATTTTTTGCAGTTGCACCTTTTTATATATATTTAAACAAGGTATTTCTTACCTTCCTTGTCCTCGAGCTGCTTCCTGACACGCCCGAGCTCTTGCTCGGACTGCTCGAGGTTCTGCTTTAGCATGTCCACTTCCGCAGTCTATGCGGCGGACGCCAGCAGAGAAGCCTGCATACGCATATTGACTCTTTTTTGTTAGACTCCTGCGAATTTCATTTGATCCTCGATTCGGCTTTTCTTCCCGAACGCCAAACAGAGCATCAGGGGCTACTGTCTATGCGGTAATATTTTTACACATTCTTTACTTACCTCAAAGCCTATTAAAAGGCTAGCACAAGCTTCAGTCAGTCCGCTCTTGGCGGACTGAACCTTCTGGACCACTGCACTCATAATGGTGCTGTGCTCCTCGTCGATGGAGGCGCCTTGGAGCGCCTCCAACAGATTGTCCGGTGCCTCCGGTTGGACGGGGGTCACCGGCACGGAGGGCTCACTCCTCTTGGAAGGAGGTCGCCCGCCGGACTCTAGAACCTTTGAAGGTTCCGGAGCGGTGTCCGGCCTAGAGCCGGACTTGGAGCCCTGAGAGATTTTATCCCCTTCACCCCTGGAGTCCAGGAGCTCGCCTTGCGGCGCCTCCAGGACCACCTCCTCCTGGCTTGGAACCTGTTGGGACAACACATCAGCGTCGTCCGTAGGGCAGGGGGAGGAAGCCGTCGGAAGCGAATTCACGTCCAACGAGTCCAGTGAACCGCTCGACGATGCATCGAGCCGGTCTTTTGGTGGGCTGCATATTCGTATTCGACATAAGGGAAAGCTGTGCAATAAAGGAATACTATGAATTACTCTGGTATCCGGATACTTACAATTTCACCAGGGGCTTGGCCCTGTGAGGCCACTCCTCTTCGCCGTCGTCGGCGTCGGTGGAGTAGTCCGAAGGAAGGGTTTTCCCCTTCTTGGACCCTTCGGCCTCCCAAGTTGGCGCGGCCTTAATTTTCTTCCCTTCCCCCGCTGGGGGGGAAGAGGTCTCTTCCTCCTCCTCCTCGTCTTCGTGGGAGGAGTGCGTCTTGGAGCCGTCGGATGATGGATCCGACACCTCCTGGCGCCGGGCACTCTTTCGAGTCCCCGTGGCCTTCTTCTTGGCCTTCTTCTCCGGCACCACATAGGGTACCGGAACCAGCAGCTTCGCCAAACGAGCATCCGCTGGCCCTTCGGGCAAAGGAGCCGGATAGTTGATTTGTCCGGACGTCTCCTGCCAATCCTGTCAAAGGTAAGGGAGCTTAGATCCCGCATGGAGTCAAACTATGAAAAATTGATACCCTGTAGGAGGTAAAATTAGCTTACCGCACGAGCGTGACGCTGCGTGCTGAATCCGCGATCCTCAATAGCGGATGCGGGGGCCTCGGCGCCTTTGAAAAGCACCTTCCAGGCATCTTCGTACGTCGTGTCGAAGAGCCTGCTCAGAGTTCGGTGCCGCGCCGGGTCGAACTCCCACAGGTTGAAAGCCCGTTGTTGACACGGGAGGATCCGGCGGATGAGCATAACCTGGACTACGTTGACAAGCTTGAGCTGCTTGTCCACCAGGGTTTAGACGCATGTTTGGAGTCCGGACAGCTCTCTTTTTTACCCCATGACAGGCCCGTCTCTTTCCAGGACGTGAGCCGCGGTGGGGGTCCGGATCGGAACTCGGGGGCTGCGACCCACTTAGGGTCGCGCGGCTCGGTGATGTAAAACCACCCTGATTGCCACCCCTTCAGGGTCTCCACAAAGGAGCCCTCGAGCCATAAAATGTTGGGCATCTTGCCCACCATGGCGCCTCCACACTCCGCCTGGTTGCCAGGCACCACCTTCGGCTTGACATTAAAAGTCTTGAGCCATAGGCCGAAATGGGGGCGGATGCGGAGGAAGGCCTCGCACACGACGATAAACGCCGAGATGTTGAGGACAAAGTTCGGGGCCAGATCGTGGAAATCCAGGCCATAGTAGAACATGAGCCCCCGGACAAATGGGTTGAGAGGGATACCCAGTCCACGGAGGAAATGGGGGAGGAACACCACCCTCTCATGGGGCCTAGGGGTAGGGATGAGCTGCCCCTCTTCGGGAAGCCGGTGCGCAATGTCGTTGGACAAGTATCCGGCCTTCCTTAGTCTTTTGATGTGTCCCTCCGTAACGGAGGAGACCATCCACTTGCCTCCCGCTCTGGACATGGCTGGAGAAGGTTAAGGTGGGGAGTGCGGACTTGGGCGCTGGAGCTCGAGTGCGCGAAAATGGATAGGCAAAGGAGGAAGAAGGCATAGGTGAAAAGGTGGATCCTTATCCCCTTATATGGGTGGACGCGACTATGCGTCCCCACCAGCCCGGTAAAACTCGCTTATCTCCCAAGCGCCGTAATCAATGGCGCGGTTGGGTTACCCACGCCCGTATTGATGAGAATCCCGAAATAAGGGGACACGATCTCTGCTTTAACAAGACGTGCCAAGGAAACCGCCTCGCATGACGCGCTGAGGTGGGATAATGAAACGACTCGGATAAAGGCTTGGCCGTGGTGTGTAACACTACGGAATACGTCAGCAGATTAGATTTGTGTAAATATTATTCTCTCTATGGCAATATGCGGAAACTTATTTTACAGAGCCGGACACTACCTTTGTGTTCAAAATCTTCTATGAAGTACTTGGAGGGGGAACCCGCCTTGCAATGCCGAAGACAATCTGCGCGCCGGACTCGTCATCATTGAAGCCTGGTTCAGGGGCTACTGAGGGAGTCCTGGATTAGGGGGTGTTCGGATAGCCGGACTATACCTTCAGCCGAACTCCTGGACTATGAAGATACAAGATTGAAGACTTCATCCCGTGTCCGGGAGGGACTTTCCTTGGCGTGGAGGGCAAGCTTGGCGATACGGATATGCAGATCTCCTACCATTGTAACCGACTTTGTGTAACCCTAACCCTCTCCTGTGTCTATATAAACCGGAGGGTTTAAGTCCGTAGGACAACATACACAACAACAATCATACCATAGGCTAGCTTCTAGGGTTTAGCCTCTCCGATCTCGTGGTAGATCTACTCTTGTACTACCCATATCATCAATATTAATCAAGCAAGACGTAGGGTTTTACCTCCATCAAGAGGGCCCGAACCTGGGTAAAACTTCATGTCCCTTGCCTCCTGTTACCATCCGGCCTAGACGCACAGTTCGGGACCCCCTACCCAAGATCCGCCGGTTTTGACACCGACAGTATCCTTTGATGACACCATTCATCCTTTCGAACGGCATCATGCTGTGCAGTAACGTCGGCCCGAGTTGGATGATATCCTCCATGATATGGACCAGCAGATGCACCATAACATCGAAGAATGCGGGCGGGAAGTACATCTCAAGCTCGCATAGTATCACCACGATCCCTTCCTGTAGCCTTCTGAGTTGCCTCACGCCAACCGACTTCTGAGAGATGACGTCGAAAAAGTTGCATAGGCCAAATAGCGTTTCACAGACATGCGCGTCCATGATCCCATGGATTGCAACTGGAAGTATCTGCGTCATCAGCACATGACATTCGTGAGTATTCATCCCGCTGAACTTCTGCTTCGCTGAGTCTAGGTATCTGCTTATCTTCCTCGCGTAACCATAAGGAAGTTTTACTCCTACGAGGCAGGTGAAAAACTGCTCGATCTCCTCCTGACTTAGAGTGAAGCACGCGGGAGGGTAGTCATTTCCGTTCTTCTTGGCCTTTTTGCCTTTGCGACGACTTTCCATGTCCTGCTTCGCCTCATCATCATTAGCGTGAAGCTCCTCCATAATGCCCATTGATTTCAAGTCTGCCCTTGCTTTCGGCCCATCTTTGGTCCTCTCTGGCATGTTGAGCAAGGTACCAAGCAGACTCTCGCACACGTTCTTTGTGATATGCATGACATCAAGGCTGTGAGGCACACAGAGGATCTTCCAGTATGGCAAGTCCCAGAAAACACACCTCGTTTTCCATACCTTCAGCAGCTGCTCTGGCGCCTTTCGCTTCTTTCCCGGCTCTAGTGCCTTTTGCTTCTTTCCTGGCAGTGGGCAATCTTTCCAATTTTTCAACAGCTCGTCTATTTCCTCGCCGCTCCTCGTACGCGGGCGTCTTCGGGGTTTGGTTTCACCATCGAACAGATCCTTGCGTTTTCTCCATGAATCATCATCGCGAAGCCACCTTCAATGTCCCATGAACACGGTTTTCGAAGAACCGAGATCTCTATCTAGCTGGTGATACGTTGTGTCATCCATGCACCTGACACATCCAAAAAATCCGTGGACCACCTACCCCGCGACATATCCGTAACCGAGATAGTCGTGCACCATCGTGAGGAGTGTGGCTCTCATAGGGAAATATTCTTTCTCTGCGGCATCCCACGTATTGGTTGGCGTTTTCCACAGCGTGTCTAGCTCCTTTTTCAGCAGCCCCAGATACAGATTGATGTCATTCCCTGGTTGTTTCGGCCTTCAATTAGCATACTCATGTGAATGTACTTCCTCTTCATGCACAACCAGGGGGAAGGTTGTACATCCACACAAACACAGGCCAGATGCTATGTGTGCTTCTCTAGCTGCCAAACGGATTGACTCCATCGGTGCTCGCGCCTAGCATGATGTTCCTTGGATCGTCCCCAAATTCTGGGTGTTCGAAGTTCAACGCTTGCCATTGGCTCGCATCCTTAGGGTGACTCAGCATCTTGTCTTTTTTATTTATCTCTGGATCATTTCTGTCATCTTCTCGGTTCTTCTCCTCCCTATCCGCATGCCAACGCAGGAGCTTTGCTAGCTTAGGGTCCGCAAAACACCGCTGCAGACGAGGAGTGATCGGAAAGTACCACACCACTTTTAGAGGAGCTTTCTTCCTCTTCTTGTATCGAGTGACGCCGCACACCAGACATATGGTAGACTCCGCGTGCTCGTCCCGATAAATTATGCAATTGTTCATGCACACATGGTACTTCACATGCGGTAAATCCAGAGGACACACGATTTTCTTCGCCTCCTCGAAACTGGTCGGGCACTTGTTCCCCTTGGGAAGATGTTCGTGCCAGAATGACATGTTCTCGTTGAAGCATGCGTCGGTCATTTTGTGTTTTACCTTCATCTCCAGAGCCATAAGTGTTACTTTCAGGCGGGTATCCTCGGGCCTGCATCCTTCATACAATGGAGTAACCGCGTCTATCTCCAGTTGATCCAGCTTGGCTTTCTCTTGGGCGGTAGCTCTTGCGTTATTCATCTGCTTGAGAAGCAGCTCTTGAATATGAGGGTCCTGCACCCAGCCCATCAATGGTCCATCGTCGTCTGCTCCGGCATCTTCATCTTCATGATGATGCCCTTCGTCTGCTCCGGCATCTTCCTCATCGTCATGTACGGCATCTTCTACATGATGACTATGTACTGCATCTACTTCGTGATCATGTCCTGGAGATTCTTCGTCTTCTCGCCCGCCCTCGTCGTGGTTGTCTTGCGGCCCTTCCTCATTTCTTGCCCGGCCCCCATGGACGACTTCATAATCATCTTCATCACCTTGCCACCGATAGCCATCCATGAAACCACGCAAGAGCAGGTGGTCCCGCACCTGTACGGAATCCGGGTCCATAAGGCTCCTCAGCTTGCATCTTCAACACGGACATCTTATCTCTGTCTCGTTCTTTTGAAGCATCTCGGCCTTTGCGGAGCTCAAAAACCTATTCATGATGCCTTTGGTCATCGTGCGGACCATGGTCTCCTGCGGGGTAGAGCAAAATGATATTTTAGAACCAAAAAAAATTGGCATGACGTTGCCTAAAAATAGGACAAAAAAGAATGCATAGTGCCAAATTCTCGCCGAAACGGAAATGAATCAACATTCCGGCAAAATATTGGCAACTATTGCATTTCAAATACCGGTACCTGCAAACACAAACATATGCAACACCACAAACATACGTAGATATAGGCCATAAAAAGTGCATGTGCACATTGTTGGAGGGAGAAAAAAGTAGATCTACAACATAAAGAAGTTTTCCCCTTACTTACCTATCAAAAAAAGCAAATTAAACCACTTAATTTGGGTGAATCTATGGTGCAAATGAGGTCAGGAGCAGGAGGCAGCCGAGACAAGCTTCGAGGAGGAGGTGGAGAGAATGAAGTGGGTAAAGTGAGTGTGATAGGTGGATGTCCAAAATATTTAGCTGGTCTCAGGTAACTAATGGTGCACCACCTAATAATGCGCCATTAGTAACCCTGGTTACTAATGACGCACCTGTTACGTGGTGCGCCATTACTATTTTTGCAAAAAAAATAATTGTTAGTAGTGGCGCACCTTGGTTGTGGTGCGCCATTACTAGTTTGAACTAGTAATGGCGCACTCTACCCTAGTGCGCCATTACTAGTTTTGAAAAAAAAGTAAAAAAATATTTGTTAGTAGTGGCGCACAGAGGTGTGGAGAGCCATTACTAGTTAAAACTAGTAATGGCGCACTGTGCCTTGGTGCGCCATTAATAGTTTTGGAAAAAAAATTGTTAGTAATGGCGCACCATGTGTATGGTGTGCCATTAGTAATGAGGACACTAATGGCGCACCTGTATGTGGTGCGCCACTGCTATATAGCAGTGGCACACCACATATATGGTGCACCATTAATGTCCATATTAGCTATATAGCCCTTTTCCTAGTAGTGTCGTGGAGACCGTCAAGGGGTGGCAGAACTTGTGGTTCTATGTCACAGAGTCCCGCGACACTACCTAGGCCACGGCTCTCGAATTCAAATCCGGGGTCCCGATGCGGCTTACCTCCTGGCAAGAGAAGGGCTTGGATTGGTCTTCGTCGGATGAGCTGGCAGCGCTCCAGATGTGCATCAGGAGCATGATGGACAAGAACGTCAAGCTTGTTGATGTGATTCAGGTGATGCTAGTTCGCCGGATCCTTCCATGCAAGAGTCAGGCTTGCCACCTATGGGAGTTCGATCCGGACGAGAACAAGACCCTGCAACGGTTCTTCAGAACTTCACATGAAGATATCTGGAAGGTTCTCTTCAAGCCCAATGAGACGTGGCCGAAGACAACCGAGGATCGTGGGCATGACCTGGCCCATCCTTCCAGTTCGGTAAGTTTTCCGTTGTTTCAAGGTGTATTCCTTACTTGCTTATTCAAGGAGGGTGTCCGAACTTCCCCATTTGTTTTTTCAGGGTTGGACAAAGAAGGCGGAGCGGATTAACTGTCCGGCTCATCTGCCCGAGAATCCAGCCATCCCGCGTTTGACGAAGATGCTGGTTCCGACGTCCTACAAGGCGCTAGAGAAGAAGGCCAAGAAGATGGCCAAGGGGACCAGAGGTGGCCTCCATCCCAAGGGTACTTCGAACATGGTGTCGCAAGATGCCGAAACTCACTCCACCGTCGAAGACTACGAGGAGGAGGAAGAGGAAGAAGAAAGCAACTTCCCCCTCCCCGAGGGGGGAAAGAAGAGGGCGGCCTCCACAGATCTGGAAGCGGAGGCGTCCAAGAAGGGAAAGGCTTCCCTTGCGGATAGCTCCACGTGGGATGTCGATAGCAGCCCAGAACGGCGCCCTTGAGATAAGCCCCTGGCCGAATCGTGAGTATCCAAAGACCCTAACACATTCATATATCCGCCTCTTTACTTCATAATTTTTACATGTCGAATCATGCACTTGCAGTCCGGCTCGTTCCGCCCTTGAGTGATCCTCGTCTTCGGGGAACTCGCTAGACCCGAAGGTGATGGAGAACGGGTCCCTTCCGACGGCCTCCTCTCCTAGGGCCATGGATGACACCAAGGTGTTGTCCTGAAGGATCCTCGGCCAGGGAGAGATGCAAGAGGCCGTCAGGATGGCGCCAGAGGGCGAGACCTCGGCCGCCAGACACATGGGGGAGCAGATCCCCATGGAGACTGGCGATAGGGGCCATGTCCAATTATCCCCCCAGCCGAATACGGTCCCAGAGACCTAAACGGCTCCGAAATCCGGCAAGCAGCCTCCTTCATCGGAAGGAGGTGTGCCCATTCCGCCGGTGACCTCTGTCCAACCAGAGGTGCTGGATACTCTACTGGAAGCGCTGTGAAGCGCTTCCATCGTTGAGGAACACTGTACACTTATGGGTGCGGTGATTGAGAAGATTCATTCTGCGAAGAGCGGACTGACCGAAGCCTGCACAAGCCTTTTAATAGGCTTTGAGGTAAGCAATGCAATTTTGTGAAAAGAAAGTCACAATATAGACAGTAGCACCTGAGACTCTATCCGGTGTTTGGAAAGAAGAGCCAAACAGATGATCAAATAATTTTTCATAGGAGACTAATCAGATATGTCTATGTGAATAAGCAGGCATCGCTGCTAGCCGCAACTTCTCATGCTGCCGAAGTTTTCGGACTAAGGCAGGGTCTGGAGCGGGCCGAGGAAGAGCTCGGCTGAGTGAAAAAGCAGCTGGTGGACAAACAGGGTATATAACGACCTATTCAAATATAGCAAGATATGAATTGCTTGTGTTGATCGTATGATAATTGGTAGGGGCGGCGTCCGAGGTGGAAACCCTCAAGGCAGCACTGGCCGAAGCCCAGAAGAGGGCGGCAGATGAACAAGCCACCCGTGAAAGGCATGAGGCCAGGGTCGGTGAGGTCCAGAAGGAGCTGCAGGACGGCATGAAGAAATGCGAGTCCTTGGAGCGCAAGAATGTGGACCAAGAGTCCAAACTTACCAAGGCCCGTCAAAGTTCACAAGAGGCCCGGGTTGAAGCCCAGAGCACCCTTCATGAAATTCAAGAGGCCAAGAAAATTTCCGCGGATAAGGCTTTTATTATGCAGAGCAAGTATGTGAAGAAGAGATATCTCTTGCTAACCTGGATTTGGAGTTCTCCAGGGGCGTTTGCGGATCTGCCATGCAGTGTATCTGACGCCGCGGAATTCTTCTGAGCCGAAGAGGGGAGATCAACAAAGAAGCTGTTGTGGTCGCAATACCTTGCGCCAGAACATCCAGTGCCTTTTAGCGACCAGCTAAAACAGCTGGTTGAGCTGCACAGGATGGCCGAACTAGTCATGAAGGATTTAATAATCTGGCTATGGCCTGCAGAAGCTATACCTGGCAGCTACTTCGGACTCGTGAAGCGGCTGGTCACTGCCTGCCCTTGGCTTGACGCCATCAAGCGGTCGGTCTGCATAGAAGGTGTGTGGATGGCCTTCACCCGTGTCAAGATACAATGGGCGAAGATGGACATCGTCAAGCTCGCGACCGAAGGACCGCCCGCGGGTAAGGAGCACCGCACGCCCGAGCTGTATTTTGAAGATGTTCTGAAGGGATCCCGCATTGTGGCGGAGCAATGTGCTAAGGACATTATTTTTGAATGAATACATTCATGTTATCCCATCCTGTATGATGAAAACAAGGTTGATATGTAATATAATGCTTTGTTGTTTATTATTTAAAAGTTTTACCTCCTGTGCAGCCATTTTATCATATCTGAGAGTTGGTCAGTCGTCGGCTTCATCCCCCATGTAGGTAGTACGGAGGTGTCCGGGATGAATCTAAACACTCTTTATCCAAGAATTCGGTCCTTGAAGGAGGTGTTTAGCGCAACGAACCAGGCAATCAGACTATGTGGCTTTATCACCCTCACTTAGCCATAGGAGTTGGACAAGAAAAATTTAGGCGCTACCCCCAGTATCCGTACTAGTGTGCTGTAAACACCTGATCGGATAGTAACCGATTCATCGCATAATGCGGAAAAAATTGCTAAAGATTTGAAACCTTCGAAGAGCTGACTGGCTCTCGCCGCATCATGATAGTCAGTTTTCGGCTTTCTCTACTGAGGTGCTCATCCGGATAAACCAGGACACAATCACATAGTTCTCCCTTTACTACCCTAGCCGATATAGCGGAACGTAAGGTAGTGAGCACAGGATCTGGGCAACCCAACTATTGGCCAAAGACATGATTTGGAGCCAATGCATATAATGCTAAATTTGGGCTAGACTTCTCATCTTTCTATTAGGATCACGTGTTACTAATCCATAGACTTGTAGGAATGTTGGTTTCAAGCCCCAGTTCAGTTCCTACTACTTCTGTGTGTTGACAGTTGATCTCAGAACCTTGATATTGTGATGTTAAGTGGTTATGCCACCATTTTACAGGATGTCTCAAATCTTTTTGAGCATTTACAGTCATTATGCTGTCCGAGTCATCCCAGGTTTCTAAATAGTCTGATGCATTTGAAAATCCCTTCTTTCCATTCCTGATGTCCCTTTGGGCCAGTTCAACCACACTAAACGGTCTGTTGAGGTACTTCATTGCCTCGACATATATGTTGGAGCCATTATTATGACCCTAGGCATCTTAGAGAACCACCCATAATCTAGCCATGCTTTATATTCCTAGTGTGATGATTCTGGCCACCATTCTCGAGAGCATCCTATGATGCCATTTAGTTAGTAGGCATTCTATTTCTTGGTTCTTGAGCCCAAGATTCACCCTACTTACTTCATGTTGATAGTGTTTGCTAGTTCCTTTAGGATATTAGTAACCTTTGCGATAGTCCTCGAGGTCTGTGGTATTTCCTTCTTCCAAATATCATGAACTGCTTATGGCAGAAGTTCTCTGAACTAAAAGATCACAACCAGAGTGCTCTTGATGAGTTCTCTGTTATAGTTGTGACTCTGCCAATCCTACCCTTTTGCATGGGTTACATGGAAGAAATGTTGAGCTTTTCTCGGCATACTAATCTATGCATCCACAACTCAAATAATCATATGTTCTCTGAGTTGTCCCCCTTCAGTTATATTTCGACCTTCATCTATCAATTGATAGTCAAGAGTATGTGTGCGATCGTGTTCATCGATGCCTGTTATTCTTGTGGTCCGTCAAGCCATCCTATTCCGGAATGACTAGGAGAAACAAACTCCAGTACCTCATCCATATCTAGGATTGGGTCAAAGTAGTTGTATTCCACAGATCGAAATGCCAATCCAGTTTTTGTTCTGTTCTACCTTGGGGTATTACCATCTTCATATCAAGAATTTAATGGGAATTGCACACCATCTTATGAATTCCTGCTAGAGTGATACTTCTCTCCATCATTATTCATTTCTCGGTCTCTATGTTGTTGTGACCGGAATGCCGACAAGTGAATTGAGATGTGTGAAATCAATACTCCTAGCAATTATGTTGCTTGGTAGTTTATGGACAATACTCTCATTCTTAGCGTGCTGGTTATTGAATCATCATTCTAAGATTGATCATGCTACCTAGTCCATATTTATGGTGCACACTTCGATCGATGAGTTAGGATTGTGTTAATCCCTTGCTCTTTTGATCATATCAACTTGCCCTGAAAAGAAATATTGCTCTCGAGCTTAGTAGCATATGGGTGGTCCGTGATTTTCCAAATATCTTCTTGGAAGTATCACCAGGTTGCCCCCTGACCGTTATGTTGAGCTCGTGATCAAATGGTTTTCCTATAAACCACTCTTTCTCCAAGAATCTGTGTTGGATACCCCTGAGCTAGTTGGCTAAGCTAGACAACAACTTGGAGAGTTGGGAGATAAAAGCTTGTCTGACTTAGTTCAATTCGAGGGCATGTCTCTCTCTCTCTCTCTCTGTGTGTGTGTGTGTGTGTTGAAGAAAGATGATATCTTCATCGATTGGTCCCCCTGATCAATTGTTGGAGCTATTGTCTTATCCAGTCTTTGATTTGAGTACGGGCTATCTTCAAATCAAATTAGAACCAATGATATTCGTAATGTTGTCTTACTCGTGGTTGATTCCCCGAGCATACACCATTACATCTTTTGGTCTGACCAATACTATCACATTGTTCGCATAATGGTGGAATTCCAGTGATATGGAAATTACGATGAGTTGATGTTCAGCCCATCAGCAGCAAGTGTTGGAAACTTTGTAAGTATTGCCTTCGTGTTCCGCTCATGAGGTATATGTTTTGGTGAAAGAAGTGACTTTCTCCAAGTTCACGTGCATTAGGTGTAAGTTGCCGCCATGAATTTGAGAAAGGTTTGTTTTGTTTCCCCTGGAATTATCCCAAATCAGTCATGCATATGTGTGAAGTATTCTATGGTTTGGTAGATTAATTACCTCCACTCCATATGTATTCCCTAGCACCCCAAGCCACTGATTGATTTGTTCAAGGAAAAGAAGCTCCTTCTTAAGACCCGGGGCTTATATAAGGACTTCGATATCCTCGATGATGGTTCCCCACCTGAACTCGGTAGTGTTTTATTATAAGACTACTATGTGGTCATGCTTGTCTTGGACAGTGTGTTCATAGGTTTGTAGCAGAACTAGCTCATGTTTTGGAGCTTGCTATCGTAGTTCATTTCCCAAGAATCTCGCAACGTTATCTCGTCGATTTGTGTTGCAACTTTTCTTTTCAGACATGTTGAGTCTGAAGTATCTGTTACCAACCAGATCTGAATCTCAGGCAGATATGATGGTTGGAACATTCCCAACAATTGCATTTTGTCCCCAGCTTGCACCCGTCATTATGCCATTTTACTATGATCTGCCTTCTCATTAATTGTTGTTCAGGATCATCTTCAAAAGTGGGTCCTACCATGGGTCCCATCCATTTCCGATGATAAGTGAAAATCACTCATTGCGATGTCTTCAACAAGGTAGTCCACATCATCCATTCTAGTCTGAGTATGCCATCCTTTCGAACCCCTTCAAAATATCGATTGCGAATTACCCTAGCCTGGTATAGAGGGTTTCAATGATCTTTGTATCAAAAGTAATTCTTTTTGCCACTTAAGGGAATAATTCTACGAGTTACCTTCCTTAAGGTATCACATTACGAAATCATGGAAATTACTCCTTGCTACTTTGAAATTCATGCTCCATCTTATTCAAGTGAGAAATTATAGCCTGCCAAATTGAAACATCGTCATATGTTTGTTTCCTCCCCTCTCGATATGTGTTTTTTGTCTCAGCTCGAGAGATGTTCCTACATCTCACCCCACAAGTTGATCGTGAGTTGCTCGATCTTCGAGAAGATTGATTTTGGTAGAGTTTCTTTCTGTCATCATCATGTTGGATGAAGATCTTGAAAGCAAAGACGTCAAGATCAATTGGAGCAATGAATCAACATCTTCGAGAAGGGCAATTGGATCATGAAGATCATGTTGGCTTTGTGTACCCTCTGTCTTCTTACCTCACGTCTTGAATCTCAGGATGAGATTCTTGTTTAGTGGGGGTGAGTTGTCACAGCCCTAGAATTGTTTGCAATAGTTGCATAAGAGAGCATCCATGCATCATGTGTAAATTCTGAAAGTTGAATTGAGGTTAGTTGAAACCCTCAGAAATCACTCAGAAATAATCAACATTAAAAATCTTTTCAAATGAGTCCAAGGAAATGTTCCTGTTATTCTGTAAAAATATTGGCAAGAGGTAAAATTCAAACCAATATTTTTGGAGTCTCAGAAATATTTACTTTGGGCATTTGAAATTAATTCAATAACTATTTGAATTGGATCTATATTTATTATATAATAAATATATGTTCAATAATTCTGAAAATTGTTGTGTGGCTTTGGATAAGTCCACTCAGCTAGCACAATTATTTTCATGAAGTTTAAAGTTGATTTGGTGTTAAAACTAAATCGCAAACAAACTGCAAATATAGCAAAACAAAAAGAAATAGGGAAGACAAAAGAGAGGTAAGGCCTACCTGGCTTACCTGGTGGCCACTGTAGCCGCCCAGCCCACCACCGCAGCGCCAATCATCCTCCTCCTTGAGCCAGAAGGACGAGGGCGTGTGCCCGCGGTGCGCCAGCACGCGCACGGTCACCGACGGCCACCTCCTGCTTGCCGCTTCGCCCTGGCCCTCTATGGACGGTGCCACGCAACCCCCCTGGCCCTCTCACTCTCTCTCATCCTCGTCCCCTCCCCTGCTGCTCTCTCTCTTTCTCTCGCTAGACCGAGTGGAGCTCATCGTCGCTGCTTGCTGCCTGCGTAGCCACCGTCCCCCTCTCGCCGTAGAGACGTGTCCAGAAGCTCCGAAGTAGAGCACGCCTCCATGCCAAAGGAAACAAGCTGGAGAGCTCCACTTTGCCTCCATCTGGTCATCTTCAACCTCGGCACCCGCCGGACGCTGCTCGTCGATTCGCGCGCTAGAGGTCGTCCCCGAGCCCGCTGAACCGCTCTCCGCCTCCCTGTGAGCTCCTGATGTTCCCCCTTTGCTCGCCCCCTTCGTTCCCGTCCTCTAGTCGCCGTTCCACCCTGCCGAGCTCCAGCCGCCGCCATGGATGTTGAGCCCCATGCTCCTGAGCCCACCTAGCCCCACGGCTCTGCCCAACACGCTCCTAGAGCGCCGTTGATGCCGCCTAGCTACTCAGTTTGCCCGCCCGCAAGCCGTAGTGCCCGCTCGCGCAACACCGTAGCTCCGGCCGCCGCTGTCGACGTTGTTGTCGCCGTTGTAGCCTTCCTGAGCACCACCCACGGCCACTACCCGACGCGGCTTGACGCGCTGCGTCCATAGAGCCCAGCCGCACCCGCTCTCGTCGACGGAGATGGCCGGACAAGGAGCGTCGTCGCGTACTGCTTAGCACCGGCGATTAGTCGCCAGATTAGATGACGTGGCACCTGCTCAATTAGCGCTACTCACAAATTAGTTTAACCCCAAGGGTCAATGACAGTCGGGCCCCACCGATTTAATTAACCGGCTAACAAAATTAGTTAGGATTAGTCTAATTCGACTGGACCCACGCGTCAGCATTGACCCTGCTCACGTGGCCGTTGACCAGGCCCACCTGCCAGCGACACTAACCAGCCCTGTGTCACTGACGTGTGGACCCCACACATCAGGTTTGACTTGCACCAGCCTCCTTTGACCTGTTGACGTCACACCGACGTCATGTTGACGCAATTAACAATTTTCTGGATTTAAAATAATTCAGAGAATTCCAGAAAATAGTATAAACTTCTAAAAATCATATAAAATCAACCGTAGCTCAGAATGAAATAATTTATATGTGAAAAATTATCAGAAAAATCCAATCTATCCATTTATGCTACTTTCATGCATGTTAAACCAGCTTATACCCCATGTATAAGTGAAAACGTGATAATGGCATTTTAAATACCCCTTATGGAGTTTGTATATGAACCCTTGGTTCATATGGACTTCATTTAAATTGTTACTAGATGCATTAGTACAAATCATAGCATATTGCCATGTCATGATCATGCATCATATTGTCGCATTTGCATTGATTGTGTTCTTCTCTATTGTCGGCGCTTGTCCCCTCTCGGTAGGCGTATCCCAACGATGAGTTCGATGACACCGATGAAGAGCTATAATATCTTCAGAAGTGCCAGGCAAGCAAAACCCCCTTGTTCATTCCGATACAATCCCACTCTCTCGCTCCTGCTCTCCTTTACTGCATTAGGACAACAACGTTTCAACTGTTACATGCTGCGGTAGTTGAACCCCTTTCCTCTGCATGACCTGTCATTGCCACAGTAATAGATGAAACCCACTAGCATGAGTAGGAGTTGTTTGATCCCTGATGTGCCTACTCATTCATGCTTGTCTATCATGCCTGCTATTGCTTAGAGTTGAGTAAGGTCTGATTCATTGGGGATGAATTGGAATGTGGTGAACATGTCCTACTGTTGAGAGCTAAGTGTGTGAACATGATTTGGTAAAGGTAGCGGTGAGAGGCCATGTAGGAGTACATGGTGGGTTGTCTCATTGCAGCCGTCCTCGGTAACTGAGTTCTGTGTTTGTGATCCATGAATAGTTACTACCACACATTGGGCTCCGGGCGCTCCAAGCTCTCTCGACTTATTAATCAACCTGATCTCTGTCCAGGAGTTGCAACTAGTTTCTAGTGTTTGTAGGTTGTGTTAGTAGTCTACCAAGTGGCACCCAATACAGGTGGGCTTGGGACAGACTAGGCACCGTGGCACGCTGTACCAAGCATAGATCCATCCGTTGAGGTGGGCTTGGGAACCCTGCACACATCGTTTGGGGCCGTGAGCGACACCTCGGCCGGATCTCCCTGAGATGGAACCCGAATAGGCGATAAACCTAGACGAGAGACTTGTGCGGTTAGTCAGGTCGTGGCCGACTCCGTCGCCAGGCTTCCGCTTGAAGGTTGCCGAGATACACGACGTGTACATGGTGGTAAGTGGCGAGAGCGTGTGTGAAGAAGTACACCCCTGCAGGGTTAACATCATCTATTCGAATAGCCGTGTCCGCGGTAAAGGACTTCTGGGTTGCCTGTAGAGTTCATACACAAGTGAAAGTGGATACTCTAAAACTCGCAAGATAAGCGTAAGTGCTATGCATGGCCTTCTCGTAGGGAGACGGGAGCGGATCCATAGCGGTGTATTGATATGGTGAATATGTGGACTCGTGTGCGCCACCAAAAGAGTTACTTGCAGTCGTAGTTCAGGTTAGCCACTGAGTCAAAGCTGGCTTGCTGCAGTTAAACTCCACCACCCCTTTGTTGATAACGATGCATATGTAGATTGTTCTGACGTAAGTCTTGCTGGGTACATTTGTACTCACGTTTTCTTATTTTATGTTTTGTATAGAGACTTCAGTCTCGCTAGTAGTTCCGCATGGACTTCGATGTTTAGCTTGTTACCTCAGCTATGATCTTGTACCCCCCGGGAGGGTCTTGTAGATAGTCAAGCTTCTCAGCCTTTTTCATTTGCAGTTGTCTATACTCATACATGTTTAAGCTTCCGCTTGTGCTATTGCTTGTATGACTTGATTGCTGGGTCATGAGACCCATGTTTGTAATATCTGGCTCTTCGGAGCCTAATGAATAAATACTTTGAGTTGTAGAGTTTTGTTGTGATGCCATGTTGTATTTACACATATCGAGCATATTGTGTGTATGATTGAAATGCTTGGTATGTGTGGGATCCGACAACATAGTTGTTTATCCTTGGTAGCCTCTCTTATGGGGAAATGTAGTCTAGTGCTTCCACTGAGCCATGGTAGTCTGCTACAGCCCGGTTTACCGGAATCCTGCTAGCCCAGTTACTACTGCTTCGGAACACTTAGACTGGTCGGCATGTGATCCACTTCATCCCTGTGTCTGTCCCTTCGGGGAAATGTCACGCGGTGACTTCCGGAGTCCTGCTAGCCTGCTACAGCCCGGGTTCCCGGAGTCCTGTTAGCCCAGTTGCTACAGCCTGGATTCGCACGCTGATGACCAAAAAATTCGATGATGGTTCATGTATGCCTGTCCCCGTAAGTTAGCGCCACTTTGGGTTCATGACTAGTCATGTCGGCCCGGGTTATCTGTCACATGGATGCTAGTGACACTACCATCAAGCTCATCGTGCTCGCTGTGAGGCTATGAACCTTTCCCCCCTAACCATGTGGCTTACCACTCATTGTAGCTGTTGCCCCCTTGCTAACAGCAGCACACCGCCGCACGAGCTCGTCGCCGCCGTTGCTCCGGTGAACAAACGGCCACGTGTGTGCATCCGTTCTGCTTGCCACATCGCATAGAACTTCTCGAGCGCATTAGTTCATGCGTTTGCATGCTGCAGCTGTGTTCCCGTGCACCCTCGAGCTCCGGCCGTCGCCGCGCTACTCGCCGCCGTCGTTCCAGGCCACCCAGCTCCTCCTGTTTGCTCCACCAGATGCGCGAGAACCACAGCTAACTGTAGCCGCAAACCATGCGTAGAATGGTGCCTTGTAGCGAGCACGCGGTGAACCTTCGCCGTCGGCTGTGGTCGTTGCCGGTTAACCACCGGTGATGATGACGTAGCGCTGTCATTAGGAGCTAATCACGCACTAATTACCCCACCACAGTCACTGACAGCGGGTCCCGCGGTGGGTCAAACCCTAGTCAACACGGGATTAATCCCCAGCTAACAGAGAGCCAATGACATATGGGTCCCAAACGTCAGGTTTGACCACTGTTGACCTGCTGATGTCATAGTGATGCAATGCTGACGCAGTAATCTGTTTTCTGGGATTTTAATAAATCAAAAATGATTTATTATTTTTAGAAAATGCCCAAAACTTCTAAAAATCGTATAAAATCAACCGTAGCTCAAAATAAGATAAATTATATATGAAAAATGATCGGAAAAATATGAAGAATCTGTTTACGCCATGATCATGCATGTTTGAACAAGTTAACCTGACTGATTAGGACAAATGATGATTAGGGAAATTTATGAAATAACATTTGAAGTTGGAATTTGATCTTGTTTGAGTTCCACTTCAATTAACTTGGCTAGATATTCATTAGGTGAATTCAGTACCTTAACATGACATGTCATTCATGTGAATGTGCATTGCATTGATTGTGTTCCTTCTTTGGTAGTCGGTGGTTGTTCCCCCTTAGTAGACGTATGTTCCGATGATGAGTTCAATGACACCGATGAAGAACTATACTATCTTCAGAAGTGCCAGGCAAGCAAAACCCCCTTGTTCATTCTGATACAATCCCACTCTCTCGCTCCTACTCTCTTTTACTGCATTAGGACAACAACGACTCAACTATTACATGATGCAGTAGTTGAACCTCTTTCCTATGCATGACCTATCATTTCCACAGTAAATAGATGAAACCCACTAGCATGAGTAGGAGTTGCTTGAGCCCTGATGTGCCTACTCATTCATGCTTGTTTGTCATGCCTGCTATTGCTTAGAGTTGTGTCGGGTCTAATTTATCAGGGATGAATTGGAATGTGGTGAACATGTCCTACTGTTGAGAGCTAAGTGTGTGAACACGATTTGGTAAAGGTAGCGGTGAGAGGCCATGTAGGAGTACATGGTGGGTTGTCTCATTGCAGCCGTCCTCAGGAACTGAGTTCTGTGTTTGTGATCCATGAACAGTTACTACCACGCATTGGAATGCTTAAGTGCCCCTCTCGACTTATTAATCAACCTGATCTCTGTCCAGGAGTTGCAACTAGTTTCTGGTGTTTGTAGGTTGTGTTAGTAGTCTACCAAGTGGCACCCGGTACAGGTGGGCTTGGGACAGATGTAACGCCCCTTATGTAACTTGCCATATTTGTATTCCAACTCTTGCCATTTTCGGCTCTAAGTTATGATATTTCCCTCGTGGTTGGGTTTTTTCTTCGTTTTGCATTTTTTCCATGTCATGCATCTCATATCATGTCATCATGTGCATCGCATTTGCATACGTGTTTGTCTCATGCATCCGAGCATTTTCCCCGTTGTCCGTTTTGCATTCCGGCACTCCTATGTCCTCTGGCGTCCCCTTTTGCCTTTTTTCATGTGCGTGTGTTAAACGTTCTCGGATTGGACCGAGATTTGCCAAGCGGCCTCAGTACACTACCGGTAGACCGCATGTCCAGTTTCGTGCCATTTGGAGTCTGTTTGATACTCCAACGGTTAACCGGGGAACCATAAAGGCCTCGTGTGTGTTGCAGCCCAACACCCCTCCAAAGTGGCCCAAAACCCATCCAAACCCCCTCCATCCTCTCGGCCGTTCGATCACGATTGCATGGCCAAAAACCGCACTCCATTTGGACTCTCCTAGCTCCCTCTACCTATAAATATGTGCAGCCCTTCGAAATTTTTCGGGCGAAACCCTAGCAAACCTCCCTCCTCGCCGTCGGACGCATCCGGACCGCGCCGGACACGTCCGCCGCCGCCGCTCGACGAACCGGAGCCTGCCACGTGTCATCCACCACCGCCTCTGCCATCCGGCCCATCTGGCCCGTGGCCGGCCCACCCGCGCCCGACCGGGTCGCGCCCCGTCGCCGCTCTCCACCCGCGCCTCGCTCGCGCCGCCCGGCTCCGTCGCCTGCCGCCATCGCCGCTCCGCCGCGCCGGCCGCCTCCACCGGCCGCCGCCTCGCCGCCCGGCTGTCGCCGGCAGGGCGCCGCCCCCACGCCAAGCTCCGCCGCCCGCCGTCCTCTGCCGCCTCGCCGCGCCGCCCGAGGACGAGGTCCCCATCTCCGGTGAGCCGACTCCGGCCACCTCCTCCCGACGAGCTCCGGCGAGATCCACTCAACTCTGACGATCCTCGAGAACCGTGCACCCAGATCTAGATCGGATCCGAAACCCTAGATTGACCTCTTCTTTTCCACCAAGTCCCCTTTTTTGGTTATTTTTATGCTCCATTCATCATGCCATAACTCTGTGCTCGGTGGTCCGTTTTGTGCATATGAGATATCAAAATGTTCATCTGGATGTCCTCTTCATTTTGTTCCATTGCACCATGCTTGTTTGAGTCCATATTGATACCTAAAATGCTGTTGCAAGAGTGCTATAAAATGTTAGTTCCTGATTCTTATCAGATTATGAGCTTTTGTCATTTTTGCCATGATTAATGTGTGCTGCATATGAGCATGAGCTCTACCTGTGTTTTGGGCTATGCCATGCCATCTTTACAGGGGTGTATGCCATGTATTTTTGTGATCAATGTGGTGACTAGCACAAGCATGCAAAGTAGCTCTCGTGATGTTGTTGATTTCATGGACTTAGAATTTCACTAAGTCATTTCCCTATTGTTATTTTTATGCCATGTATTCATGTTGCTACAGAGTGATCCATGCTTCTTTTGAGTATGTTCAGTAAGGTTGATTTGAGCATATGGTTATGCTCTATCGATCCATGTCCTTGTTTGCATTTATGGAGTGACCTAGAATGACTCAATCTTGCTCTACTTTTTCTATAAAATGTTCCTGGCAGATTGTTTACGTGTTAATCAATTTTGCCAAGGTTGATGTAGTTGATCCATGCATGCTATGAGATGGTTCTTGCCATGGTTAGCTTCTTGAACATGTATTCTTGCTTGGTGTATGCTTAGCTTGTCATGCAATGCCTTGTGTTGAGTGCATCGAGCTCGCAAACATGCCTACGTAACTCTGTTTTTGCCATGTCCAGTTTTCTGATGTCTGAATCTGTTAACGTAACTTGCTATGTTCACATGGGTGCCACCATATCTTATGATCCTTTTTGGCTTATAGTCAGTAAGGGACTTTTGTTATATGCTTTGAGTAGATTCATGCCATGCCTTTGTTTGCTATGTCCTGTTCCTGTAGCATGTTTTTATCTTGCTCTAAACATTGCTTACTGATGTTAATTCCTGGCATGTTGTTATTTTCACCAAGTCTGTGAAGCTGATATCTTTTGCACTTTTGCCATGCTTGTTTGAACCTGCTATTGTGTGATTTAGCCGTAGCTCAGTGTTCATCTTTTGTCAAGCATCTTGAGTAGATCACTGCCATGTGCTTTGTTGCTATGTTAGAGTGCAGTAGCTTAGTTTCTTGTTGCACTTTAGATGGCATCGTGTTGTTAATCGCAGAATCGTGTCATTCTTGTTTTGCTTGCCATTTGCAAACCTTGCATCCGATTCCGGTGATCTTTATATCGATTTCGACCGAAATCAACTCATCTTTCCAGCGGCGCACTTGGTTTGGCAAGTTGAGGCATGGTTGAATCTTTTCCGTTCGGAGCATGCATATGCATTGCATACCACATCCCGCATATCATGCCATGTTTTGCATCATGTTGCTTGCGCATTGCACCGTGGTTGATTGTGTTTCCCTTGCTTGTGTTCTTGCCTTGGGTAGAGCCGGGAGGCGAGTACGTGATCGAGGAACCCATTGAGTATGCTTATGAGGTTCAAGCTTACGTCAACTCGGAGAACTTTGCAGGCAAGATGACCATACCCTCGAAATCACTTATATCTTTGCTTGCTAGTTGCTCGCTCTTTTGCTATGCCCCGATGCCTACCACTTGCTATATCATGGCTCCCATATTGCCATGTCAAGCCTCTAACCCACCTTGTCCTAGAAAACTGTTGTTTGGCTATGTTACCGCTTTGCTCAGCCCCTCTTATAGCGTTGCTAGTTGCAGGTGAAGATGGAGTTTGTTCCTTGTTGGAACATGATATTGTGGGATATCATTACTATTATATCTCATTTACTTTAATGCACCTATATACTTGGTAAAGTGTGGAAGGCTCGGCCTTATGCCTGGTGTTTTGTTCCACTCTTGCCGCCCTAGTTTCCGTCATACCGGTATTATGTTCCTTGATTTTGCGTTCCTTACACGGTTGGGTTATAATGGGAACCCCTTGATAGTTCGCCTTGAATAAAACTCCTCCAGCAAGACCCAACCTTGGTTTTACCATTTTCCACCTAAGCCTTTTTCCCTTGGGTTCCGCGGACTCAAGGGTCATCTTATTTTAACCCCCCCCCCCCGGGGCCAGTGCTCCTCTGAGTGTTGGTCCGAACCGAGCTGCCTGCGGGGCCACCTCGGGGAAACTTGAGGTTTGGTTTTACTCATAGCTAGTCTCATCCGGTGTTGCCTTGAGAATGAGACACGTGCGACTCCTATCGGGATTTGTCGGCACAGCGGGTGGCTTTGCTGGTCTTGTTTTACCATTGTCGAGATGTCTTGTAACCGGGATTCCGAGTCTGATCGGGTCTTCCTGGGAGAAGGAATATCCTTCGTTGACCGTGAGAGCTTGTGATGGGCTAAGTTGGGACACCCCTACAGGGTTTTGAACTTTCAAAAGCCGTGCCCGCGGTTATGGGCAGATGGGAATTTGTTGATATCCAGTTGTAGAAAACCTAACACTTAACTTAATTAAAATGAATCAGCAGCATGTGTAGCCGTGATGGTCTTTTTTCGGCAGAGTCCGGGAAGAGAACACGGTCTCGTGTTATGCTTGAACGTAAGTAGTTTTAGGATCACTTCTTGCTGTTGTATCTTCTCGACCGTGCTTTGCTTCTCTTCTCGCTCTCATTTGCGTAAGTTAGCCACTATATATGCTAGTGCTTGTTGCAGCTCCACCTCACTACCTTTTCCTACCTATAAGATTAAATAGTCTTGATCGCGAGGGTGTGAGATTGTTGAGTCCCCGTGACTCACAGATTACTTCCAAAACCAGATGCAGGTGCCAATGATGCCAGCCCAGGGGATGCGACCAAACTCAAGTGGGAGTTCGATGAGGATTCGGGACGTTATTATGTTTCCTTTCCAGATGATCAGTAGTGGAGCCCAGTTGGGGCGATCGGGGATCTTATGCATTTGGGGTTGTCTTTATTTTGGTTCCATAGTCAAACCTTGATTGTATTCTGGATGATGTAATGCTATATTTATGTATTGTGTGAAGTGGCGATTGTAAGCCAACTCTGTATCTCTTTCTTATTCAGTACATGGGATGTGTAAAGATTACCCCTCTTGCGACATGCCTACAATGCGGTTATGCCTCTAAGTCGTGCTCCGACACGTGGGAGATATAGCCGCATCATGGTTGTTACAAGTTCGTAATCAGAGCCTTCCCCGACTTAGGAGCCCCCTGCTTGATCGAATCGCTGGCATTGTTGAGTCTAGAAAAAATGTTTTGAGTCATATAGGATTATATATATCGGAGAGCAGGATTCTTTTTACTCCTCAGTCCCTTCATTGCTCTGGTGAGGCTTCCTGATGTAGAGTTTTGACTCTTCTCTTCTCAAATTTTCACTAAAAAAATTTAGGATCACGCGGGTATCTTGGAATCGTTCCTATGGTTTTGTGATGAGAACATTGTTCTTGGTGCCTCCTGACATTTAGGGGTTGTGGCAGTGTCCCGGGGAGTTCAGCTCTGAGGTGTTGTCATCACAATTTTATCGTTGCAATTCTGGAATACCTGAGTTCGCCGACATTGAAAATCTCATTTATGTAGTTGTTGGTGAGATAACCTCGACGCCACCCAGTATTGGGGCGGGAGTTTGGGAGTATTGCCATAACTCATATAACGGATGTTTTTCGAAGGTTGAGGTAAATGATTTCCGAAGGTTTCTTGGTTATGTGTTGAAGGATGGATACAGCTGGATGTAGGATTTGCTAGTTTTGGGTGAGATATTATGCTTCCCCTGTATCCCCAACACCCGATTGCATAACCAGAAAGTTTCGGGAGTTTCATAGGTGGGAATTCATGTAGCTCTAGTATTTCTTTCCGCAGATAGTTGGTTTGTGATTGGGTAATCCTTACCAATTATTTGTTCATATCTGTACCTTGTTGTTTTATTCATCTACCTCTATCTAAGTGGCTTCTCAAATTATGGAAGTGTGATCATTTAATTTGGAATTCATTCGTTCATTCTTGTTCGAATGTTAAGGTTATATGTTGCAATTTCGATCCATTTGATTCAGCTTGAATATATGTCTTTCAAGATGCTAACGGATGTCACCCTCTTCAGGATGGCTCCTCCAATGCGTCAGAATCCGGAACCTCCGCCACCTCCTCCACCTCCGGAGGCATGGCAAGCTGTGATGGCTGCCACCAACGCCAACACGCAGATGCTTTTGCAAATCTTGCAAGAGCGCAACCAAGGAAATCAAGGCCATGGAAACAATCAATCTCAGTTTGCTACCCTCAACCAGTTTCTCGCAAACCAGCCGAAGTCCTTCAGTAACTGTGTCGAGGCCACAGACGCTGATGATTGGCTCGTGGATATCTGCAAACATTTTGAGTGTAGCAACATCAGGCCTGAGGACTTTGTCAAGTTTGCTTCGTTCCAACTCAAAGACCAAGCTGCTGAGTGGTATCAACAATACAAAGATTCCAGAGGAGGTCGTGTGATTGCCTGGGATGATTTCCGTCGAGACTTCAAAGCTCACCACATTCCTCAAAGTGTTGTTGAGAGTAAGCGTGAGGAGTTCCGCAATCTGAAGCAAGGCAGTATGTCTGTTTACCAATACAACATCATGTTCTAGAGGCTCGCTCGCTTCGCCAAACAAGACATCCCTGATGAGAAGAGCATGATTTATCAATTCAGAGGTGGCCATAGAGAAGATCTGCAACTAGCTCTTATGCTTTTTGAGCCGAAATAGTATGATGAGTTCTACAACATGGCACTAAAGCAAGAAGCCGCTCAGCTCAAGTGCGATGCATCTAAGAAGAGAGTCAAGAATGCAACTCCTTCTTCTTCAACTCAAGTGGCAGCTAAGCAGCAAAAGTTCTGGTTGCCTCCTCCTCCTCCGTTCCGTCAGCCTTACCAGCAGAAGAGTAAAGGTGGCAATGGATCTTCCCACCCACCCAACCCAAGCTTTCAGAACAAAGCTTCGTCTCATGCTCCAAGGTTAAGTGCTCCGTATCACCGTCCGCTCTCAGAGGTTACGTGCAACAAGTGTCAGCAGAAGGGTCGCTATGCAAACAAATGCTTCAACCAGAGGCGCCTTCTGCCTCCTCCTCCTCCTGTGAGATCTGCCAGCAATGCAGTGGTCAAGCATAATCCCAAGTTTGCAAAGGTCAACATGATGAACGCAGCTCACGCAGATGACTCTTCAGAAGTGATCATGGGTAACCTTCATGCTAACGATATTCCTACAAAAGTCCTTTTTGATACTGGTGCATCGCATTCTTTCATTTCAAGACCTTTTGTGGATATGCATGATTTGGTTACTCAAGTATTGTCAAGACCTCTATCTATTGTTTCTCCGGCCCGACAAATGACTTCTCAAGTATTCGTTCCGGATGTGTCTATCAAGATGGGCGACTATAAGTTTCTGTCTTCTCCTATTGTTCTTGGTGACTCGGATATTGATCTTATTCTCGGAATGGACTGGCTTTCTAAGCACAAAGCTCAGCTTGGTTGTGCTACCAGGCAGATTCAATTGACACACTCGTCTGAGGATGTGATCATCTTTGCCACTCGTGATGATACCATTCGACTGTTTTCTCTCAATGAGAAGGGCAAGTTGAATGCCATCTCTCAGATTCCAGTCGTTTGTGAATATCAAGACGTCTTTCCAGAAGAGCTTCCAGGAATGCCTCCTCACTGGCCAGTTGAATTCATCATTGATCTTGAGCCTGGCACAGAACCTGTTTGCAAACGTCCTTACAAGCTTGGACCAGAAGAGTTGAAGGAGCTGAAGAAACAACTCGATATACAAGAGCGTATGGGTCTGATCCGACCAAGTTCTTCTCCTTGGGGTTGTGGTGTTCTTTTTGTCAAGAAGAAGGATGGCACGGACCGACTTTGTGTCAACTACCGCCCATTGAACAAGAAGACCATAAAGAACAAGTACCCACTTCCCAACATCAATGAGCTTTTCGAACAACTCAAAGGTGCTCAAGTATTATCCAAGCTTGACCTCCGTATGGGCTATCATCAGATTCGCATTCGTGAACAAGACATCCCCAAGACAGCATTCGGAGCAAGCTATGGTTCTTATGAATACACTGTCATGTCTTTCGGCCTTGTCAATGCTCCTCCAACATTCTCTCGCATGATGAACTTCATCTTCAACCCTTACACAAATGACTTCGTTTTGGTCTATCTCAATGACATTTTGGTCTTCTCTAAGAACAAGGAGGATCATGCCAAGCACTTGAGATTGGTGCTGAACAAACTCAGAGAACATCAGTTCTATGCGAAGTTTTCAAAGTGCGAGTTTTTGCTCGATGAGGTTCCCTACCTTGGGCATATCATCTCCGCCAAGGGCATAGCTGTTAATCCTGAGAAGGTGTCTGAAATTGTGAATTGGGAACCGCCTCAGAATGTGAAGCAGCTCCGCAGCTTTCTTGGGCTCGCAAGCTATTGTCGAAGATTCGTTGAGAATTTCTCTAAGATCTTGAAGCCTCTTTCCAACCTCCTCCAGAAGCATGTGAAGTATGTCTGGACGCCTGAATGTGACGTGGCTTTCAACACCCTCAAAGAGAAGTTAGTCACAGCTCCAGTTCTGACTCCTCCTGATGAATCCAAACCATTTGAGGTTTTCTGTGATGCTTCCCTGCAAGGTCTCAGTGCTATATTAATGCAAGAGAAGAAAGTTGTGGCCTATACCTCTTGCTAGTTGAAGCCCAATGAAAAGAACTACCCCACTCATGACCTCGAGTTGGAGGCAGTTGTCCATGCTCTTTTAACTTGGAGACATCTCTTGTTGGGAAGGAAAGTGGACATCTTCACTAATCATAACAGCCTCAAGTACATCTTCACTCAACCCAACCTCAACCTCAGGCAGACTCGTTGGGTTGAAATGATTCAAGAGTATAATCCGAGTATTGAATATACTCCAGGCAAGGCCAATGTCATTGCTGACGCTTTGAGCAGGAAGGCTTACTGCAACATTTTGATTCTCAAGCCCTTCCAACCGGATATTTGTGAAGCTTTCCGCAAACTTAATCTCCAAGTTTGTTCCTCAAGGATTCCTTGCCAACCTCCAAGTCTCTCCTACTTTGGAAGATCAGATTCATGAGGCACAACTTCTTGATGCAATGGTGAAGAAGGTGAAGAATGGGATTGCTAAGAGCCAACACAAGTACAAGTGATGTCGCCTTGATGACAAAGATACTCTATTCTTCGAGGATCGCATTGTTGTTCCTAAGGGTGACCTTCGTAAAGTCATTATGAACGAGGCTCACAATTCCCTTCTATCTATTCATCCTGGAAGTACAAAGATGTACCATGACCTCAAGCAGTCGTATTGGTGGACTCAAATGAAGCGCGAGATTGCTCAGTTCGTGAATGAATGTGATGTCTGCATAAGAGTGAAAGCAGAACACCAACGGCCAGCTGGTCTCCTCCAACCTCTTGCCATTCTAGAATGGAAGTTTGACCATATTGAGATGGACTTCGTGACTGGATTTCCCAAGTCCAAGCGTGGCAATGATGCTATCTTTGTTGTCATCGACAAGCTCACTAAAGTGGCTCATTTTCTTCCTATCAAAGAATCTATCATAGCAGCTCAGTTGGCAGAGCTATATACCTCCAAGATTGTCTCCTTGCACGGCATTCCGCAGTTGATATCTTCAGATCGTGGAAGCATCTTTACCTCTAAGTTCTGGGATTCCTTTCAGAAGGCTATGGGCACCAGCATTCGGTTCAGCACAGCCTTCCATCCTCAAACTAGTGGACAAGTCGAGTGAGTAAATCAAATTCTTGAAGATATGTTCAGGGCTTGTGTCATTTCCTTCGGTATGAAGTGGGAAGATTGTCTTCCATATGCCGAGTTCTCCTACAACAACAGCTTCCAAGCGAGTTCGGGCAAGGCCCCATTCGAGATTCTCTATGGCAGAAAGTGTTGTACCCTCTTAATTGGTCAGAGACTGGTGAACGCCAACTTCTTGGCAATGACTTGATCACAGAGGCTGAAGAAATGTGCAAAGTCATTCGTGAAAATCTCAAAGCCGCGCAATCGCGCCAGAAGAGTTACTATGATATCAAGCATCGTGACTTTGCTTTCAAGATCGGAGACCATGTCTACCTCCACGTCTCTCCAATGAAAGGTACTCGTCGCTTCAGTATCAAAGGGAAGTTTGCCCTAGATACGTGGTCCTTTCAAGATCATTGGCAAAAGAGGCGACCTCGCCTATCAACTTGAGCTTCCATCCAACTTTGCAAATGTTCACGACGTGTTTCATGTGTCTCAGCTTCGCAAGTGTTTCAAGACTCCTGACCGCACCATCAGCTTCGAAGAGATTGATCTCCAAGAAGACATATCTTATCATGAGCATCACGTTGCTATTCTTGAAGAAACTGAGCACAAGACTCGCAACAAGTCAATCAAATTCCAAAAAGTGAAGTGGTCACACCATTCCGACCAAGAGGCCACCTGGGAACGCGAGGACCACCTCCGTTCCGAATATCCATAGTTTTTCCAGTCCTAGATCTCGGGACGAGATCCTTTCATAGTGGTGGAGTGTTGTAACGCCCCGTATGTAACTTGCCATATTTGTTTTCCAACTCTTGCCATTTTCGGCTCTAAGTTATGATATTTCCCTCGTGGTTGGGTTTTGTCTTCGTTTTGCATTTTTTCCAAGTCATGCATCTCATATCATGTCATCATGTGCATCGCATTTGCATACGTGTTCGTCTCATGCATCCGAGAATTTTCCCCGTTGTCAGTTTTGCATTCCGGCACTCCTATGTCCTTAGGCGTCCCCTTTTGCCTTTTTTCGTGTGTGGGTGTTAAACGTTCGCGGATTGGACCGATATTTGCCAAGCGGCCTTGGTACACTACCGGTAGACCGCCTGTCAAGTTTCGTGCCATTTGGAGACCGTTTGATACTCCAACGATTAACCGGGGAACCGTAAAGGCCTTGTGTGTGTTGCAGCCCAACACCCCTCCAAAGTGGCCCAAAACCCATCCAAACCCCCTTCATCCTCTCGGTTGTTCGACCACGATCGCGTGGCCGAAAACCGCACTCCATTTGGACTCTCCTAGCTCCCTCTACCTATAAATATGTGCACCCCTCCGAATTTTTTCGGGCGAAACCCTAGCAAACCTCCCTCCTCGCCGCTGGACACGTCCGCCCGCCGCCGACCGACGAACCGGAGCCTGCCATGTGTCATCCACCGCCGCCTCTGCCGACCGGCCCGTCTGTCCCGTGGCCGGCCCGCCCGCGCCCGACCGGGCCGCGCCCCATCGCCGCTCTCCACCCGTGCCTCGCTCGCGCCGCCCGGCTCTGTCGCCCGCCGCCATCGCCGCTCCGCCACGCCGCCCGCCTCCACCGGCCGCCGCCCGGCTGTCGCTGGCAGGGCGCCACCCCCGCGCCAAGCTCCGTCGGCCGCCGTCCTCTGCCTCCTCGTCGCGCCGCCCGAGGACGAGGTCCCCATCTTCGGCGAGCCGACTCCGGCCACCTCCTCCCGACGAGCTCCGGCGAGATCCACTCAACTCCGACGATCCTCGGGAACCGTGCACCCAAATCTAGATCGGATCCGAAACCCTAGATTGACCTCTTCTTTTCCACCAAGTCCCCTTTTCTGGTTATTTTTATGCTCCATTCATCATGCCATAACTCTGTGCTCGGTGGTCCGTTTTGTGCATATGAGATATCAAAATGTTCATCTAGATGTCCTCTTCATTTTGTTCCATTGCACCATGCTTGTTTGAGTCCATATTGATACCTAAAATGCTGTTGCAAGAGTGCTATAAAATGTTAGTTCCTGATTCTTATCAGATTATGAGCTTTTGTCATTTTTGCCATGATTAATGTGTGCTGCATATGAGCATGAGCTCTACCTGTGTTTTGGGCTATGCCATGCCATCTTTACAGGGGTGTATGCCATGTATTTTTATGATCAATGTGGTGACTAGCACAAGCATGCAAAGTAGCTCTCGTGATGTTGCTGATTTCAGGGACTTAGAATTTCACTAAGTCATTTCCCTGTTGTTATTTTTATGCCATGTATTCATGTTGCTACAGAGTGATCCATGCTTCTTTTGAGTATGTTCAGTAAGGATGATTTGAGCATATGGTTATGCTCTATCGATCCATGTCCTTGTTTGCATTTATGGAGTGACCTAGAATGACTCAATCTTGCTCTACTTTTTCTATAAAATGTTCCTGGCAGATTGTTTACGTGTTAATCAATTTTGCCAAGGTTGATGTAGTTGATCCATGCATGCTATGAGATGGTTCTTGCCATGGTTAGCTTCTTGAACATGTCTTCTTGCTGGTTGTATGTTTAGCTTGTCATGTAATGCCTTGTGTTGAGTGCATCGAACTCGCAAACATGCCTACATAACTCTGTTTTTGCCATGTCCAGTTTTCTGTTGTCTGAATCTGTTAACGAAACTTGCTATGTTCACGTGGGTGCCACCATATCTTATGATCCTTCTTGGCTTATGGTCAGTAAGGGACTATTGTTATATGCTTTGAGTAGATTCATGCCATGCCTTTGTTTGCTATGTCATGTTCCTGCAGCTTGTTGTTATCTTGCTCTAAACATTGCTTCATGATGTTAATTCCTGGCATGTTGTTATTTTCACTAAGTCTATGAAGCTGATATCTTTTGCACTTTTGCCATGCTTGTTTGAACCTGCTATTGTGAGATTTAGCCGTATCTCAGTGTTCATATTTTGTCAAGCATCTCGAGTAGATCACTGCCATGTGCTTTGTTGCTATGTTAGAGTGCAGTAGCTTAGTTTCTTGTTGCATTTTAGATGGCATCGTGCTGTTAATCGCAGAATCGTGCCATTCTTGTTTTGCTTGCCATTTGCAAACCGTGCATCCGATTCTGGTGATCTTTATATCGATTTCGACCGAAATCAACTCATCTTTCCAGCGGCGCACTTGGTTTGCCAAGTTGAGGCCTGGTTCAATCTTTTCCTTCCGGAGCATGCATATGCATTGCATATTACATCCTGCATATCATGCCATGTTTTGCATCATGTTGCTTGCGCATTGCACCATGGTTGATTGTGTTTCCCTTGCTTCTATTCTCGCCTTGGGTATAGCTGGGAGACGAGTACATGATTGAGGAACTCGTTGAGTATGCTTACGAGGATCAAGCTTACGTCAACTCAGAGAACTTTGCAGACAAGATTACCATACCCTCAAAATCACTTCTATCTTTGCTTGCTAGTTGCTCGCTCTTTTGCTATGCCGTGATGCGTACCACTTGCTATATCATGCCTCCCATATTGCCATGTCAAGCCTCTAACCCACCTTATCCTAGCAAACCGTTGTTTGGCTATGTTACCACTTTGCTCAGCCCCTCTTATAGCGTTGCTAGTTGCAGGTGAAGATGGAGTTTGTTCCTTGTTGGAACATGATATTGTGGGATATCATTACTATTATATCTTGTTTACTTTAATGCACCTATATACTTGGTAAAGGGTGGAAGGCTCGTCCTTATGCCTGGTGTTTTGTTCCACTCTTGCCGCCCTAGTTTCCGTCATACCGGTGTTATGTTCCTTGATTTTGCATTCCTTATGCGGTTGGGTTATAATGGGAACCCCTTGACAGTTCGCCTTGAATAAAACTCCTCCAGCAAGGCCCAACCTTGGTTTTACCATTTGCCACCTAAGCCTTTTTCCCTCGGGTTCCACGGAGTCAAGGGTCATCTTATTTTAACCCCCCCCCCCCCGGCCAGTGGTCCTCTGAGTGTTGGTCTGGACCGAGCTGCCTGCGGGGCCACCTCGGGGAAACTTGAGGTTTGGTTTTACTCGTAGCTAGTCTCATCCGGTGTTGCCCTGAGAACAAGATACGTGCGACTCCTATCGGGATTTGTCGGCACATCGGGTGGCTTTGCTAGTCTTGTTTTACCATTGTCGAGATGTCTTGTAACCGAGATTCTGAGTCTGATTGGGTCTTCCTGGGAGAAGGAATATCCATCGTTGACCGTGAGAGCTTGTGATGGGCTAAGTTGGGACACCCTTGCAGGGTTTTGAACTTTCGAAAGCCGTGCCCACGGTTATGAGCAGACGGGAATTTGTTAATATCCGGTTGTAGAAAACCTGACACTTATCTTAATTAAAATGAATCAACAGCGTGTGTAGCCGTGATGGTCTCTTTTCGGTGGAGTCCGGGAAGAGAACACGGTCTCGTGTTATGCTTGAACGTAAGTAGTTTTAGGATCACTTCTTGATCTTGTAGCTTCTCGACCGTGCTTTGCTTCTCTTCTCGCTCTCATTTGCGTAAGTTAGCCACTATATATGCTAGTGCTTGCTGCAGCTCCACCTCACTACCTTTTCCTACCTATAAGCTTAAATAGTCTTGATCGTGAGGGTGTGAGATTGCTGAGTCCCCGTGACTCACAGATTACTTCCAAAACCAGATGCAGGTGCCGATGATGCCAGCCTAGGGGATGCGACCAAACTCAAGTGGGAGTTCGACAAGTATTCGAGACGTTATTATGTTTCCTTTCCAGACGATCAGTAGTGGAGCCCAGTTGGGGCGATCAGGGATCTTATGCATTTGGGGTTGTCTTTATTTTGGTTCCGTAGTCAGACCTTGATTGTATTCTGGATGATGTAATGCTATATTTATGTATTGTGTGAAGTGGCGATTGTAAGCCAACTCTGTATCTCTTTCTTATTCAGTACATGGGATGTGTAAAGATTACCCCTCTTGCGACATGCCTACAATGCGGTTATGCCTCTAAGTCGTGCTCCGACACATGGGAGATATAGCCGCATCGTGGGTGTTACAACAGACTAGGCACCATGGCACGGTGTACCAAGCGTAGGTCCATCCATCGAGGTGGGCTTGGGAACCCTGCATACATCGTTTGGGGCCGTGAGCGACACCTCGGCCGGATCTCCCTGCAGATGGAACCCGAATAGGTGATAAACCTGGACGAGAGACTTGTGTGGTTAGTCAGGTCGTGGCCGACTCCCTCGCCAGGCTTCCGCTTGAAGGTTCCGAGATACACAACGTGTACATGGTGGTAAGTGGCGAGAGCGTGTGTGAAGAAGTACACCCCTGCAGGGTTAACATCATCTATTCGAATAGCCATGTTCGTGATAAAGGACTTCTGGGTTGCCTGTACAGTTCATACACAAGTGAAAGTGGATACTCTAAAACTCGCAAGATAAGTGTGAGTGTTGTGGATGGCCTTCTCGTAGGGAGACGGGAGCGGATCCATAGCGGTGTATTGATATGGTGAATATGTGGACTCGTGTGCGCCACCAAAAGAGTTACTTGCAGTCGTAGTTCAGGTTAGCCACTGAGTCAAAGCTGGCTTGCTGCAGTTAAACTCCACCACCGCTTTGTTGATAACGATGCATATGTAGATAGTTCTGATGTAAGTCTTGTTGGGTACATTTGTACTCACGTTTGCTTATTTTATGTTTTGTAGAGAGACTTCAGTCTCGCTAGTAGTTCCGTGTGGACTTCGACGTTTAGCTTGTTACCTCAGCTACGATCTTGTACCCCCCGGGAGGGTCTTGTAGATAGTCAAGCTTCTCAGCCTTTTTCATTTGTAGTTGTCTGTACTCAGACATGTTTAAGCTTCCGCTTGTGCTATTGCTTGTATGACTTGATTGCTGGGTCATGAGACCCATGTTTGTAATATCTGGCTCTTCGGAGCCTAATGAATAAATACTTGAGTCGTAGAGTTTTGTTGTGATGCCATGTTGTATTTACACATATCGAGCATATTGTGTGTATGACTGAAATGCTTGGTATGTGTGGGATCCGACAACCTAGTTGTCTATCATTGGTAGCCTCTCTTATGGGGAAATGTAGTCTAGTGCTTCCACTGAGTCCTGCTAGCCTACTACAGCCCGGGTTCCCGGAGTCCTATTAGCCCAGTTGCTACAGCCTGGATTCACACGCTGATGACCGACACGTTCGATGCTGGTTCATGTATGCATGTCCCTGTAAGTTAGTGCCACTTTGGGTTCATGACTAGTCATGTCGGCCCGGGTTCTCTGTCATATGGATGCTAGCGACACTATCATATACGTGAGCCAAAAGGCACAACCGGTCCTGGGCCAGGTAAGGTGGCACCTGTGGGAAAACCGTGCGTGAGGCCGCAAAGCGATATGATGTGTTACATGCTAGATCGATGTGGCTTAGGATCAGGGTCCTGACAACCTGTAGGATTACCAAGCCAAACTGGTCGAAGTCGTGTCTAGAAATGCTTTAGTTATGTAAGGGAATTGATTGTGGAAGGGAACGTAAGGCTCTTTTTACCCCTTTACCTTATGCCCTTCTGATCTGAGTCAACCTCTTCTTTTCTAAAGGGATTAAGAACTAGGCCTTCTCATCTATCTATCAGGATGACGAGTTACTATGATAGAGACTTATAGGATTGATGGATTCAAGCCTTAGTTCAGTTCTTATTACTTTCGCATGTTGACAGTTGGTCTCGGAACCTTGATATTGTGATGTTAAGTGGTTATGCCACTATTTTGCATGATGTCTCAAATCTTTTTGAGCATTTACAGCTGTTATGTTGTCCGAGTCATCCCAGGTTTCTAAATAGTCTGATGCATTTGCAACTTCCTTCTTTCTGTTCCCGATGTCCTTTTGGGCCAGATTAAGCACACCAAACGGTCAGTTGAGGTACTCTGTTGCCTCGACATATATGTTCGAGCTATTGTTATGACCCTAGGTGTCTTAGAGGACCACTTAGTAATCTAGCAATACTTTGCATCCCCAGTGTGATGATTCTGGCCATTTTTCTCGAAAGCATCCCTTGATGCCATTTAGTTAGTAGGTATTCCATCTTTGGGTTTTTGAACCCGAGATTCACTCTACTTACCTCGTGTTGATAGTGTTGCTCGTACCTTTAGGATATTAGTAACCTTTGTGATAGTCTTTGATGTCCGTGATATATCATTCTTCCAAATACCATGAGCCATTATGGCAGAAGCTCGTTGAGCCAATGATCACAACAAGAGTGCTCTTGATGAGTTCTCCATTCAAAAATTGTGAATCTGCCAGTCCTTCCTCTTCTGCATGGGTTATCTGGAAGAAAGTTGTTGAGCTTCGCTCGACATACTAATCTATGCATCCACAACTCAAAAAAACATATGTTCCTTTGAGTTGTCCCTCTTTAGTTGTATCTTGACCTACGTCTATCAAGTGATAGTCAGGAATAGTTGTGCCATCGTGTTCGTCAGTGTCTATTATTCTTGTGGTTCGTCAAGCCATTTTGTTCTGGAATGACTAGGAGAAACAAACTCCAGCACCTTATCCATTTCTAGGAATGGGTCAAAGCAGTTGTATTCCGCACATCAAAATGCAATCCAGCTTTGGTCTATTCTACCCTGAAGTATTACCCACTTTATGTCAGGAATGTCATGAGAATTGCACCTTCCCTTATGAATTCTTGATGTAGTGATACTTCTCGCCATCATCATTCGTTCCTTGGTTCCGTGTTGTTGCAACCGGAATACCGACAAGTGAACCGTGATGTGTGAAATCAATACTCCTAGCAACCCCATTGCTTGGTGGTTAATCAACGATAATCTCATTCTTGGTGTGTTGATTATGGAATCATCATTCTAAGATTGACCGTGCTATGTAGTCCTTATTTCTGGTGCACTCTTCGATCAAGAGTTGGGATTGTGTCTATCCTTGCTTATTTGATCATATCATCTTGCCTAAAGAGCAAGATTGATCTCGAGCTTAGTAACATGTCGGTGGTTCGTGATTTTTTGAATATCTTCTCAAAAGTATTACCAGGTTGTTCCCTGACCGTTATGTTGAGCTCGTGATCAAGTTGGTTTTCCTCTAAACCAGCCATTCTCCAAGAATCTTTGTTGGATACCCCTGAGCTAGTTGGTCAAGCTAAACAACAACTTGGAGAGTTGGAAGATAAAAGCTTACCTGACTTAGTTCATCCCTGAGGGATATCTTGTGTGTGTGTTGAAGAAAGATGATATCCTCATCAATTGGTCCTCGTGATCCGTGATCGGGTCTATTGTCTTGTCTAAACCTTGATTTGAGTATGGGCTATTGTCAAATCAAATCAGAACCAACGATGTTCATAATGTTGTCTTACTCGTGATTGTTTCCTCGAGCATACACCATTATATCTTTCGGGTCTGACCAATGCTATCATCTTGTTCACATAATTTTGGAATTCCACTTATATGGAAACCTGGATAAATGTTCTTGAGCTCATTAGCATCATTGTGTCTCATCCATGATTCGTGTTGAACATCCAACTAGTATTAGAAACTTCTATAAGAATTATCTTCGTGTTCGCTGAACTATACTGTAAAAAGTGTTTGGACTTTGTTGCCGTATTATGAGGCGCAATGAAGCCCCTGGCAGATTAAAGCGTACCAAAGTGTATGGGTGTGATTTGAGAAGATTATCAAAAGAGCAAACTAGTGCCCCAGAAATTGGGCTGCAAACTGTTTCCATTATAGTTTGATTAATACGTCAAAGCGTATTTGTACAAGTAGTGCAATAAGCAACAGGGCTATTTAATATGCCACAACCAAGGGAGAGCTGTGTGCGGGTCCTGAAAATGGGTAGAGTGATCGTTAAAAATACCACCTAGAAATTCCCTTATACGTCAGCGCTTTGTGTTGTCTTGGTGTATCTATCCTTTCGAAAGGACATGCGATCAGGCCGCCAGGAAGGGCCTGTGGAAAAGAAACCTGAAAAGGAGAAAAGAAAATAAAAAAAGTGAAAGTATGTGTGTCCAGGGGAGGTCGAGCCGTATTATGGATCACACTCTAGCTATGCCTTCGTCTATGCCCATGGTATTTTGAGTGTGTTGTTATGTACGCGCGGCGCGAACGCCGCCGCTTGGTAGGGTCTGGGACGGAGGCCAAATTGCTAGTTGAGATCTTGACGAGCTGGGCAGTCCTAACACAGAGTAGTCTGGACTCGTTTGATAGTGTCCGGGAGTATCGTCGCCGAATTAAGGTTCTGCTTGTGGAGGCCGCTCTGTACCTCTGTTGCCAGGGCAGTAGTGTGCTCCTCGGTACGGAGGGAGCGCTTCGTGTTTCCATTGACTGTTATGACACTACGTGGTCCGGGCATCTTGAGCTTGAGATAAGCATAGTGCGGCACCGCATTGAATCGGGCAAACGCAGTTCGTCCGAGCAGTGCGTGATAGCCACTGCGGAAGGGGACAATAGCGAAGATTAACTCCTCACTTTGGAAGTTGTCCGGAGATCTGAAGACGACCTCCAATGTGATTGAGCCCGAGCAGCGGGCCTCTACACCTGGTATAACTCCTTTAAAGGTAGTTTTGGTGGGCTTGATCCTTGATGGATCGATGCCCATTTTGCACACTGTATCCTGGTAAAGCAGGTTGAGGCTGCTGCCACCGTCCATGAGGACTCGTGTGAGGTGAAATCCATCAGTTATTGGCTCGAGGACTAGTGCGGCTGACTCGCCATGAAGGATACTGGTCGGATGGTCCCTGCGGTCGAAGGTGATCGGGCATGATGACCATGGGTTGAATTTTGGGGCGACTAGCTCTATCGCATAGACGTCCCTGAGCGCGCGCTTGCGCTCCCTCTTGGGGATATGGGTAGCGTATATCATGTTCACCGTTTTGATTTGAGGGGGAACTTCTTCTGTCCCCCTGTGTTCGGTGGATGGGGCTCCTCGTTGTCGTTCTTGCTTTGCGACCCCTTCTTCTTGTCTTCGGCATTTAACTTGCCGGCCTGTTTGAAGACCCAACAACTCCTGTGGGTATGATTGGCTGGTTTATCAGGGGTGCCATGGATCTGACACGGACGGTCGAGTATGCGGTCCAGGCTGGAAGGGCCCTGATTATTTCTTTTATATGGCTTCTTCCGCTGACCGAACTTGGAGCCACTGAATCCGGCGTTGACCGACGTGTCATCGGTATTATCACCGTTGCTTCGACGCTGGTGTCTATTGCTTCGGGGCTTGTCGTTGCTATTTCTGGCTTTCGAAGTGCCGGGTTCACTTGTATTGTTATTGCTACGGGCTAGCCAGCTATCTTCGCCTACGCAAAAGCGGGTCATAAGTGTTGTGAGGGCTGCCATGGACTTTGGCTTTTCTTGGCCGAGGTGTCGGGCGAGCCATTCATCCCGGATGCTATGTTTAAATGCCGCTAGGGCTTCGGCATCCGGATAGTCGATGATCTGGTCCTTTTTGGTTAAGAATCTACTCCAGAATTTCCTGGCTGACTCTCCGGGCTGTTGGATTATGTGACTTAAGTCGTCGGCATCCGGAGGTCAAACATATGTACCCTTGAAGTTGTCAAGGAAGGCTTCTTCCAAGTCCTCCCAGCTGCCAATGGAGTTTTCAGGCAGGCTGTTCAGCCAGTGCCGGGCTGCCCCCTTGAGTTTTAGGGGGAGGTATTTGATGGCATGAAGATCATCGCCGTGGACCATGTGACTATGGAGAATAAAGTCTTCAATCCATACCTCAGGATCTGTGGTTCCATCATATGATTCGATATTAACGGGTTTGAACCCTTCTGGGAATTCATGTTCCATTACTTCATCAGTGAAGGAGAGGGGGTGTGCGGCGCCTCTATATCGGGCCAGGTCGCGATGTAGTTCGGATGGAGTTCGTCTGTGATTTTCGGCTCGGACGTAATTGTGCTTGCCATGTTCGGCTTGATAGTCATCGCCGCGCGTCGAGGCACGCCCCTGTGATTCGTAGATCGATCTGGCTAGACCTGCTTTATTCTTCAGGCCCTGCCGGAGATCATACGTCTATCCCTGAGCAGTTTTGTCCCTGCCTTTACGGTGAGGTAGGGCGGGCTGGTGTTCGGCTTGTGTTGCTGCTTTGTCCCGGCCACGTGGTGGTCGGTCACCCGCAATGTGCGCTGATGGCACGGGCTCCACCGCCTCATCATCGAATTGAGGTAGTAATTTGTGCTTTGGGTAACTTTTGAGTGGTTGCTTGAGGCCATATTCCTCATCTTCCAGGACATTAGTCCATCTATCATTGAGAAGATCTTGATCAGCTTGAAGCTGTTGCTGCTTCTTTTTCAGTCTCCTTGCAGTGGCTATTAGCCGGCGCTTGAAGCGCTCCTGCTCGAGAGGTTTCTCAGGCACAATAAAATCCTCGTTGCTGAGGCTCACCTCATCCTCGAAGAGTGGAAGATAATTACTATCCTCCGAGTCTTCATGCACGGCCTGTTCATCAGGGCTGACCCGCCCATCTTCCCGTTTGGCTTGTTCGGAGGTTGGCTGAACGAGGTCTTCATTTTCTCCAGCATCGTCTAGAGTATTGTTTTCTCCTGTGTCGGTATTGCTACCTTTTTCACGGTGTGACTTAGAGCGGCGTCATTGTCGTCGGCGCTTTGGCTGTATCGCAGGGGGTTTATATTCCAATGGGTCTTCTTTGTCATCGCCGTTAACTTCTTTGGGTCTGTCCACCATGTATACGTCATAGGAGGAGGTGGTCGTCCGGCTCCCTGTAAATGGCGGGTCTTGGGCCTGCTCCTCTTCAGCATCGTCGTCCATACCGTCGATGTCTCCGGAGTCGTAGTCGAGCAAGTCGGTTAGATCTTCGACAGTGGCTATTAAGTGGGAGGTGGGTGGGAAGAGAGATTCTCCGTCATCAGCCCCCAGTTCAAACCGGATATAATTCGGCTGTGAGTCCCCTGCTAAAGAGAGGGTTTTAAATGAGTTTAGCACATTGCCTAAAGGTGAGTGCTGGAAGATGTCCGCGGAACTAAATTTGACGATCGGCGCCTGGTAAGGCTCGGCGGACGCGGATGCACGTAGTTCGAAACTGGTGGCCGAAGATGGATCCGGGGGTCCGGTGACGCAGGCCTCGCTCAAGGTTGGGTATGTGTGCGGCTCCAACGCCACTAAGTCTACGGCTTCCGTGGCGGGGTTCAGCTTCCCATCTTCGGATGGCGCAAGCTGCTCCAGATCTAGGGCCAGAGCGCTTACAGGCGCGATCTTCTGGGTATGATCTGATGACAGATTTAGGTCATGTTCATCGCAGTGGTAGGGAGCGGCTTCCATGGGCTCGAATCCGTCAAAGATCAAGTCTCCGCGGATATCAACGACGTAGTTCAAGCTTCCAAATCTGACCTGACGGCCAGGGGCGTAGCTGTCGATCTGCTCTAGATGGCCAAGCAAGTTGGCCCGCAGTGCGAAGCTGGCGAATACAAAGATCTGGCCAGGGAGAAAAACAACTCCCCGGGCAGTGTTGTTGTAGATGATGGATAGAGCCATCGAACCTTCTGATGACGGTACAGCAGAACTCTCAATGAAAGAATCAATGTCGGTCTCAAAACCGGCGGATCTCGGGTAGGGGGTCCCGAACTGTGCGTCTGAGGTTGATGGTAACAGGAGACAGGGGACGCAATGTTTACCCAGGTTCGGGCCCTCTTGATGGAGGTAAAACCCTACGTCCTGCTTGATTAATATTGATGAGTATGGGGGTTACAAGAGTTGATCTACCACGAGATTGTAATGGCTAAAACCCTAGAAGTCTATCTATGTGATTATGATTGTCCCTACGGACTAAACCCTCCGGTTTATATAGATACCGGAGGGGACTAGGGTTATACAAAGTCGGTTACAGAGAAAGGAATCTTCATATCCGAACACCAAGATTGCCATCCACGCCAAGGAGAGTCCCATCCGGACACGGGTGAAAGTCTTCGGTCTTGTATATTTATGGCCCAACAGTCCGGCCCATGTCCAACAGGTCGGACGCCTGAGGACCCCTTAGTCCAGGACTCCCTCACCCCCTCTTTCCCTCCCTCTCTCCCTCTCTTTCCTTCCCCCTTCCTCCTCCTAGTAGGACTAGGAAAGGGGAGTCCTACTCCTACTAGGAGGAGGACTACTCCCCTCCTTGGCGCACCACCAAGGGTCGGCCGGCCTCCCTCCTTGCTCCTTTATATACGGGGGCAGGGGGCACCCCATAGACACACAAGTTGATCATTGATCTCTTAGCCGTGTGTGGTGCCCCCTCCACCATAATCCACCTCGGTCATATCGTCGTGCTGCTTAGGCAAAACCCTGCGCCGATAGCTACATCATCACCGTCATCATGCCGTCGTGCTGACAAAGCTCTCCCTCGACACTCAGCTAGATCAAGAGTTCATGGGACGTCACCGAGCCGAACGTGTGCAGATCGCGGAGGTGCCATACTTACGGTACTAGGATCGGTCGGATCGTGAAGACGTACGACTACATCAACCGCGTTGTCATAACGCTTCCGCTTACGATCTACGAGGGTACGTGGACAACACTCTTCCCCTCTCGTTGCTATGCATCACCATGATAGATCTTGCGTGTGCGTAGGAATTTTTTTGAAATTACTGCATTCCCCAACAATAAGCTCTACGTTCACATACAACGGGTGCAAGCCGGTTTTGCACACGCGGAATACTCGGGTTAAACTTGATGAGCCTAGCATATGCAGATATGTCCTCGGAACACTGAGACCGAAAGGTCGAGCGTGAATCATATAGTAGATATGATCAACATAGTGATGTTCACCATTGAAAACTACTCCATCTCACATGATGATCGGACATGGTTTAGTTGATATGGATCACATAGTCACTTAGATGATTAGAGGGATGTCTATCTAAGTGGGAGTTCTTAATTAATATAATTAATTGAACTTAAATTTATCATGAACTTAGTCCTGATAGTATTTGCATATCTATGTTGTAGATCAATTGCTTGCGTATAGCTTCCCCATTTTATTTATGATATGTTCCAAGAGAAAACTATGTTGAAAGATGTTAGTAGCAATGATGCAGACAAGCTCCGTGATCTGAGGATTATCCTCATTGCTGCACGGAAGAATTATGTCCTTGATGCACCGCTAGGTGACGGACCTATTGCAGGAGCAAAGGCAGACGTTATGAATGTTTGGCAAGCTCGGTATGATGACTACTTAATAGTCTAGTGCGCCATCCTTTATGGCTTAGAACCGGGACTTCGAAAATGTTTTGAACGCCACGGAGCATATAAGGTGTTCCAAGAGTTGAAATTAGTATTTCAGACTCATGCCCGTATCGAGAGGTATGAGAACTCTAACAGTACTTTGCCTACAAGATGGAGGAGAATAGCTCAACCAGTGAGCATGTGCTCAGATTGTTTGGGCACTACAATTGCTTGAATCAAGTGGGAGTTAATCTTCCAGATAATATAGTGATTGACAGAGTTCTCTAGTCACTATCACCAAGTTACCGGAACTTAGCGATGAACTATAATATGCAAGGGATGACGTAAAATGATTCCCGAGCTCTTCACGATGCTGAAATCAGCGAAGGTAGAAATCAAGAAAAGCATCAAGTGTTGATGGTTGACAAGACCACTAGTTTCAAGTAAAAGGGCAAGGGAAAGAAAGGGAACTTCAAGAAGTATGGCAAGCAAGTTGCCACTCCCATGAAGAAACCCAAAGCTAGACCCCAAGCCTGAAACTGAGTGCTTCTACTACAAAGGAAATGGTCACTGGAAGCGGAACTACCCCAAATACTTGGCGGATAAGAAGGATGGCAAAGTGAACAAAAGTATATATGATATACATGTTATTGATGTGTACTTTACTAGTGTTCAAAGTAGCCCCTAGGTATTTGATACTGGTTCAGTTGCTATGATTAGTAACTTGAAACAGGAGTTAGAAAATGAACAGAGACTAGTTGAGGGTGAGGTGACGATGTGTGTTGGATGTGATTCCAAGGTTGATAGGATCACCATCGCACACTCCCTTTACCTTCGGGATTAGTGTTGAACCTAAAATAAATGTTATTTGGTGTTTGCGTTGAGCATAATATGATTGGATCATGTTTATTGCAAAATGGTTATTCATTTAAGTCAAAGAATAATTGTTATTCTATTTACATGAATAAAACCTTCTGTGGTCATACACCCAAGGTGAATGGTTTATTGAATCTCGATCGTCGTGATACACATATTCATAATATTGAAGCCAAAAGATGCAAAGTTAATAATGATAGTGCAACTTATTTGTGGCACTGCCGTTTAGGTCATATTGGTGTAAAGGGCATGAAGAAACTCCATGTTGATGGGCTTTTGGAATCACTTGATTATGAATCACATGATGCTTGCGAACCATGCCTCATGGGCAAGATGACTAAGTCTCCGTACTCCGGAACAATGGAGTGAGCAACTGACTTATTGGAAATAATACATATTGATGTATGCGGTCCGATGAGTGTTGAAGCTCGCGGCAGGTATCATTATTTTCTAAACCTTCACAGATGATTTGAGCAGATATGGGTATATCTACTTGATGAAACATAAGTCTGAAACATTGGAAAAGTTCAAAGAATTTCAGAGTGAAGTGGAAAATCATCGTAACAAGAAAATTAAGTTTCTACGATCTGATCATGGAGGTGAATATTTGAGTTATGAGTTTGGTCTTCATTTAAAACAATGTGGAATAGTTTCACAACTCATGCCACCTGGAACACCACAGCATAATGGTGTGTCCGAACATCGTAACCGTACTTTATTGGATATAGTGTGATCTATGATGTCTCTAATCGATTTATCACTATCATTTGGGGGTTATGCATTAGAGACAGTTGCATTCACGTTAAATAGGGCACCAATGAAATCCGTTGAGATGACACCATATGAACTGTGGTTTGGCAAGAAACCCAAGTTGTCGTTTCTTAAAGTTTGGGGCTATGATGCTTATGTGAAAAAGTTTCAACCTGATAAGCTCGAACCCAAATCGAAGAAATGCGTCTTCTCATAGGATACCCAAAGGAAACTGTCGGGTACACCTTCTATCATAGATCCGAAGGCAAGATATTCGTTGCTAAGAATGGATCCTTTCTAGAGAAGGAGTTTCTCTCCAAAGAAGTGAGTGGGAGGAAAGTAGAACTTGATGAGGTAACTGTATCTTCTCCCGAATTGGAAAGTAGTTCATCACAGAAATCAGTTCCACTGATGCATACACCAATTAGTGAGGAAGTTAATGATGATGATCATGAACCTTCAGATCAAGTTACTACCGAACCTCGTAGGTTAATCAGAGTAAGTTCCACACCAAAGTGGTACGGTGTCGGTGTCAAAACCGGCGGATATCAGGTAGGGGGTCCCGAACTGTGTGTCTAAGGCTGATGGTAACAGGAGGTGGGGGACACAATGTTTACCCAGGTTCGTGCCCTCTCAATGGAGGTAATACCCTACTTCCTGCTTGATTGATCTTGATGATATGAGTATTACAAGAGTTGATCTACCACGAGATCGTAGAGGCTAAACCCTAGAAGCTAGCCTATGATTATGATTGCTGTTGTCCTACGGACTAAACCCTCCGGTTTATATAGACACCAGAGGGGGCTAGGGTTACATGGAGTCGGTTACAGAGAAGGAGATCTACATATCTGAATCGTCAAGCTTGCCTTCCACGCAAAGGAGAGTCCCACCCAGACACGTGGCGAAGCCTTCAATCTTGTATCTTCATAGTCTAATAGTCCGGCCAAAGTATATAGTCCGGCTGTCCGAGGACCCCCTAATCCAGGACTCCCTCAATAGCCCCTGAACCAGGCTTCAATGATGATGAGTCCGGCGCGCAGATTGTCTTCAGCATTGCAAGGTGGGTTCTTCTCCAAATCCCGAGTACCTGTCATAACGAGTAGTGTCTGGCTTCCCATGAATGTTGCACTCCTTGGCTTATGTGCTTTAATAATGGCTATCCTCCATGTGTCGAGCGAATGCGAGAAGTCAGCGCATTTTTACATTTGCCACCCTAACCATGTAAGTAAATCGTCTATTTAAAGAGTCGGGGATCCTCAGATCCATATCACACCATCCTCCCACAGCGAGTATCCATCGGAGTGTGCCCGGAAAAGTCCATCCCATCATGGCCGGCCATCGCAGCTCCTCCCCTCACTCCCGTAGCACTAAGCCAGGCAATTGGGAGAAGTGTTCCGTCCCTCACAGCCAATTAGTAGAGTTGCGGACCCAGGGGTTTCTGCCTCCTGCGTATATGGTCCCCGTCCGAGCCAGACTAGCCACTTATAATGGCGGGGAGCAAGCGGAGAGCTTTCCCAACCCATCCAGGGGGAGAGGGTATGCCTTGTCCCTTACCTATTGAGGGGACTCGGATTTCCAATCCATCCGTTACTCCGCAGGCTCCTGGAATTCTATGGCCTCCAGCTGCATAACTTTACTCCCGCCTCCATATTACACATCGCCGGCTACATCGCCTTTTGCGAGCTATTTCTGGGCTGCGAAGCTCATTTCGAGCTATGAAAGAGGCTATTCTGCCTCATACCCCGTACACAGGAGGGGTCAATATATCAAGTGGGCGGAGCCGAAATATGGCGCATCGCCGGGACCGGATACCTGTCCAGTACTCCGAAGAAGACATCCGAAGACTGGCCTTCGGAGTGGTTTTATATGGAGGACGTCCCCCTTCCGGACCCTATTCGGATGGGCCTTCCTGAGTTTAATAATGCCCCTTTGAAGAAACGCCGCAGCTGGCACCCACGGAGCCCCCAGGAGGAAGATAACAGAGAGGTCCTTTACCTGATGGGCAGGATAAAACGCTGGCCAAATCAGGACTGACAATAATCGAGGTTATGTCAATATGTATAATGCGAGGGGTGTAGCCACTTCAGTATCGGGGGAAACCCATGTGGCACTTCAATGGAGAAGACGATGCCAACCACTGCGGTCGTAAAGGTCCGGACTCAGTCACTGCTCTAGCGAAAATACTGTCCGATTTGTACAAAGGAGAGGAAGAGGAGTTCATCCGCATTAAGCCACGGGATGGATTCTCCATGTACAACCCCCCAAACTGGGTGAGCTGCTACCTTTTACTCTAGACCTTCCCGCATTCTTCATCATAAATATTTACCTTGATATTTCATAGCAGGAACTGCGAAAAGCTGTGAGGGAGGTCCACATCCCGTCTCCACAGCCAGAGGACCCTGACCGGGCCCTCGACCCCGGACTCAAAGAAGATCCGGACATATTTGTGGAGCTCGTCGGCAGGACGTTCTATCAGTTAAGCTGAGACGGTGCCTTGGTGGCCATCATAGCCGATTATCCTGGCCTGCTCCCTGCATCACATGTAAGTAAAACCGGAGTCCCAACTTCCGGGAAGGATCCCTTTTTTGCACTTCACCCACCGCCCACATATTGCGTCTTACAGGGAAGGCCCTCGGGGCGCCATGCCGAAGCCGCGGTGACTCATCAACAAGGGGCACTGAAGCCTGGTAGGCTTAAAAGGAAGGCGGTCAGGACTAAGACGCCATTGCAGAGGTATGAAAAAAACCTGATCCGTGGTTGTCGTCTTTAAAATATAATAACGTCCATGGTTCCTGGCAGAAAAACGCTCGCCAGACCGTGTCCGGAGAGCCTGCCGGCCACGCCTCCACCAGCCGGACTCTAGAGCCGGACTTAGGGGCAGATGCTAACGTGGGGACAACACCGGATGTTCCTCCTAGAGAGGATGCAGATAGGCTGTCCTCTACGAATTCCGAAGTGGAGAGTGCCATGAATCACAGGCGTCACCAGGCCGTACTCCGCGACCCTGGTTTCTCCGAAGAGGCGTTCGATGCCTTCAACTCAGGAGACGTGTACATCCGAGCTGCTCAAAATGGCCTTGCCAGAGCCACGGACCAGTATGTAAAGGATATACGGGTAAGAAAATCTGATAATTATGTATATCAGTAGCCCCTGAGACTTGAAACAGTTGGCACAACTGATTTAAGGATCATTATATGCGTAGGTTCTTACGGAGAAGAATACCCAGTTGTCTCATGAGCTGGAGGAGTGCAAAGCCCAGTTGTGGGCCACAGTTGCCGAAATTAAGGAGTCCAAGAAGGCCCCATCTGGTAACACTTGTCCTGATCGAAAAGAATGAAATGACATGTACCGGGTAGTATTCGGCATGCATGCAAATCTAACAATAGATTCTGCAGATAATCCCGGAGTGAATTTGAAGATCGTGCGAGGGGATGAGCAACATGCTCAACGACAGCTAGAGGCTGGCGAGCGCATGCTTACCCGGGTTAGGTGGGAGAAAAACGATCTCCAAGATGCCAATACCCGGCTGGGCGTTGAACTGAAAGATGTTCGGGCCCAGCTCGCTTACTCCATAAAGGAGAATAAGAGGCTTCGACGCGGCATTTTTAGTAAGTGCTTGAACAAACTTTTATAGAGTTCGATGAGGAAACCGGCTAACAGAGTTATATTTGTAGGTATGCTGACGGGTCGTCCTGAAGAGGAGATGCCCGAATCTGCGGGCGATCTTCTGCAAGAGCTCTCACAACTGCACAAACAAGTTCGGCAGGTGATGCAGGGCATTGCCCAGGCCTTGTGGCCATCCGCCTCCCTGCCAGGAGGTATGGGGGAGCTCGTAGAGATGCTCAAGGGAGCGCAGCTGCGCTTTCGATTATGGAAGATATCTGCCTGCCGACAAGGTGCAAGGGAAGCCTGGTCCATGGTGAAGACGCGATATACCAAGGCTGACCCAAACCACATGGCCGAGGTCGGACCTATGGGGTCTGATGGGAAAGAGATCCCCGTTAGTCTGGTATATGACCAGGTAAAATTAGCCGCAAAGTATTCCCAACAAGATTGTAGGCTAGATAGCATGTTGGATGGTATAGAAGAAGAATTTAGTCAGTCTAAGTGACTGTGTACTTCAAGTGACATATTTTTGTCCCTAGCCGGACTGTAAATCATTTTTCATGGCGGACCTTTTCGCTTCGACCTCCAAACCCGACAGTCCGGAGTGTATCTGAATACCCGCTCAGTTATGTAAAAACCGGGGTACGCGTGGAAACCAGGCGTAGGGGTCATAAGGGCTTGAACAGACAAGTACTCAACTAGCTATGTTATATTACATGGATAGTAAGAAACATCTTCCAGGGAGAATAGTTCCTTTAAGGGTTTCTTTCCCTGGGTACGCATGCATTAATGTGCATGTCCGAACTGCAAAAAGAGACACAGGATATAAACATCTGGGGGCATGTATTGCAATAAGTAAAAGTCATCTTTTGTTCACCGATCGAATATTCCCTTAAGAACGCTAGCTTTCAGCTTCACCCAGTCTGAGGTACACATCCGGCTGACCCGGCAGTAACAATCGCAGAGGTGCTCCCCTTATGCCCTAGCCGAATTAACGGGGACATAGGGCATAAACACAAGAGCCAGGCAACCCAGCATGGCCAAAACTTAAGTCATATCGATGCATATAATGGCGAAGAAAAAGTACATGTGGAAAAGTAACACATTTGCAGGGGGCATAGAGCCCGAAACATAATTATATTAAGCTTCTGTATAAGAAGCCCCCAGGTGTAATGAGCACGCATGGCGCGTCAAGATTGTGTAGTCAAGACACATTTTAACCTTTTAAGGTCGTGAAGAAAAATGGAAGAAAGAAAGAAAGACAGATAGCGGATATATATAAAAAAGGCGGAGGTAAGGAGACGAACACATAGTCCGGCACTAGGCATAGAACCTTCAGAGTCTGGCCGCGTTCCATGGGTTTGGCTCGAGTCGATTGTCCGATGCATCACGCAGACGGTACGCTCCACCGGTTAGAACTTTGTCGATGATGAAGGGACCTTCCATTCGGGCTTGAGCTTGTCATTTTTCTTCTCGGGTAGGCATAGAACGAGTTCGCCAACGTTATAAGTTTTGGCCCATACTTCTCTGCTTTGATACCGTCGAGCCTATTGCTGATAGAATGCGGAGCGGGCTTTTGCAATGTCACGCTCCTCCTCCAGGGCGTCTAAACTGTCCTACCGATCAAGCTCGGCTTCTTTCTCTTTGTACATGCGCACTCGAGGTGAGTCATGAATGATGTCGCATGGGCAGTATCGCCTCTGCGTCGTACACCATAAAATGGTGTGTATCCGGTAGTGCGATTCGGCGTGGTCCGCATCCCCCATAGTACGGAGTCGAGCTCCTCAACCCAGTGCATATCTGATTCCTTCAAGTATTGCACTAATCTGGGTTTAATGCCGCTCATAATAAGACCATTTGCTCGTTCAACTTGACCGTTTGTTTGGGGGTGATAGATGGAGGCATAATCGAGCTTAATGTCCATGTTGCCGCACCAAGTTTTTACCTCATCAGCTGTAAAGTTCGAGCCGTTATCGGTGATGATGCTGTGGGGGACACCATAACGGTGTACAACCCCGTATATGAAGTCTATCACTAGTCCGGACTCGGCCGTTTTAACTGGTTTGGCTTCTATCCATTTGGTGAATTTATCCACCATGACCAATAGGTACTTTTTTGTCACGACCGGGTTTTCCGGGTAATAAATTTCTAGAAAAGACCGTCGTGCTCATCAGCCCCAGGATTACTGTTAGCTGATGAGGCTCCAACTTGATACAGAAACTCCAAGCAAAAATACAAAATATGTAGTACAAGACCATTCTGGCCTGTGAGTACAACAAATGGTTTCTAGTGGTTGATGGCGGAAGCGGGTTGTGAAACATCAGTGTCTATGGGACTCCATTTCCCACGGGAACAGCTGACCAGGTTAAATTCCTGTCTTCGCGAGGCTGCTATCTCCATTGAGTGGTTTCCGGGGCTGGCATCGCGTCGGTCCTCTCCGTGCAAGAAAAATCTGGCCAAGACAATAGCCAGGGACAAGCCAATGAGTACTTTGAATGTACTCGCAAACATTATGAACACAGGTATAATATAACAATGATGTGCTGAAAATATTTTATGCTCATGACATCAGTCACCAAAAGATAAATAAATCTCGGATGCGTGCAAGCAAGTTATTTATAAAATTTCAATAACAGAGTAGCATTAAAATTTATGAAATAAATAACAAGTAATGCCACAGTTGGGCGTCTGAGCGACGCCACAAAAAGGGCTTTAAAAGAAATGCCACAGTCAGGCGTCTGAGCGACGCCACATAAAGGGCTTTAAAAGAAATGCCACAGTCGGGCGTCTGGGCGACGCCACATAAAGGGCTTTAAAAGAAATGCCACAGTCGGGCGTCTGAGCGACGCCACATAAAGGGCTTTAAAAGAAATGCCACAGTCGGGCGTCTGGGCGACGCCACATAAAGGGCTTTAAAAGAAATGCCACAGTCGGGCGTCTGGGCGACGCCACATAAATGGCTTTAAAAGAAACAATCATAGTGAATATCCCGGAGGTAGAACCATCCCAGAGATATTCGGTAATAACAATAATATCACGGTTAGTCAACAATAATAATAATCATAGATATCACAAGTCACGAGTAGTAAATTCCATTTCTGGTTAACCGTTTCACCTCCGAAGACCGACGCTAAGACCGACACCTGACCCATCCCAGACTGTAATCCTTAACCATGGACACGGCTATTAGAATAGGTTTATTCTCTGCAGAGGGTGTACTCTTTACCCACGAGTAACGGATTTCTTTAGTCCAGCAGGACTAATTCCGTCTACGGTCTTTTTGTTGAAAACACATCTAACTTGCACGCACCAGCTCATCTCACACGTGTCTGGAATCACCCACGACACCTGTTAAGCAAACTTTAAGTGGGGAGGCTACAACCTCGCGTAGCATGGGATCAAATTTATATCGCGCGCTCTAAGGGGTGGCCTCCCCTCTCAGTCCCAACCGGAAACACCCATGCCCCCGGACCAGGTGGCCTGCCTACCAGCTACAACCGGTATCTTCCACCATGGCCTCTCTGTACGGTGTGTGCTGGAAAGAGGTTGACAACTTACTGAACCATACTCTACTTGCTGTAGAGACGAGTGGTAGTACGAAACAAGTATGGGGGTTACTGGAACAAGACTCGATCTACGGTCGACTCAGGAGGTTCAAGTATTCCCTGCATGATTAGCATGACAAATATATTTCATCCAACAAAGTCACCGCTCATATCACCTTACCATGCAATACCAGACATAACCGTCCCGACGGAGACCGGCGACAAACTCATGCCTACCCAAGGCCGAGGTTTTCCCGGGTTCCTGCCGGTATGCATGCAAGGCACAGGAGGGTGATTATCATCACAAGTGAGTCCATTTCCAACAGCATGGAAATCAACAACATGCACCCATGCATATGATCATATCACATGAAATAACAAGTCCTTCGAAATGCGGTGGTGTTATAAATGTATCAACGATCACACCAAAAATATTATGCCGGGGTTTAGAATGCTTGCCTTCAATGTGTGGAAAGGCAGGGTGCACTCCAAAACTTTTGAAAGCTTCTTCTCTCTCCCAAAATCCTATTTAAAAATATATTTGAATTAACACAAATTTCAAAAACAGAACCAAAAAGTTGTTTGAAAAATTTTCAAATAAATCTTAAAATAAACTAGACCAAATTTAAGGAAGGTAGGAAAAAGAATCAACTCATTTGGAGTTATATTTAAAAAGTTATAGCCAGTCAAAGATTTGGTCAAATCTGTTATTTAAATTAAAACAGAAAAGAAAACGATTCAGATAGAAATACGCTTTCGGTACAGAGGAGGCGTACTTGAGGCTTTACGCCTCCACTTAACCACGTGGACGGCGCGGGGTGTCACTGACAGTGGGCCTGCCTGGCCCACTGGTCAGGTTTGACCAGTCGCCGCGCGTCGTCTCCCTCCTTTACCCGAGCGGAGCGGGGCTCCGGCGATCGTCGCCGGCGTTTGGCTGCTCCTCGCGGGCCCCCGAGGGTGGGGATGGATCCGCAAGGTTGGGGCGGTCCTCCCGGTAGTCGTTGGGTCGGCGGGGACGGGGTGAGCTGCCGGCGGCGAGCTCCGCGGCGGAGGAAGGCTTCGGTGGCGAAGTGACTTTGTGGCGGCGTTGGCTCCCGATCAAAATCAAGTAGGGGAAAAGGCTCACGGGAGGATGAGGAGGTTCTTGGTGGAGAGAACGAAGAGGGAGAGGTACTGGAGGTGCCGGATTGGTCGGGGCGGTGGCGGCGGCAGGAGTTGCCGAAGATGAGGAAGGAGGCCTCCCCGGGTCGAATGCGGGCTAGGGGAGTGCCATAGGGGTGGTCTGAGGTCGCGTGCGTGCTCAGAGGGGCTCGGGGTGTCCATTTATAGCGTGACGAGGTCGGTTCCGCGGCGGCCGTGGATAAGCTCTCCGGCGAACCGCCTCTTTGTGGCTAGGGCGACGTGGCGGCGACGAGCGCTAGGGGACGAAGCTGCGGATGAGCACGCACTGCTCACAGGGGCAGGTGGCGAGCCGGGGTGGCTTGGGCGGCGCTGCACGGCACAGGGCTGTCGGGCGGCGGCGGCGGCTAGCGTTTGGCCCGCCGGGCGCGGCGAGGGGCGGCTTGGCGCGTAGCTGAGAGAAGGGGAGCGCGTGGCGAGGTTCTGCAGAGCGGGCCAAAGCCGTGGGGCCAGCGTGTCGGCTCGGCCGCGTGGCTGCAATTTGCGCGCTCTGGGCGCGCCCAGTGCACGCACAGAAGGTGTTTGATGAAATGCTATGGCATGTTAGGGGGCTCCAAACCACAAGAAAGTTAGCAGGGTGGGGTTATAGTTTAAGGCAAAACCATTGGACATGCTAGTCTGGCCAGGGGATTAAGTCCATAGTGCAAACAAGGACTCATGTCAAAACTGATCATGCCTGAAAGGTGTTTGACAAAATGCCAAGGGCACTTAGGCATTTCTTGGAGTGGCCAAAATCTCCAGATCAGTGTCTCTGTGGATGAAAGAGAGAGTGGTGAGGTTATTTGGCCAAAAGCAGAAACTTGTTAGTGCAAGTTTCACAAAACTTCAATTCTGGACGGGAAATAGATAGCATTATTTCATGAACCAAAAATGATCCAAAAGGTGCATGCTCCTGGACTTAAGGGTTTAACATGGGGGACTACAAGTAGGAGAAATGATCAAGGGTTAAAGAGCAAGTAAAAACATGGTTGCTGTACAAACCATCAAGTTGGTCCAGAATGAGGATGAGGTTGATTCACTCAAATTTTTCAAAGAACATAAATAGGTTTTTGCACAAAGAGGAATAATAGGCTCCTACTGACCTCCCTTAATTTTGGTAGAAGTTTTAAAGAAATATTTAAATAGGTTGCAGTGTAAAATGCACTCTGGACCAGAGAAGAAAAATTTAGTGTAGGGCTCAAAATATTTCATGTATGAAATATATTTTTGCATAAAAGTGATTTAAAAACATCACATGACATCTCCAAATTTTTGTGGGAATTTTAAGAGAATTTATCAAATGGTTGTAGTTCAAATATGGCCATTTAACCTTGAAAAACTATTTTTTCAAGAAAACAATGATCAAGCAACTAAATTAGTTAATTAGTTACACTGATAAAAGGAAAGTTTTTCTTGGGAGGTTAAACAAGTCCAACAACATTTTTGAAAAGTTTTCTCTTTGGGAAAAACTCATCATAACAGGGAAGGAAATGATTTAAAAATCAAAATGGAGCTCAAAAATTCAAAGTTTTAAATCCTGGCAAAATTTTATTCCATTAAAACAAGGCCAAAATTTTTGGGGTGTCACAATACTAACCCCCTTAAGAAAAAAATCTCATCCTCGAGATTTGCTAAAAGCGGTGTTAAGAAAATAATTTACGCAATAAAGATGTGGCTACAGTGAGAGGGCAATAAGTGGTGAAAAACCACAGTGTGATAAACTGGGGCTACGCGGAAAAGTCTACGGTTCGGGACAAAACGGGTGATTTCTACGCTGGATATAAATTTAGGATAACTCCTAAATTTAGATATACGCTGGTCGTCCCCGAGAGCACAGTGCTCTCTCTGGCCGACAGGTGGACCCGGGGTCCACTGTCAGTCTCCTCTTCTTCTCCCTCTGGCCCTTTCTTCTTCCTCTCTCCCGCGCGCTTTCTCCACCGGCGACGCCTAGTGTGTAGGGAATCTAGGCCGTACCGTGGTAGTGCGCGGCGTGCTAGCTGCTGGTGCAGCATGCACTCACCTCGCGGGCTAGCGCGCTATCGGCACTGCTCGCGGATTCGACTCCGAACACCGGCGATCGGCGACGAGCGGCGTTGGTGGACTTCGCCCACCGTACACCGAGCTCGAGCTATAAAAACAGCCGGGGTGCCTCTCTCTTCTTCCTCACACCTGGCCTCACTTATCCTCCTCCTTTCTCCGTTACTGCTTACAGAAGCTCGGTCGAGGCTCTAATGGCGGAGGCGATGCCGGACTGGTTTGTGATCCTGATATGCGGAGGGTTGGCGACGCTGCTGGGGCTCTCTGTGCTCCTGTGCGCGATGATCTTCGACGAGTATCGCGACTCTGCGGCTCGGGTGTTGGTTCTCCGCGGTGGTGGTGATCATGAGGAGTAGATGGGGTGTGCCGGGTGCTAACTGTTGTTAGGGGGGTGATTAGCTGGATGTAATGCCGTTGCAAAGTTTTGCAAACAGTGTATATGTCCGAATGATTATGGTTGTGAGTCTGCTCGTGGTGCTGAGTGAAATTAAATAATCCACGTCGTGAGAAAGTGTAGATGTAGCAACTCAGGGAAAAGAAAATCTCACTCCAGGGTTTTGCGAGGGAAAAACAGTTAATTTAAAGGAGCATAAACCACAACAAAAACTACACACATAAGCAGAAGCCAAATAATTGACTCGTCGTACAAACTCAGGGTATTACGCATAAGTCACACACATAAATAAATGCTGCAAAGAACAAATACAGTAGTGACGTCTAAAATGAAAATGGTAACTGGGCGGGGTTCTGATAAAATGTCTCTGGTAAAGGGATACATTCTTCTTCAATTGGAGGCAGTGGATTGACCAGTCGATGTATGCGTCTCTTCGTGTCGGGTCTTAGTGATCTGCCGATGGCAATCTGAGGATTTAAATTTGCGAGGCTCTGGAGATAATCCATCACTCGCTGGTTTAAATGCTCTTGAGCAATTATGTACTGGATAAGGTTGGCCAGAACTGGGTCTCTCTCAATACGTTCACCGGGAAAAGATGTAACTTCTCCGGGTGCTGCACGGCTCAGAAAGTAATAATATCCTCGTTCGCGGGCATAGGGTACTGCGGATCAAAGACGAGCAATCGCTTCTTTCGCAGCAGCTTCTATGGCCAAGTGTGGGGTTGGCATAGATTTCCCCATGAAGGAAACTTCCGTTGGATCTTGGTTGGGGTCTACAGGAGGAATGTGTACTGCTGCCCAATATTCCGAGGTGGATGGGGTGATCCTCGATTTGAACAGCTCGTACTGGGGTGGCTGGGTAGAACCCATGGTACTGCGGGTAAAATCCCACAATATTTTGACAAAGCTACCTGGGGTTGCATCTGGGGTTCTCAGATGAATGCTGGGGTTCGGCATGACAGGAAAAAGCGTGAGTGTTGTGCACAAAGTGAGGGTTGCTGGGTAAGGTCACAAGGTGGCCTTTACATAGCAATGGAGCCGGATCATTTTACCGTGGTAAAAGGTAAAAATTTGCCAACTTAGCTCCAAAGGTCGGGTCAGTGTCAGAGATACACATATCTCATAAAAAGACGCGTTACTGTGGTTGTCGTCGGGTTGGTTTTGGTAGTTGTGCCCGGAAAAATATGCAGCTATGCGCTGACCAAATATGCAAGGCTATTATTAAAACAGAGGCACAAAGACAAGTTGCGTTAATATACGCGGTCGCATGATTACAAAGCGAGGATACATTGAAACTTGGTGCTACTCATACTGCTTAGTCTACTTCGTTTATGTCTAAACGGGCGTGCCTGGTGGATGTCGAGGCTTCTCCACGTGTCTCTCTGCCGGGATTAGTCGGAGATGGCGGAGGAACTGCAGGGTCGGGGTAATGAGAATGACCATTGCGGGGATTGTTGGCCACAACCCCGTTGGAGTGTGCTCCCAAAATGCGACGAAGCACTTCTGGGGTTATCGCAGCACCTTGGCCGATGGCTGGGGCAGATCTCGGGGTCTCGATCGGTTGTCCAAACAGCACTACTGGGTTGTCGGTGTTGGGCTCGTTTTCTTCTCTCGCCGGGGCTCGACGAACCAGTTCTCCACGAGCTGCGATTAGATCAATAGTGATCTGGTCGAACAGTGCCTCTAGTGCACTTACATAGCGCACTAGGTGCAACAATGCGGGGTCCATCTCGTGATCTCCATTGGCAACTTGGGGTGGTCTACCATACCCTTCTCATCTGGGGTAGTAGTGGAACGAGCGACAGTTAACTCTGGGCGACAAGTGCCTGAGATGAACTATAGCCTCTCGAGCGGCTAGCTGGATGGCTTGTGGCTCAAAGGAAGTTGTTCTTCCGGTGAACCGGTAGGGGCGCTCGGGTGCTAGGCTCCTACCGTAAATGTGCACAGTGGCCCAGAATTGGCGGTCTTCACCGCTCATGGGTCCTTGATACACAACATATTCTGGTGGCTCCTCTAACGCGTAGGCACGACGGGTGAGGTTTGCGAGGATGGTCACAAAACCTCCAAGGTTGGTTGCTGTGGTTTCGTTGTGCACTATAGGTCCAGGCATTGTGGCTGGGTTCGAGGCTGTGCTGGTTTGGTGTTAGCGCGCCCCTTTTTATAGGGAAAAGGGGACGGAATCTTCCTTCGCACGCTTGTGAGAAGGACTATTTAGGGGCCGGTCACTGGCGCATGAGTGACAGGTTAGGTTGATAGGTTGGGCACCGACTGCCAAAAGTGTTGGGTCACTGTGTGGCTATCTTGCACGAGAAGCTTGGCTGGGGTTTGGTTAAGGTCTGGTGGGTTGGTTTGCCTAGTTTATTGACCTGGCTAAGATAGGATTAGCCAATGGTCAGCCTGGCTCTGATACCAAGTCTGTCACGACCGGGTTTTCCGGGTAATAAATTTCCAGAAAAGACCGTCGTGCTCATCAGCCCCAGGATTATTGTTAGCTGATGAGGCTCCAACTTGATACAGAAACTCCAAGCAAAAATACAAAATATGTAGTACAAGACCATTCTGGCCTGTGAGTACAACAAATGGTTTCTAGTGGTTGATGGCGGAAGCGGGTTGTGAAACATCAGTGTCTATGGGACTCCATTTCCCACGGGAACAGCTGACCAGGTTAAATTCCTATCTTCGCGAGGCTGCTATCTCCATTGAGTGGTTTCCGGGGCTGGCATCGCGTCGCTCCTCTCCGTGCAAGAAAAATCTGGCCAAGACAATAGCCAGGGACAAGCCAGTGAGTACTTTGAATGTACTCGCAAACATTATGAACACAGGTATAATATAACAATGATGTGCTGAAAATATTTTATGCTCATGACGTCAGTCACCAAAAGATAAATAAATCTCGGATGCGTGCAAGCAAGTTATTTATAAAATTTCAATAACAGAGTAGCATTAAAATTTATGAAATAAATAACAAGTAATGCCACAGTCGGGCGTCTGAGCGACGCCACAAAAAGGGCTTTAAAAGAAATGCCACAGTCGGGCGTCTGAGCGACGCCACATAAAGGGCTTTAAAAGAAATGCCACAGTCGGGCGTCTGGGCGACGCCACATAAAGGGCTTTAAAAGAAATGCCACAGTCGGGCGTCTGAGCGACGCCACATAAAGGGCTTTAAAAGAAATGCCACAGTCGGGCGTCTGGGCGACGCCACATAAAGGGCTTTAAAAGAAATGCCACAGTCGGGCGTCTGGGCGACGCCACATAAATGGCTTTAAAAGAAACAATCATAGTGAATATCCTGGAGGTAGAACCATCCCAGAGATATTCGGTAATAACAATAATATCACGGGTTAGTCAACAATAATAATAATCATAGATATCACAAGTCACGAGTAGTAAATTCCATTTCTGGTTAATCGTTTCACCTCCGAAGACCGACGCTAAGACCGACACCTGACCCATCCCAGACTGTAATCCTTAACCATGGACACGGCTATTAGAATAGGTTTATTCTCTGCAGAGGGTGTACTCTTTACCCACGAGTAACGGATTTCTTTAGTCCAGCAGGACTAATTCCGTCTACGGTCTTTTTGTTGAAAACACATCTAACTTGCACACACCAGCTCATCTCACACGTGTCTGGAATCACCCACGACACCTGTTAAGAAAACTTTAAGTGGGGAGGCTACAACCTCGCGTAGCATGGGATCAAATTTATATCGCGCGCTCTAAGGGGTGGCCTCCCCTCTCGGTCCCAACCGGAAACACCCATGCCCCCGGACCAGGTGGCCTGCCTACCAGCTACAACCGGTATCTTCCACCATGGCCTCTCTGTACGGTGTGTGCTGGAAAGAGGTTGACAACTTACTGAACCGTACTCTACTTGCTGTAGAGACGAGTGGTAGTACGAAACAAGTATGGGGGTTACTGGAACAAGACTCGATCTACGGTCGACTCAGGAGGTTCAAGTATTCCCTGCATGATTAGCATGACAAATATATTTCATCCAACAAAGTCACCGCTCATATCACCTTACCATGCAATACCAGACATAACCGTCCCGACGGAGACCGGCGACAAACTCATGCCTACCCAAGGCCGAGGTTTTCCCGGGTTCCTGCCGGTATGCATGCAAGGCACAGGAGGGTGATTATCATCACAAGTGAGTCCATTTCCAACAGCATGGAAATCAACAACATGCACCCATGCATATGATCATATCACATGAAATAACAAGTCCTTCGAAATGCGGTGGTGTTATAAATGTATCAACGATCACACCAAAAATATTATGCCGGGGTTCAGAATGCTTGCCTTCAATGTGTGGAAAGGCAGGGTGCACTCCAAAACTTTTGAAAGCTTCTTCTCTCTCCCAAAATCCTATTTAAAAATATATTTGAATTAACACAAATTTCAAAAACAGAACCAAAAAGTTGTTTGAAAAATTTTCAAATAAATCTTAAAATAAACTAGACCAAATTTAAGGAAGGTAGGAAAAAGAATCAACTCATTTGGAGTTATATTTGAAAAGTTATAGCCAGTCAAAGATTTGGTCAAATCTGTTATTTAAATTAAAACAGAAAAGAAAACGATTCAGATAGAAATACGCTTTCGGTACAGAGGAGGCGTACTTGAGGCTTTACGCCTCCACTTAACCACGTGGACGGCGCGGGGTGTCACTGACAGTGGGCCTGCCTGGCCCACTGGTCAGGTTTGACCAGTCGCCGCGCGTCGTCTCCCTCCTTTACCCGAGCGGAGCGGGGCTCCGGCGATCGTCGCCGGCGTTTGGCTGCTCCTCGCGGGCCCCCGAGGGTGGGGATGGATCCGCAAGGTTGGGGCGGTCCTCCCGGTAGTCGTTGGGTCGGCGGGGACGGGGTGAGCTGCCGGCGGCGAGCTCCGCGGCGGAGGAAGGCTTCGGTGGCGAAGTGACTTTGTGGCGGCGTTGGCTCCCGATCAAAATCAAGTAGGGGAAAAGGCTCACGGGAGGATGAGGAGGTTCTTGGTGGAGAGAACGGAGAGGGAGAGGTACTGGAGGTGCCGGATTGGCCGGGGCGGTGGCGGCGGCAGGAGTTGCCGGAGATGAGGAAGGAGGCCTCCCCGGGTCGAATGCGGGCTAGGGGAGTGCCATAGGGGTGGTCTGAGGTCGCGTGCGTGCTCAGAGGGGCTCGGGGTGTCCATTTATAGCGCGACGAGGTCGGTTCCGCGGCGGCCGTGGATAAGCTCTTCGGCGAACCGCCTCTCTGTGGCTAGGGCGACGTGGCGGCGACGAGCGCTAGGGGACGAAGCTGCGGATGAGCACGCACTGCTCACAGGGGCAGGTGGCGAGCCGGGGTGGCTTGGGCGGCGCTGCACGGCGCAGGGCTGTCGGGCGGCGGCGGCGGCTAGCGTTTGGCCCGCCGGGCGCGGCGAGGGGCGGCTTGGCGCGTAGCTGAGAGAAGGGGAGCGCGTGGCGAGGTTCTGCAGAGCGGGCCAAAGCCGTGGGGCCAGCGTGTCGGCTCGGCCACGTGGCTGCAATTTGCGCGCTCTGGGCGCGCCCAGTGCACGCACAGAAGGTGTTTGATGAAATGCTATGGCATGTTAGGGGGCTCCAAACCACAAGAAAGTTAGCAGGGTGGGGTTATAGTTTAAGGCAAAACCATTGGACATGCTGGTCTGGCCAGGGGATTAAGTCCATAGTGCAAACAAGGACTCATGTCAAAACTGATCATGCCTGAAAGGTATTTGACAAAATGCCAAGGGCACTTAGGCATTTCTTGGAGTGGCCAAAATCTCCAGATCAGTGTCTCTGTGGATGAAAGAGAGAGTGGTGAGGTTATTTGGCCAAAAGCAGAAACTTGTTAGTGCAAGTTTCACAAAACTTCAATTCTGGACAGGAAATAAATAGCATTATTTCATGAACCAAAAATGATCCAAAAGGTGCATGCTCCTGGACTTAAGGGTTTAACATGGGGGACTACAAGTAGGAGAAATGATCAAGAGTTAAAGAGCAAGTAAAAACATGGTTGTTGTACAAACCATCAAGTTGGTCCAGAATGAGGATGAGGTTGATTCACTCAAATTTTTCAAAGAACATAAATAGGTTTTTGCACAAAGAGGAATAATAGGCTCCTACTGACCTCCCTTAATTTTGGTAGAAGTTTTAAAGAAATATTTAAATAGGTTGCAGTGTAAAATGCACTCTGGACCAGAGAAGAAAAATTTAGTGTAGGGCTCAAAATATTTCATGTATGAAATATATTTTTGCATAAAAGTGATTTAAAAACATCACATGACATCTCCAAATTTTTGTGGGAATTTTAAGAGAATTTATCAAATGGTTGTAGTTCAAATATGGCCATTTAACCTTGAAAAACTATTTTTTCAAGAAAACAATGATCAAGCAACTAAATTAGTTAATTAGTTACACTGATAAAAAGAAAGTTTTTCTTGAGAGGTTAAACAAGTCCAACAACATTTTTGAAAAGTTTTCTCTTTGGGAAAAACTCATCATAACAGGGAAGGAAATGATTTAAAAATCAAAATGGAGCTCAAAAATTCAAAGTTTTAAATCCTGGCAAAATTTTATTCCATTAAAACAAGGCCAAAAATTTTGGGGTGTCACATTTTCCTTATGGCTTCCTCCTTTAAGGGGTCCGACCATATCAAGCCCCCAGACCGCAAAGGGCCAAGTAATGGGGATTGTTTGGAGAGCGGTAGGTGGCATATGGCTTTGGTTTGCAAAAAGCTGGCAACCGACGCAATGTTGGACGAGGTCCTGTGCATCTGCTCGGGATGTCGGCCAGTAGAAACCTGTACAGAAGGCCTTGCTTACAAGGGCCCGAGCTACGGCGTGATGGCCGCCTAGTCCAGCATGAATTTCTGCCAAAAGTTGTCATCCTTCCTCTTTGGATATGCACCTTTGAAGTACTCCCGTAGCGCTTTTCTTATAAAGCTCTCTCTCGGTGTCAAAACCGGCGGATCTCGGGTAGGGGGTCCCGAACTGTGCATCTAAGGCGGATGGTAACAGGAGGCAGGGGACACAATGTTTACCCAGGTTCGGGCCCTCTTGATAGAGGTAATACCCTACGTCCTGCTTGATTGTTCTTGATGATATGAGTATTACAAGAGTTGATCTACCACGAGATCAGAGAGGCTAAACCCTAGAATCTAGCCTATGGTATGATTGTATCTTGTCCTACGGACTAAAACCCTCCGGTTTATATAGACACCGGAGGGGGCTAGGGTTACACAAGGTCGGTTACAAAGGAGGAGATATACATATCCATATTGCCTAGCTTGCCTTCTACGCCAAGTAAAGTCCCATCCGGACACGAGACGAAGTCTTCAATCTTGTATCTTCATAGTTCAACAGTCCGGAAAAGGATATAGTCCGGCTATCTGGGGACCCCCTAATCCAGGACTCCCTCAATAGCCCCTGAACCAGGCTTCAATGACGATGAGTCCGGTGCGCAGTGTTGTCTTCAGCATTGCAAGCCGGGTTCCACTTCCGAATACATCATGGAAGAGTTTGAATACAAGGATAGTGTCCGACCCTGCAAAATAAGTTCCACATACCACCGTAGAGAGAACAATACTTCCACAAATCTAATCTACTACCACGTTTTGATAGTATGACATCACTCCATGGCCCGGTTATTATTCGAACCGCTTTTCTCAACCAGCTCCGCACATATCGCGAGGCGGTTTTCTTGATACGTCTTGTCAAAGCGGAGATCGTGTTCCCCTTATCACGGGATTCTCATCAATACGAATGTGTGTAACCCAACCGTGCCATCAATTACGGCGCCTGGGGAATAAGCGGTTTTGCCAAGCAAGTGGGGAGACTCATCGCCTCCTCCGCCCTTATAAAGGGACAAAGATCTACTTTTTTCACCCACGCCTTCTTCCTTCTCGCTTACCCATTACCGCACACTCGAGCTCTAGCGCCCAAGCTCGCGTTCTTCTTCTCCAACCACTCCAAGCATGTCTGGAGCGGGAGGCAAGTGGATGGTCTCCTCCGTCACGGAGGAGAACATCAAAAAGTTACGGCAGGCCGGATACCTACCTGTGAATATCGCGCACCGGCTGCCGAATGCGGGACAGATCGTCCCAACGCCCGAACCCCATGAGAGGGTAGTTTTCCTTACCCATTTCGTCCACGGACTGGGATTTCCTCTCCACTCATTTGTCCGCGGGCTCATGTTCTACTACAGGCTAGATTTCCCTGATCTGGCCCCAACTTCATCCTCAACATCTCGGCGTTTATCGTCGTGTGTGAGGCCTTCCTCCGCATCAGGCCCCACTTCGGCCTATGGCTGAAAATCTTCAATGTCAAACCGAAGGTGGTGGGTGGCCAGCAAGCAGAATGCGGAGACGCCATGGTGGGCAAGATGCCTAATGTCACCTGGCTCGAGGGCACCTACGTGGATACCATAAAGGGGTGGCAATTGGGGTGGTTCTACATCACCGAGCCACGCGACTCCAACTGGGTGGCGGCCCCCAAATTTTGATCCAGAATCCCCACGTGGCTCACCTCCTAGAAGAAGAAGGGCCTGTCCTGGGGTTCTTCGGTAGAGCTGACCGGATTCTAGACCTGCATCCAGAACATGACGAACAAGAAGATCAAGCTCATCAACATGGTCTAGGTTATGCTCTTCCGCCGGATCCTTCCGTGCCAACAACGGGCATTTGTTTTGTGGGAGTTCGACTCGGCCCAGCACCAGACACTGTGAGAGCTCTATGGCATGATGCACGAGGACGTCTAGAAGGTGTTGTTCAAGGGCGCCGAGATGCCTCGCTCCCTGACCGAGGACCGCGGACTCAGCGCAAAGCGTCGCGCTCATCTGGTAGGCTTTTACATCACTCAGGGTATTTATGTGCCCTGGCTTAGTTATGTGATGGATCTAAGCTTTTTATGTCATTAACAGGACTGGATAAAGACATCGGAGCAGCTTGATTGCCCAGCCCCCTGCCCGAAGATCTGGCAAACGCTCTTTCTCACGAAGATGCTGACCCCGGCACCTTACGAGGTGCCAGAAAAGACGGCCAAGAAGAAGGCCGCGGGGACCCGAAAGGGTCTCCGGCACAAGATGGTTCTGTCGGACTCATCATCCGATGAGTCCGGCGCGCACTCCTCCCACGGAAACGAGGAGGAGGAGAAAAGTCCCCCCCCCCCCAGCCGGGGGAGACAAGAAAAGGAAGGTCGACCCATCCGGGGAGGCCGAAGGGTCCAAGAAGGGAAAGACCCTCCCTCCGGACTATGCCACGACGGCCGCCGACAGCAGCGACGAGTGGCTACCCAGGGACAAGCCCCTGGCGAAATCATAAGTGTCCGGACACCATAGTACTTCGTGGTATGTTTTATTGTACTGCCTTTGCTTATGCCGAACCTGATCATGCAGTCCTGCCCGAGCTCGTCTCGACGTACCCTCGTCAAGCGGCTCTTTGAGCACGTCGGATATGAACAGTGGTTCTCCTCTGACGGCTTCCACCCCCCACCCTACGGACGACGCCGAGGCGGTGTCTCAAAAGGCACCGACCCAAGGGGAGGCGGTCCTGGGGGGGGCCTCACGACGACCTCCCGGACCCTGGGTACCAAGGGAGCGAGGCTCCTACGGGCTTCGAGTTCGGGCCCCAGCCGGACACTGCGCTGGAACCTTCAATGGTTCCAGACTCCGGCAGGTGATCCCCCATTAAGGGGGGCCAACCATCCGTGCCGGTGTCCTCTGTCCAACCAGAGGCACCGGACAACTTGCTGGAAGCGCTTCACAGCGCTTCCATCGATGAAGAACACCGCACTATCATGAGTGCGGTGGTTAAGAAGGTTCAGTCCGCCAAGAACGGACTGACCGAAGCTTGCGCCAGCCTCCTAATAGGCTTTGAGGTAAGCATTCAAAATATAAAAATATTACCACATAGATAGTAGCCCCTCATACTCTGTTCGGCGTTCGCAAAGAAAAGCCGAATAGAGTATCAAATGATAACTCAGGAGTCTAATTAGAGTATGTCTATGTGTATGTGCAGGATTCCCTGCTGGCCGCTGCCGCACGTACTGCGGAGGTCTCTGCGCTGAAGCAGGACCTGAAGAGGACCGAGGACGAGCTCGGCCTTACCAAGGGGTAGCTCGAAGAGAGCAAAGGTAAGATATACCCCAGTTTATATAGGTAGAAAGAAGTTCGGTGTAAAGTAATAGGATCATCATGAATTTGTCAGGGGCCACGACCGAGGTGGAGACCCTGAGGGAGGCGTTGTCCGCGGCCGAAGACAAAGCGGCCAAAGAACGTATTGAGCGGGAGAAACAAGAAGCCCGAGTGGGCGAGGTGCAGCAAGAGCTTGAGGCTCTCACCAAAAAGCACAAGTCCTTGGGGCTTGACTCTAAGACGCGGGAGTCCGAGCTCACGCAGGCGCTTGAAAGCGTCCAGAGCGCCAAGGCCGAAGCCCACAAGGCCCTCCAAGAGATTGATGCGGCAAAGAAGATAGCAGCGGGTAAGGCATTCAATATGCAAAGCAAGCATGTCAAGGAGACTTTCCTTTTTCTTACCCGAGTTCGGAGCTCTCCGGGAGCGTTTGCAGATCTTCCCCGTAGTGTGCTGGATGCCGTGGAGTTTTACCGGGCTGAGGAGGGGAGCTCAGCGAAGAAGTTGTTCTGGTCTCAGTATACTGGGACCGAACACCCGTGTCCTTGAGCGACCAGCTGAAGCAGTTGCTCGAACTTCACAAGGAGGCCGAACAGGCCATGAGGGGCCTTATAGTCCGGATGTGGCTTGGCGAGCCCCTATCCGGCAGCTACTTCGGTCTGGTGAGGCGGCTGGTGGAAGCCTGCCCACGGCTTGAAGTCATCAAGCGATCCGTCTGCATCGAAGGTGCACGCAAAGCTTTTGCCCGGGCGAAGGTGCACTGGGCGAAGATAGACGCCGTGAAGCTTGTGAAGGAGGGGCCGCCGTAGGGCAAGGAGCATCGCCGCCCCGAGAATTACTATGAGAGTGTCCTGAAGGGTTCCCGCTTAGTGGCAGATGACTGTGCCAAGGATGTAATTTTTGAATGAACATGCCCATGTGATCCTGTAATATGAAACGAGTTCTTTTGCGCCATGAGACGCTTTCTTAATTTAAAATATTACCTTCTGTGCAGCCGTTTATAAAATGTGAGAGTTGGCCAGTCGTCGGCTTCTGCCCCCATGTAACTAGTACTGGGGTGTTCGGGGTAAATCTGGACACTCTTTACCCCAATTTTGGGTCCTTCAAGGGAGGTGCTCAGCGCAACGAACCAGGCAATCGGACTATAATGCTTTAACACTCTCACTTAGCCATAGAAGTCTATGATTTTAAATTTTTGGCGAAGCCCCTGGTATTCAGAAGGCCGAATTTGGGGCGCTATACACGCCTAAGCCGGACAAGGCCGACTCCTCGTCCGAAGCGAAAAAAGTCTTTAAGGACTTGAGACCTCTCAAACAGCGACCAGTCTCTCGCCTTATCATGACAGTCAGTTTTTGGCTTTCTCTACTGAGGTGCTCGTCCGGAAGAACCGGGACACAATCGCAGTAGTTCTCCCACCGCTACCTTAGCCGATATAGCAGAACGTAAGGTACCAAAGCATGGGAGCCGGGCAACCCAACATTTGACCCAAGACATGATTCGGAGCTGATGCATATAATGCTATAAGTTCAGGGTGTCGCACTGTCGAAAGTGTTCGGACTTCTTGCGTTGTATTACGGGGTAAACGAGAGCCCCTGGCGTACTGACCGTACCCGAGCGTGCAGGTGCGGAATGTCGTAAATGGACATATAAGAGAAAGAGAAAAACTTAAATAATGCAATGACAGATTAATAATATGCATTGTTATTTGAATAATACGTCGAAGCGTACTGGTACAAGTAGTGCAATAAGCTGAAAGTAGGACAACTCGAAATGTCCCATCCAAGGCAAGCTACGCATAAAGAGTGAAAAGCGGGTATATCAAGTATTACTAGAGACCACCTGGTGGTTCTCGTGTTCATCTTAGCTTCTTGTCGCCTCGGTTGTTGCTTGCAGAATGTGTCCGGTAGTTGTACTGCCGGAAAGGCCTTCAGAAGAGTTAGGCCCTGAAAGAGAAAAGGAATGTCAAAGGTATACTGTCCCGGTGTGGTTAAGCCACAATGCGGGGCGTGTCCTGATTGTGCCCCCGCCTATGTCCATGGTATTTTCAATGTGTAGTTATGTACGCGCGGCACGAATTTCGTCGCTGCACGGGGACTGGGACGGGGTCCGAATTGCTAGGCGAGCGCAGATCGCGCCAGGCGATCCTATTGCAGATTATTCTGGACTCGCTTGAAGGTGTCCGGGGGCTGTAATGTCGAATGGTTGGTCTGCCTGAACAGGCTGCTTTGTGCCTCTGCTGCAAGGGCCGCAGTGTGCTCTTTCGTACGAAGCGAGCGTTCTATGTTTCCATTTACTGTTATGACCCCACGAGGACCTGGCATCTTGAGCTTGAGGTATGTGTAATGCGGCGTTGCATTGAATTTTGCAAATGCTGTCCGTCCGAGCAGTGCATGATAGCCACTGCGAAACGGGACGATGTCGAAGATTAACTCTTCGCTTCAGAAGTTATCTGGTGATTTGTACACCACTTCTAGTGTGTTTTAGCATATGCAATGGGCCTCTACACCTGCGATGACACCTTTAAAGGTGGTTTTGCTGGGTTTGATCCTTGAGGGATCGATACCCATTTTTCTCACTGTATCCTGATAAAGCAGGTTCAGGCTGCTGCCGCCGTCCTTAAGGACTCGAGTGAGATGAAATTCGTCAATGATGGGGTCTAGGACCAGTGCGGCAGATGCGCCATGACGGATGCTAGTGGGGTGGTCCCTGCAATCAAAGGTGATCGGACAAGCAGACCATTGGTTGAACTTCAGGGCGACGGGCTCCATCGCGTAGACGTCCCTTAGTGCATGCTTCCGCTCCCTCTTGGGAATGCGGGTTGTGTATATCATGTTTATTGTCCTTACTTGTGGGGGAAACCCCTTCTGTCCCCCTAGGTTTGGCGGCCGGGGCTCCTCCTCGTCATTGCTATGTAGCCCCTTGTCCTTGTTTTCGGCATTTAACTTGTCGGCCTGCTTGAACACCCAGCATTCTCTGTTGGTGTGATTGGCTGGCTTTTCAGGGGTGCCGTGGATTTGACACGAGCGATCCAGTATGCGATCCAGACTGGACGGAGCTAGAGTATTTCTTTTGAATGGTTTTTCCGCTGACAGGATCTAGAGCCTTTGAATCCGGCGTTGACTGCCGTATCTTCGGTGCTATCGCCGTTATTGCGGCGCTTTGGTCTATTACGATGCTGCCTACCATTAACGTCTTTGGTATCCGAGGTATCCGGATTCCTTGGTGTGTTGTTGCTGCGAGCCAGCCAGCTGTCCTCGCCCGCGCAAAAGCAGGTCATGAGTGTTGTGAGGGCTGCCATAGATTTCAGCTTCTCCTGGCCGAGGTGGAGGGCGAGCCACTCGTCGCGGATGTTATGTTTGAATGCCGCTAGGGCTTCTGCATCCGGACAGTCTACGATTTGATTTTTCTTGGTCAGGAACCGTGTCCAGAATTGTCTGGCCGATTCCCCTAGCTGCTGGGTTATGTGGCTCAAGTCATTAGCATCCGGTGGCCGCACATAAGTGCCCTGGAAGTTGTCAAGAAATGCATCTTCCAAATCCTCCCAACTACCGACGGAATCTGCTGGCAAGCTATTCAGCCAATGCCGAGCTGGTCCTTTGAGTTTTAGTGGGAGGTACTTGATGGCATGTAAATCGTCATCGCGAGCCATGTGGATGTGAAGGAGGAAATCCTCAATCCATACAGCGGGATCTATTGTGCTGTCATATGATTCGATATTTACGGGTTTAAAACCCTCCGAGAATTCATGATTCATAACTTCATCAGTGAAGCATAAGGGGTGTGCGGCGCCTCTGTGCCAGGCTATATCCTGACGTAGTCCGTATGAGTCTTGTCTGCTGTATTTGGCCCGGCCGGATTTACTCTTGGTGTATCCGACGCGACGATCATCATCCCGTGTGGGCGCACGTGTTCGTGTCCCGTATATTGACCTTGCGATTTTTCCTTGCTGTCCAAGATGTCTCGCAGGTCCTCTGTGTTGCCCCGGGCCTTAGTATCTTTGACTGAGTGGCGACGGGGTGTGGGCTGAACTTTGGGCTGAAACGCCTCTCTGGCTTGGCCGCGTAGTGGCCGGTCAGCCGCATTGTACACTGGTGAATGAGGTTTGAATGCTTCCTCCTCGAGGTGAGGTAGCAAGCTGTGTTTTGGGTAACTCTTGGACGGGTGCTCGAGTTCATGCTCCTTGGCCGCAAGGACTTCGGTCCACCTGTCTGCTAGCAAGTCTTGATCAGCTTGAAGCTGTTGTTGTTTCTTCTTTAGGCTATTTGTCGTGGCCATAAGTCGGCGCTTGAAGCGCTCTTGCTCGACGGGGTCCTCAGGCACGATAACTTCGTCGTCGCCGAGGCTCACCGCATCTTCGGAGAGAGGCATGTAATTGTCCTCCTCTGTTTCTCCATCTGCTGCCTACTCTAGAGGGCTAGCTTGTTCGTCCTCCCGCTCTTCGTCGTGCTAGAGGGGATTGTTGTTGTCTTTGGCGCTATCCGGAGTGTTATTATCTCATGTGTCGGTATCACTGCTCTTACTGTGGCGGGACTAAGAGCGGCGCCGCTGATGTCGGTGCTTGGGTTGCTTCTTGGAGGGGTCATCCTCCGCTTTCTCCTCGCCATTGGCTTATTTAGGGGTGTCCACCATATACATATATCATATGATGAGGTGGAGGTCCAGTGCCCCGAGGGCGGTGGATCCTATTCGTCTCTGGCTTCGTCGTCCATACTGTCGAAGTCTTCGGAGCCGAAGTCGAGCATGTCGGTTAAATCGTCGACAGTGGCTACTAAGTGGGTGGTGGGTGGGCAGCGAATTTCTTCGTCGTCCGCATCCCATTCTAGCCAGACATAGTTTGGCCAAGGTTCTCTAGACAGGGAGAGAGACCTTAATGAATTTAGCACATCTCCAAAAGGTGAGTGCTGAAAGATATCCGCGGAGGTGAACTCCATGATTGGCGCCCAGTCGAGCTCGACAGGCACGGATACGAGTGGCTCGGAGTCCGTGGCCGAGGATGAATCCAGTGGTTCGGCAACACGGCTCTCGTAAGGGGTGAAGTTAGTATCTGGCTCTATCGTCGCTGAGAGTGCGGCCTCCATGGCGGGGTCCATGTAAGTGCATCTAGTGCCACCCCTAGTTGGTTTTGGAGTATTGACGACAAACCTAGTTGAGGGACTAATGTGTTTGTGAGAATTGCAGGAAAACACAGGTAGAAGTCCCTCATTGATTCGGTTTTACTACCAGAGATGACCCCCAAAAATTGTATGAAGACATTGAAGACAAAGGTGGTTTATGAAGATATTCACATTGAAGACTATGACAGAAGAAGACACGTTATGAAGCCTATGGAGCCCGAAGACTTAGATCTTTCGTAGTTCTTTTTCTTTTGTGTTGAGTCATAGGAACCACCATACTGTTAAGTGGGGTCCAGGAGAACCAGTCAGAATGACTGAAGTGATGCCCAAACTAAAAACCTATGTCTTCGAGCGAAGACAATGAGAGCGAATCTTGTCCAGAGCCGGACAAGTCAGCTTTGCTTGTAGCCCAAGTAAAGTTGCCATGAGAGTTCGAAATCTGACCGTTGAGACACGTGTCAGTTCCTTAGTGACCCAGGGTCATTTCAGACAAATCAGGTCGGGTTGCCAAGTGGCTATAAATAGCCCACCCCCACAACCATAAACGGTTGGCTGCTCAGATTTCAGTGCACGGCTTTTGTCGTTTGAGAGCAACCCACCTCGAAGCCTTTGAGAGAAAAATTCCTAGTGAGGAGAAAAGCCCTAACCACCCAGAGCCAGAGCAAATTGGGCATCACTTAGGTCTTCTTGTCTGTGTGATCTGAAGACTTATTACACTTGAGGACTGTGAATCCTCCAGACGGTTAGGCGTCGCGTTCAGAGCATCCAAGAGACATTGTGGATTGCCAGTGAACGAAGTTTGTGAAGGTTTGGAAGTCTACCTTGAAGACTTACTAGAGTGATTGGGCGAGGATTAAGTGACCTTAGCTCAAGGAGAATACGGTGAGGACTTGGTGTCCTGAACTGTGTGTTCAGGACTGGGTGTCCGGGACTGTGTGTCCTAAGGTTTAAATACCTAGCCGCTCCAACCAGACGTACAGTTGTCACAGCAACTGGAACTGGTCCAACATATCATTGTCGTCAATGAGTCACTGGTTTCATCTTCACTTCCATTTCTTACTGTTACACATTGTGAAGCCATTGCATGCTTGCTTTATCTTTTGTCTTCACAACGTGAATGTATGATCTGTTTGGCTTCATAACTTCTTCCTACCTGATCCTTATTACACTGCAGTTGTTTGTCATTGTGCTTTCACTCTATTGAATACATGACCATGGCTGGCCTAGTGTAATCTAACTTCCGCTGCATAGTAATAGGCATAATCTTCGCTGTTTGTCTTCATAACTCCCACATTTTGAAGACTTTCATAAAAATCGCCTATTCACCCCCCCTCTAGTCGATATAACGCACTTTCAATTGGTATCAGAGCAAGGTGCTCCCTTGTTCTGTGTGATTCGGTTTAACCACCTGGAGTTTTAGCTATGTCGACTGCAGGGATAATCAAAGTCTCCGCTGCGTGCCCCGTCTTTGATGGAGCTGAATATCCCTACTGGAAGAATAAGATGCGCATGCATCTTGAAGCCATTGACGTCGACCTATGGTATGTCGTCGAGAACGGCGTTCCAAGGCTGGAGAAGGTGTCACTGCTGCTGATGTCAAGAAGTTCACTCAACTGGACTCTACTGCCAAAAATATCATATGTGGTCATTTGACAAAAGGACAGTATGGCCGTGTGAGTGCTTTGAAGACATCCAAGCTGGTCTGGGACTGGCTCTCCAAAGTCAATGAAGGCGTCTCAACCCAGAGAGATCAAAGAATCAGTGTTCTTCGCAACCTCTTCAACTGCTTCAAGCGAAATGACAATGAGAATGTCCAGCACACATTTGACCGGCTCACTGACATCACAAATGAGCTTCAAGCCCTCGGCGCCACTGAGATCACCAAACATGAAATTGTCAAAACGTTGCTGAGATCACTTGATAGTTCGTTTGATATCCTGGCCCTGATGATTCAAGAACGTCCTGATTTCAAGACACTCGATCCGTCTGACATACTTGAGAGGCTCAACACACATGAGTTTCAGCTTTCTGAGAAAAGAGATATCTACGGTCCAAACTATGGGCGAACTCGTGCCTTGAAGGCAAAAGCTGTTTCCTCATCTGAAGAAGAATCTGACTGCAGTTCTGATGATCCTGAAGACATTGGAAGAGAACTTGCAATGCTAGTGAAGAAGTTCCAAAAATTCACCAAGAAGAAAGGCTTCAGAAAATCTTCACGATCAAGCTCAAGGGATGATGAAGCTTCTGCTCATGACTACAAGAAGAAAACATGTCACAAGTGCAAGAAAACTGGACACTTCATCTCTGAGTGTCCACAGTGGGACAATGAGAACAGAAGGAAGAAGAAGAGCAAGGAATATGATTCTGATGACAAGAAGAAGAAGAAATACTCAAAGTCTTCTTCCAAGTCTTCTTCAAAGTCTTCATCACACAAGAAGAGCTCATCTGGCAAGGCAAGTGCGTTTGTTGGCAAGGAGATGGATTCAGAGGAGGAGTCCGCATCTGAGGAGGCAGAGGTGGAGTCTGAGGAGGAGTCTGATTCTGGCATTGCAAGTCTGGCTACAGCATACGTCGCCAAGTCCATCTTCAACACTGAAGACAATGACTGCATCACCGACACCGACGCAAATGACAAGAACGACTCCACTCCTACCTACTGCTTCATGGCACGCGGTGCCAAGGTAAACACACACACTACTCGCTATCAAACATCTAGTGACGATGACTCTGATTGTGATTCAAAACCCAGCTACAAAACACTTGCTAAAATTGCAACTGAACAACAGAAAGCTATGGAACATATTCAAAAACTGTTAGGCAGAAGCGATGATTTGTTGGATGCTCAAATGACTCGATCTGAATCCTTAATTGAAGACATAAAAAACCTTCACGTTAAGTATCAGGAACTTGAAGATCGTCTTGATACTCTCTCAACAACTCATGAAAAGCTTTCCTATGATTATCTTCAAAGGAAGCAAGAACTTGAGAAATTGAGAGCGGCTCATGAAGATCTTCAAAAGGAAAACGAGTCACTTAGCGCTGAACAGATCAGTTCCGCTCAGGAAGGATTTGAACCACCATGTCTTAAATGCATTGAGCGTGATAATGCTACTTCTGTTGCTGAATGTTCCACTACTACTGCTGTACCAATATCTTCAACTGTTGATGTGGTAACTAACCCCTCTGCTGAGGATACCACTGCTATTGCTGATGAGAATGCTAGGTTGAAGACATTGCTTGAAACAGGGATGTACAAAAGTCTTAAAGGACATCAGACATTATGTGATGTCCTCAAGAAGCAGATTCTGAACCGAAACCCTAGGAAAGAGGGTGTTGGGTTCGTGAGGAAAATAAATGCAGATGGCTCTTACTGGAAACCTGAGCAGTACCCCAAAACCACATGGGTTGCTGCAAAGGAACCTTCAGCAGATCCATCCAATTTATCTGGCTTCACTTGTGCTAACCACATTATCATTGATGAATCCTTTGATGCAAAGTATAAACTGTTTAAGAATCAGAATGGTGAAGTGTTCGCCAGGTACATTGGTACTAACTGCAGGAATGGACCACCTATGAAGAAGATCTGGGTTCCAAAAAAGTGTCTGGAAAATCTTCCTGTGAATGTCTTCATGACACCTCACTTGAAGAAGACAAACATCAGACCAAAGGCTTCATATGGTCCAAAGGCTTCATACAAACAGAGGACTCACCTGAGTCACACTAACGCAAATGTTTTGCAGGGAAACCATACTCAGGCATATGAATATGAGAGCGGTTCTTCGAATCGTCATGTTCATATGACCAAAAATTATTCTGCTTATTCCTATGAGTATTATTGTCCACCTGCTAGACTGTTTGCTAAGGCTTCAAAGCCAAAATTCTCAGATGCTGCACTTAGACTTATTGCTTCTAAGCCACCCTTGAAGATGTGGGTGGTTAAGAAAGCTTAACTCTCTTTTGCAGGGAAAGGTCTCCAGCAGAAAAACAAAATCTTCTGATGCTATTGCTGGGGACCTTAAAAATCTTGTGGGGCGCAAGATAAAATGCCCAAATGGCATCATTATGTACTTCGTTCCTGAATCGCATGCTACTTTCCCTATTAGTCCTAATCTGGATCTGAGTTTTCATAACCCACTGGTTCGTCAAATGTTTTTGCTTCACAATTCTCTTCGTGAAGCCTATCCCCCTAACTGCACTGTAGGGTACGACACCAGCGACTTCAAAGTCTTCAGAATGGATTATTGACAGTGGATGTAGAAATCACATGACTGGCAAAAGAAGCCTTCTTATGGACTCAACCTTACGTCCATCCGACAAGAGTCACATCACATTTGCTGACACTGATAAAAGTAAGGTATTGGGACTAGGTAGATTTGCAATCTCAAAGGATCAACACATGGATAAAGTCATGCTTGTTGAATCCCTTGGCTTCAACTTAATGTCTGTCTCAATGCTTTGTGATTTGATCATGATCGTAATGTTTGGAAAATATCGTTGCCTGGTACTAATGGAATCTGACAAGTCTCTAGTGTTTGAAGGGTATCGGAAAGATGATTTGTACGTGGTAGATTTCTCAGCAGGGCCACAACTGGCAGTATGTCTTCTTGCAAAAGCTTCAGAATGTTGGCTTTGGCATCAGAGGCTTGGGCATGCTGGCATGAGGAACCTCCACACCCTTGCGAAGAAGAAGCATGTCATAGGCATCGAGGGCGTCAAGTTCAAGAAAGATCACTTATGCGGTGCCTGTGAAGCAGGGAAGATGACAAGGGCAAAACATCCTTCGAAGACAATCATGACTACTACACAACCCTTCGAACTGCTCCACATGGATCTTTTCGGTCCCACACACTGCTCAACTTTTACTACTACTGCTTGCCTCTATGGCTTCGTCATTGTTGATGATTACTCTAGATATACTTGGCTACACATAATCCTTTACAAGACTAAAGTGCAGGATGTCTTCAGACGCTTCGCCAATCGAGCTATGAACAATTTTGGCGCCAAGATAAAGCACATCAGAAGTGACAATGGCACTGAATTCAAGAACACTGGCCTTGATACATATCTTGATACCTTGGGCATCACACATGAATTCTCAGCTCCGTACACGCCACAGCAGAATGGCGTCGTCGAACGCAAGAATAGAACACTCATTGAGATGGCCAAAACAATGCTAGATGAATACAAGACTCCAAGAAAATTCTGGACTGAAGCCATTGATACTGCATGCCATACAATCAATCGTGTTTATCTTCACAAGCTTCTAAACAAGACATCTTATGAACTCCTAACTGGCAAGAAGCCAAATGTCAGTTACTTCAGAGTATTTGGCTCAAGGTGCTGGATCAAGGACCCACATCACACTTCAAAATTTGCACCTAAAGCACATGAGGGCTTTATGCTTGGATATGGAAAGGACTCGCACTCCTACAGAGTCTTCAATATCTTTCATTACAAAGTGGTTGAAACAGTGGATGTGCGGTTCGATGAGACAAATGGTTCACAAAGAGAGCAACTGCCAAATGTGCTAGATGAAGTTCCAGCGAGTGAATCAATCAAGCTTATGGGAATTGGAGAAATTATACCTTCTGAAGCTCATCCTGAAGAAGAACTTATCATCTCAGCATCTGATCAACATGAAGACAATGCTCAGCCTGAAGACATTCCTCCCAATAACAACGCAGATCAGCAAGAGCAAAGTCTTCGCCCAGTACATCCTCGTGTTGCCAATGAAGTGCAGATTGATAGAATAATTGACAGCATCTATGCACCTGGTCCACTCACTCGTTCAAGGGCAACTCAGCTAGCAAATTTCTGTGGGCACTTCGCATTCGTGTCAATTTCAGAACCCAAGAAAGTTGAAGAAGCCTTCATGGAACCTGAATGGATTCAAGCTATGCAAGAAGAGCTTCAACAGTTTGAGCTGAATAATGTATGGGAACTGGTTAAGCGTCCTGATCCACAGAAGCACAACATAATAGGCACCAAATGGATATACCGCAACAAGCAAGATGAGCATGGTCAAGTTGTCAGAAACAAAGCTCGTCTCGTTGCTCAAGGATACACTCAAGTGGAGGGCATTGACTTCGATGAAACATTTGCTCCTGTGGCAAGGCTTGAAGCTATACGCATACTGCTGGCCTATGCAAATCATCATAACATACTTCTATATCAAATGGATGTGAAAAGCGCCTTTCTCAATGGCAAGATTGAAGAAGAAGTGTATGTTGCACAACCACCTGGCTTTGAAAATCCAAAACATCCTGACATGGTATACAAGCTCAACAAGGCACTATATGGCCTCAAACAAGCCCCTAGGGCCTGGTATGACACACTCAAATACTTCCTGAAGAGCAAAGGCTTCATACCTGGTTCCCTGGATCCCACTCTTTTCACGAAGACATATGATGGTGAACTGTTTGTGTGCCAAATCTATGTGGATGACATTATCTTCGGATGCACCAATCAGAAGTATAGTGAAGAGTTTGGATATATGATGCAAGAGCAATATCATATGTACATGATGGGGGAGCTGAAGTTCTTCCTTGGTCTTCAAATACGACAACAACGCAATGGCATCTTCATATCTCAAGAGAAGTATCTCAAAGATTGCCTGAAGAAGTTCGGTATGCAAGACTGCAAAGGCTTCACAACACCAATGCCAGCCAAACATCATCTAGGTCCTAACGACAATGGTAAAGAGTTCGATCAAAAGGTATACCGCTCCATGATTGGGTCTCTGCTTTATTTATGTGCATCTAGGCCAGATATTATGCTTAGTGTTTGCATGTGTGCTCGATTTCAAGCGGCACCAAAGGAGTCGCATCACTTAGCTGTGAAGCGAATTCTTCGATATTTGGCTCACACCCCAACTCTAGGATTATGGTATCCAAAGGGCTCAGAGTTTGATTTGGTTGGATTTTCGGATGCTGATTATGCTGGTGACAAGGTTGATCGCAAGTCTACATCAGGCACATGTCACTTTCTGGGACGATCACTTGTTTGTTGGTCTTCAAAGAAGCAGAACTGTGTATCTCTCTCCACTGCTGAATCTGAATACATTGCTGCTGGATCTTGCTGCGCTCAGCTTCTATGGATGAAGCAAACACTCAAGGACTATGGCATTCATCTGAAGCAAGTGCCACTATACTGCGACAACGAAAGCGCCATCAAGATTGCCAACAACCCAGTTCAGCACTCGAAGACAAAGCACATTGAAATTCGTCATCACTTTCTCAGAGATCATGTTGTGAAGGAAGACATTGATATCATACACATCGACACTGAAGAGCAATTAGCGGATATCTTCACCAAGCCCTTGGATGAGAAGAGATTTTGCAAGTTACGGTGTGAGCTAAATATCTTGGAATCCTCAAATGTCCTGTGATCAGGCACACATCCTAACACTTATGCATATTGATGACTTAGATGTGCAACACACAAAGTAAAGTATATCTTCAATCAATGAAGACATACATTCTAAGTGTGAATACATTAATGTGGAATTTGACTTCGGAGCGCCACGATAATTGTGCGCCGTGTCTGGGTCTAATACTTCCTATACGGTGGGTAACGCCACCACCAAACGTTCTATTTTGAAGTGTTTCACTTATGGCGTTACCTTGCAATGTCTTCACATTTGGTTGTCTTCACATTTGGTCTGGCTTCGAACATGTTTTCATGATCATCTTCACTACATTACTTGTATAGATATATAGATATAGATATATATGCTGGTGTTCTGTCCTCTACAACATTCACTTATAGCTATGTCTTCTTGGTTGAATCCTTTGAACTAAGTGAATGTGATCGGACCCTAATCTCTCTATGCTTTCTATCTCAAATTCCAACTCTTCAAGTCATATGCATTCTATTGAAACTGTCGAATGTCTTCACTGTGTCCTTGTCAGCTGAAGATATAGAGACAACCATAAAGTCCGTTTTTAATGCTCATTCCTCCACATAAAATCCGGAGAAGCAAGAACGACCGCCCGACAATTTAGGCGTGCGTGGGACGTGGAACAAACCCCAAACTTCCGCTAACTGGCCACACGTTCCTCAAATGCGAACCGCCAGGGGCATCTGTGTAATAGCACAGTGCCGCCCCTGAGCCTATAAATTCACACTTACCGCGGTCATTATCTCCTTCTTCCACCCTCGCAAGAACCCTAGCGCCACCGCTAGCACTCGACGACGCCGGAGACGAAGCGCTTCGCTGCCGCAACCTCTCCAACGCCGTCCTCACGCCGACCGCGGACATCGTCCTCTCCGCCGTCGCCGTAGGTGTTTTCCGTCGCCAAGTTAGGGCACGGAGGACTGAACTGCTCGGCATCCACTCACTTCCGTCTAGCAGTTCCAGTGTGGTAAATAAAACTTCTTTTTACAGCCTCTTTTGATCTCATGGTTCTGTCACTTTCTACCATAAGAAGTTTCTCTTCACACTAGTTAGATCTCTCGCTGCATCTCATAACATGCCTAGTATATTCACTTGTGCTTCATAAAGTAGTTAGATTCCTCACTTGTACTGATCTGTGGGTTCGTACAAATCTGGAACCAACTTCTTATCTATGAGTGAATGTCTTCGCACGTGAGGTCAATGTCTTCTAAACTGATTAATCTTCAAAAACCTTCTGAGAATGCATATGACCTCTTCCCCTTCCCTCGCACCTTAATGCTGTCACAGGTACATGTCAGTGGGAGAATCCTTCGGTTCTCATAGTCTGCATTCATTTGCAGAATTCCTACAGCATCACATAAACTCTCCTGAAGCCAGTTCCTGTTGGTCCAAAAAAAGAAAGCCTTTGAAACCTTTGAAAGCTTTGAAGCCTTTCAAGCTAAAGTTTATGGCTTCAGAAGCAGCAGCAAGGAAGGGGGGCAGACAGAGACGTGAAGGAACTTCCAAAGATCTGCCTGAAGACTTGGCAGAAATGTACAAAACAGATCCAGAAGAGAGCTATGGGCAGCGCAAGACCCGAATCCAATGGATTCGATGCTATTGGGCAGAACAGTGGTTCAAATACCACTTCTTCACTCAGGAGTATGCAGAGAAATATTCCATCAAGAGGCCATGGGGGGATATCCGTTTCAAGAACCTCTTACCCAGAACCAAAGATGAAGCCATTGCGCAAGGCTTCTACCCATGCATGGTCCGAGGACCACAGCCTGATGATGCGCATCCGTCGTCACTCCTCTGGTGTCGTGACGACAATCTCTTCAAGCGCAAATTTCAGTTTGCCCAAAAGTCAGCGAAGCTAAACAAGAAGAAATTCGGGTTAGACTTCAACCCTGGTCCCTCCTCACCAAGGGCAGATCGCACACGCGATGCTGAACCCAATATCATCGGTCCTTTTGCCAATCTTGAGGGCCTGATCACTCACATCTTAGTACAAGGGGCTGCAGTGAATGACCCTCCAGCTGACTCTGAATCTGATGAAGCTCCTGCTGTGCCGAAGCCAAAGCAGACGAAGAAACCAAAAGCTTCAAAGCCGGCCCCTACCTCAAAAATCTCAAGGGCGAAGCCATTGAAAACTGCACCTCCTAAAGTCAGTGTGCAGTCTGAAGACGTTTCCTGCGTCTCCAAGCCCCAGAAGGAAAAGGAGCCCCAGCAACAAACAGGCAAAGAGCTCACTGCTGCTGCCATTCTGCGCAGCGAAGCCATTGATCTATCAAGCGATGAAGATCTGGGAGATGACGCTCTAGGGCAGCTTATCAAAAGCAAAGAGGAAGCTGAAATCTTCAACAATCTGCCTCTCTTTGATGTCGCCATCATTCACAGCTTCATTGATGAATGGTTTGACTCACCAGACATAAGCTTCAATGATCTGCAGCTGCCAGTTGGCCTCAGTGTCGCCTTCCAAGGCGCAATTGCTTCAGAACTGGCCATTGCTCAGCGCATTGTTGAGCTGAAGCAGAAAATTGATCACGAAAAGGCTCAGTTCAAGAAGCACATGGCCAGCCTCAGCGTGCAGGAAGTGAGGAGCTTCAAAATCATGCTGCATGATCTCAAAGAAAACTTTCTGAAGAAGCCTGCTGAAGCTCAGGGCTCGCGTGAAAGGATGAAGTCTTTGGCAGAAAAATGTGTTCAAGCCTACAACGAGGCTGAAAAGCGCAAGGCACTTGGGCGTCCTGGCATCGACCCCAAGATGGCCGCGAAGAAGAAGAAGGAGCCTGCTGTGAATGAACCAGAGGCACCTCGGCAAGAAGCGGTTCCAATTGTCTTCCCCACTGCAACGACTGGCTTGAAGCCAAAGAGCCGGTCAACAGCTTCAGAGCTAAAGAAAACAAGAACTGTAGAGGCTGAAGCCAGAAAAAGGAAGAGCTCTAAAGCCTCTCCTACTGCCCCCAGCAAAAAGAAGCGCAAGACCAAGAAATCTAGGGCTGCTCCCACAGAGCCCTTGATGGTTGAGCCCCTTTCTGTCATTCACCCCAATGCAGAAAGACGACTGACAGTTCATGAGCCTGCTCCCACAGAGGCTCCTGAAGCTGAAGATATTCCAGCAACCGACCCCACAGCTGCTGAAGACATTGGTCACCAAGACAATGTACAAGATGATGCAGCCCTTCCTCCGCTTGAAACAAGCGAACTCATCAGTATTGGTCGTCCTCTGACGCCAATGGCACAAGATGAGTCATGGGCGGATCGCCCTCAGGAGGAAGAAGACTTTGAGGTCCAGCCCACTCCGACCCCACAAGCGTCGTCTGCATTCCGTAGGCTTCGCAAAGGTCCACGGCCTCAAGTCCATACTGCAGAAATTCCGGCTGCATCAGCCGAAGACAATGAAGAAGCACCAACAGAACCCACTTCCCCGCTCCATCAAGATGCAGTTCTCCATGAGAACGTGCCTGAGGTTGTCCCTCCAACTACACAAGCGGAGGAAGAAAATGTTGCGGCTCCCACCACCAACACTGACGCCAATGTGGAGCCTGCCCCACCAAATGCTTCAGCGGACAGCGAAGCTACCGAGCCAGACACTTTTGTTCCTGAGTCTGCTGCAGGTCCTCAATTTGATTATCATATTGAGCACAGGCCTCATGTCCAGAAGCCAGTCCCAAGGCTTCCAAGGTTCCTAGGTCCTGCATTAGCACCTGGTTCCTTTAACATAAACAGCTTCAAGGCAGACAATACATTTTTCAATAGCTCCAAGAACCCCTATTCAAAGGAAAGGATTGTATCAGACAGGTTCTGGAGCTATTCTCAGCGCAGCTATTATTCATGCATCTTATACAACCAAGGCCGCATCTTTCCGCACAAGCGCCTTGAGGTTGAAGCCATTGCTGGTCTGCCATGTCTTGAGGAAGCTTTGGATTGCTTCAGGCAAGTGGGTCTGCTGCCATTTGTGACTGATGAAGAGCACTGGAATGAAGAGCTTCTGCTTCAGTTCTATGCCACTCTGCATATCAAAGGATACAACAGAGATCCGAAGACTTGGGTACTGGAGTGGATGACCGGAAATGTCCATCATGAAGCCAATGCATTTGATATCATTGAGCTCACCGGCCTGCCCACTCCTGGCGAATACTACGAGGAAGGCTGTCAACTACATTCTGAAGCCATTGAAAGCTTATTCCAGAGGCCTGAACCCAATATGAGTCAGATGCTCTCAATGATGAAGCCATTGCCTCAGGATGCACCCTATCCAACTGAGTTCTTCGTTGAAGACCTAGAGTACCTGCCCAGGACCATATATCACATCATCCGGCGAACTCTCTAGCCCATTAAGGGACACTCACCACATGCCAAGATCGAGGGTGCAATGAAGACTATGATATTTTGTATCCTTCATGGCAAATGGTTCAACGCATAGGATTTCTTCATACGCCAACTTGCAGCGTCAGGCTCAGAATTGTTTGGTTTGAAGTTCTATGCTCCTTGGGTGATGAGGCTGATCAAACTGCACTCTGCGATCTCGTATCAGCCCTCTGCGCGAAACCATCGGATCTTCTTGCCAGATGTGGATACCTCTACTGAAGCAATATACCCTGAGCCTGCCAAGCAACCAATAAGTCTTCGGAATGCAGAACATCAGAGCTTCACGCAGAATGTTGAAGGTGTTGAAGCCATATCCAGGGTATATCCGTTGGCTGGCACTACACGTGCACCAGCATCTACTGAAGCCACAGACAGCACAAATGCTCCAAGACCCAAGAAGCGTGCTTGTGTCCTCACTGACCGAGAGCTTCTTGTGGCCCTTCACCAAAAGCAAGATAGGCATCACGACTGGCTAAAGCGTCAGATGAAGAGCCTCTTGGTGGATGTCAATCGTCTTCGAAACCTAGCCACCAAGAATGCGTTTGTCACTCATGAGACGTGTCGTCGTACATGGAAAGGGCTCTCAATGATATGCACTGAAGCTAAACTTGAAGAGGATGGCTTCACAGAGCGCTTCAAATTTGACACCACACCTCCGAGAAGGGCTGTGATGCGCAACGCACTGTCACTTGAAGACTCTGAGTTTTCTTCATCTGCTGCCACAGTTACTGCAAGGATCATTGATGAAGACGGCGATGCTACATCACCACCATCTGCTTCAGCACATCCAAGTTCTGCACCGCCAAACAACTCCACCGACCCTGCTGCGCCTGGGAACGCGTAGAAAACTCTATGTCTTCAAACCTTTTTGGTCATTACTGACAAAAGGGGGAGATGCATATGCTGTTTATAGTCTTCAAGCGGGTCAATATGGGCGGGTGCCTTATGTTTTGTTATATTTTGCTTTGTGTTTACAACTCTTTTTTTGCTTCATTTGGTTCTTTGAGTTGTAAACACTAAAACTCGATGGTCGTCTGCTACTTGTTTGCCACTCTGTTTGTGAAGATAAATTCCGCATGTGCGACGATAAATTCCGCACTTATCTCATTCTGCAGACGTCCATTTTCCATTAGGCATGTCATTATCTTCATATACTTTCACATGCATAGTGGATTGTCATCATAAGCTGAAGAGGATCTCCTCAAGTACAACCTGCCATGTGCATTTGCATTCCAAAAGCAAATTAACTTATATGCACATCTTCAGGGGGAGCCTTTGCAACTTATGAAGACAATTCCCTACCCTTTACAAACTTCACACATTATATTCCCCGTTGAAAACTTCAACTAGTTTGTCATCAATCACCAAAAAGGGGGAGATTGTAAGTGCATCTAGTGCCACCCCTAGTTGGTTTTGGAGTATTGACGACAAACCTAGTTGAGGGACTAATGTGTTTGTGAGAATTGCGGGAAAACACGGGTAGAAGTCCCTCATTGATTCGGTTTTACTACCAGAGATGACCCCCAAAAATTGTATGAAGACATTGAAGACAAAGGTGGTTTATGAAGATATTCACATTGAAGACTATGACAGAAGAAGACACATTATGAAGCCTATGGAGCCCGAAGACTTAGATCTTTCATAGTTCTTTTTCTTTTGTGTTGAGTCATAGGAACCACCGTACTGTTAAGTGGGGTCCAGGAGAACCAGTCAGAATGACTGAAGTGATGCCCAAACTAAAAACCTATGTCTTCGAGCGAAGACAATGAGAGCGAATCTTGTCCAGAGCCGGACAAGTCAGCTTTGCTTGTAGCCCAAGTAAAGTTGCCATGAGAGTTCGAAATCTGACCGTTGAGACACGTGTCAGTTCCTTAGTGACCCAGGGTCATTTCGGACAAATCAGGTCGGGTTGCCAAGTGGCTATAAATAGCCCACCCCCACAACCATAAACGGTTGGCTGCTCAGATTTTAGTGCACGGCTTTTGTCGTTTGAGAGCAACCCACCTCGAAGCCTTTGAGAGAAAAATTCCTAGTGAGGAGAAAAGCCCTAACCACCCAGAGCCAGAGCAAATTGGGCATCACTTAGGTCTTCTTGTCTGTGTGATCTGAAGACTTATTACACTTGAGGACTGTGAATCCTCCAGACGGTTAGGCGTCGCGTTCAGAGCATCCAAGAGACATTGTGGATTGCCAGTGAACGAAGTTTGTGAAGGTTTGGAAGTCTACCTTGAAGACTTACCAGAGTGATTGGGCGAGGACTAAGTGACCTTAGCTCAAGGAGAATACGGTGAGGACTTGGTGTCCTGAACTGTGTGTTCAGGACTGGGTGTCCGGGACTGTGTGTCCTAAGGTTTAAATACCTAGCCGCTCCAACCAGACGTACAGTTGTCACAGCAACTGGAACTGGTCCAACATATCATTGTCGTCAACGAGTCACTGGTTTCATCTTCATTTCCCTTTCTTACTGTTACACATTGTGAAGCCATTGCATGCTTGCTTTATCTTTTGTCTTCACAACGTGAATGTATGATCTATTTGGCTTCATAACTTCTTCCTACCTGATCCTTATTACACTGCAGTTGTTTGTCATTGTGCTTTCACTCTATTGAATACATGACCATGGCTGACCTAGTGTAATCTAACTTCCGCTGCATAGTAATAGGCATAATCTTTGCTGTTTGTCTTCATAACTCCCACGTTTTGAAGACTTTCATAAAAATCGCCTATTCACCCCCCCTCTAGTCGATATAACGCACTTTCAGTCCATCCCTCCGCTCTTGGATGGCGCGACTTGCTCCAGATTAAAGGCCGGAGTAGCTGCGGATGCGATCTCCCGAACACTGTCTGACGGTAGAGTTACATCTTGCTCGTCGTGACTGCACGGCGCGTCCGGCATGGGCTCGAACCCGTCGAAGATCAAGTCTCCATGGATATCGGCCGTGTAGTTTAAGTTTCCAAATCTGACCTGATGGCCAGGGGGGCAGCTCTCAATCTGCTCGAGATGGCCAAGTGAATTGGCCCGCAGTGCAAAGCCGCCGAATATGAAGATCTGTCCGGGGAGGAAAGCTTCACCCTGGACCGCATCGCTAGCGATGATCGAAGGAGCCATCAAGCCTTATGGTGACGATACAGTGGAACTCTCAATGAAAGCACCAATGACAGTGTCAAAACCAGCGGATCTCGGGTAGGGGGTCCCGAACTGTGCGTCTAAGGCGGATGGTAACAGGAGGCAGGGGACACGATGTTTACCCAGGTTTGGGCCCTCTTGATAGAGGTAATACCCTACGTCCTGCTTGATTGTTCTTGATGATATGAGTTTTACAAGAGTTGATCTACCACGAGATCAGAGAGGCTAAACCCTAGAAGCTATCCTATGGTATGATTGTATCTTGTCCTACGGACTAAAACCCTCCGGTTTATATAGACACCGGAGGGGGCTAGGGTTACACAAGGTCGGTTACAAAGGAGGAGATATACATATCCGTATTGCCTAGCTTGCCTTCTACGCCAAGTAAAGTCCCATCCGGATAAGAATGAAGTCTTCAATCTTGTATCTTCATAGTTCAACAGTCCGGCAAAGGATATAGTCCGGCTGTCTGGGGACCCCCTAATCCAGGACTCCCTCAATCTCCCTCGTGGACCTTGTAGGCTTTAGACCGCCGCACAATGCAATGTGCCTCGTTTGGGTCCTCAGGGAGTTCTTCCTTATTTAGGTAAGCCAAGAAGGGTTCTGTCCACGGGGCGATGACAGCCATAATCACGTGGGCTGAAGGTGTTATTTCGGTGGCGAAGCCTCCGATTACGTAAGAGTGTTCGGGATCTGGTGTTGTGGCCAGATCCGGACTGTTGTTGTCGGTCTCCCCTTCCCACACCATGGATGGCTTAAACAGCCTTTCCAAGAAGATATTAGGTGGGACAGGGTCGTGCTTAGCACCGATGCGGGCGAGGATATCCGCCGCTTGATTGTTTTCTCGGACCACATGGTGGAATTCGAGCCCCTCGAACCGAGCTGACATTTTGAGGATGGCATTGCGGTAAGCCACCATTTTTGGGTCCTTGGCGTCAAAGTCTCCATTTATTTGAGATATTGCGAGGTTCGAATCCCCACGCACCTCTAGGCGTTGAATCCCCAAGGAGACTGCCATCCGGAGACCATGCAACAGGGTGATCACCCACAAGTATAGGGGATCGCAACAGTTTTCGAGGGTAAATTATTCAACCCGAATTTATTGATTCGACACAAGGGGAGCCAAAGAATATTCTCAAGTATTAGCAGCTGAGTTGTCAATAATATCTGTGGGAAAGTATTTAGTAGCAAAGTAATATGATAGTAGTGGTAACGGTAGCAAAAGGTAACAGTAGTAAAAGTAATGTTTTTGGTATTTTATAGTGATGATAGCAATAGCAACGGAAAAGTAAATAAGCGAAGAACAATATATGGAAAGCTCGTAGGCAATGGATCGGTGATGGAGAATTATGCCGGATGCGGTTCATCATGTAACAGTCATAACCTAGGGTGAGACAGAACTAGCTCCAGTTCATCAATGTAATGTAGGCATGTATTCCGAATATAGTCATACGTGCTTATGGAAAAGAACTTGCATGACATCTTTTGTCCTACCCTCCCGTGGCAGCGGGGTCCTTACGGAAACTAAGGGATATTAAGGCCTCCTTTTAATAGAGTACCGGAACAAAGCATTAACACATAGTGAATACATGAACTCCTCAAACTACGGTCATCACTGGTAAGTATCCCGATTATTGTCACTTCGGGGTTAACGGATCATAACACATAATAGGTGACTATAGACTTGCAAGATAGGATCAAGAACTCTCATATATTGATGAAAACATAATAGGTTCAGATCTGAAATCATGGCACTCGGGCCCTAGTGGCAAGCATTAAGCATAGCAAAGTCATAGCAACATCAATCTCAGAACATAGTGGATACTAGGGATCAAACCCTAACAAAACTAACTCGATTACATGATAGATCTCATCCAACCCACCACCATCCAGCAAGCCTACGATGGAATTACTCACGCACGACGGTGAGCATCATGAAATTGGTGATGGAGGATGGTTGATGATGACGATGGCGACGGATTCCCCTCTCCGGAGCCCCGAACGGACTCCAGATCAGCCCTCCTGAGAGGTTTTAGGGCTTGGCGGCGGCTCCATATCGTAAAATGCGATGAATTCTTCTCTCTGATTTTTTTCTCCTCGAAACACAATATATAGAGTTGGAGTTGGAGTCAGAGGAGCTACAGGGGACCCATGAGGTAGCGGGCGCGCCCCCCACCCTCGTGGACAGTTGGTGGGCCTTCATATTTTGCAGGTATTTTTTATATTTTCCAAAAAATTGCTCCGTGAAGTTTCAGGTCATTCCGAGAACGTTTGTTTCTGCACATAAATAACACCATGGTAATTCTGCTGAAAACAGCGTCAGTCCGGGTTAGTTCCATTCAAATCATGCAGGTTAGAGTCCAAAACAAGGGCAAAAGTGTTTGGAAAAGTAGATACGACGGAGACGTATCAACTCCCCCAAGCTTAAACCTTTGCTTGTCCTCAAGCAATTCAGTTGATAAACTGAAAGTGATAAAGAAAAACTTTTACAAACTCTGTTTGCTCTTGTTGTTGTAAATATGTAAAGCCCGCATTCAAGTTTTCAACAAAGATTATAACTAACCACATTTACAATAACGCTTAGGTCTCTAGTTTACTCATATCAATAGCATAATCAACTAGCAAGCAATAATAATAAATCTCGGATGACAACACTTTCTCAAAACAATCATAATATGATATAACAAGATGGTATCTCGCTAGCCCTTTCTGAGACCGCAAAACATAAATGTAGAGCACCTTTAAAGACCAAGGACTGACTAGACATTGTAATTCATGGTAAAAGAGATCCAGTCAAGTCATACTCAATGTAAGCTAACAATAATGAATGCAAATGACAGCGGTGCTCTCCAACTGGTGCTTTTTAATAAGAGGATGATGACTCAACATGAAAGTAAATAGATAGGCCCTTCGCAGAGGGAAGCAGGGATTTGTAGAGGTGCCAGAGCTCGGTTTTGAAATAGAGGTGAATAATATTTTGAGCGGTATACTTTCATTGTCAACATAACAACCAAGAGATGGCAATATCTTCCATGCTACACACATTATAGGCGGTTCCCAAACAGAATGGTAAAGTTTATACTCCCCTTCCACCAATAAGCATCAATCCATGGCTTGCTCGAAACAACGAGTGCCTCCAACTAACAAGAGTCCCAGGGGAGTTTTGTTTGCAATTATTTTGATTTGATTTGCATAAAGCATGGGACTGGGCCACTTTCTCGTGAGTGAGGAGCAGAGTCCACTCCTCTTGAGAATAACCCGCCTAACATGGAAGATACGGACAGCCCTAGTTGATACATGAGCTATTCGAGCATACAAAACATGATATTTATTTGAAGGTTTAGAGGTTGGCACATACAAATTTACTTGGAATGGCAGGTAGATACCGTATATAGGCAGGTATAGTGGACTCATATGGAATAACTTTGGGGTTTAAGGGATTGGATGCACAAGCAGTATTCCCGCTTAGTACAGGTGAAGGCTAGCAAAAGGCTGGGAAGCGACCAGCTAGAGACCGACAACAGTCATGAGCATGCATTAAAATTAATCAACACCGAATGCAAGCATGAGTAGGATATAATCCACCATGAACATAAATATCATGAAGGCTATGTTGATTTTGTTTCAACTACATGCGTGAACATGTGCCAAGTCAAGTCACTTAAATCATTCAGAGGAGGATACCACCCTATCATACCACATCACAACAATTTCAATAGCATGTTGGCACGCAAGGTAAACCATTATAACTCATAGCTAATCAAGCATGGCACAAGAAACTATGATCTTTAGTTGTCATTGCAAACATGTTTATTCATAATAGGCTGAATCAAGAATGATGAACTAATCATATTTACAGAAACAAAAGAGGTCGAGTTCATACCAGCCTTTCTTATCTCAGTCAGTCCATCATATATCGTCATAATTGCCTTTCACTTGCACGACCGAACGATGTGAATAATAATAATTGTGCAAGTGCATTGGACTAAGCTGGAATCTGCAAGCATTCAATAAACAGGAGAAGACAAGGCAATATGGGCTCTTTTGTCAGATCAACAAGTATGCAAAGAAGAGACACTACAACAATTTAATTATGGTCTTCTCCTATCGACCCCCAAAGAAAAGAAAAGAAATAAAACTATTTACACGGGAGAGCTCCCAACAAGTAAAAGAAGAACAGGAAATATTTTGGGTTTTCTTTTTAATTACTACTACAAGCATGGAAAGTAAACTAATTAAAAGCTACAACTAATTTTTTTGGTTTTTCTTAAGGTTTATCAAACACACAAGAAGAAAGTATTAAAAGGAAATTAAACTAGCATGGATGATACAATGAAAAAGTATGAGCACCGACATCTAGCAATGAGTGTGTGAACATAAATGTAATGTCGGTGAGAAATACGTACTCCCCCAAGCTTAGGCTTTTTGCCTAAGTTGGTCTATGGCCACGGTTGGCCTGGCTGATATCCATAATAATAGTTGGGGTCGTACTGCGATGAAGAAGAAGACTCTGATTGCCACTGGCTGGCAATCATCTCCGGATCCCACTGGTAATTAGACTGTCGTGAAGGATCAACTTGTGGTTCCGGCTCTGGCTCCATGGCTGGTGCAGGGTTCCGGTAGGCGTGAATAGCCTCTAGCGGAACAAGGTACTGGCCTGCAGATAAATCAAAATAAGAAGGAGCAGGCAGGGTAATAGTCTCAGGATGATGTTTATCAAAGAACAATTTGTATTTAAGCTCTCCTTCCCTATTCTTAACAATAAAATCATGTGCCACCATACTTTTATAATCCAAATAAACATGAGGTAGCACTTTTTCTTCCTTCTCATAATGCCTAATAGGTATGTTAAAATGTGCAGCTAGGTGTGAAGCATAGATGCCTCCAAAGATGGGGCCCTTTGTATGGTTCAGACTTAACCGTTTAGCAATAATGCCGCCCATACTAACAGAGTTATAACCGTATAAACCGTGGAGCAAAATAATAATATCAGGGACACTAAGGTTTCCATAGTTTCCGCGGCCAATTAAACAACGACTAGCAAATAATGCAAAATAGCGTAAAATAGGAAAATGTATGCTAGTGATTCGTGCATCGGAAACCTTCCTTGTTTCCCCTACAGTGATAGTATCAATAAACACATCCACATCCTCGCGATGAGGTTCCTCTATCTTGCCCTCGAAAGGGACTAACCAAACCCGACAGAAATCATAAAGTGACATCTCCTTATGCTCATCATATAAATGAAACTACACCATAGGTGGTGAGCTCCTAGAATGGAAATGAAAGTTTTGCACAAAGATATTTGTGAGTAAGAGATACTGATCGCGTTGGTCGTGGAGGAAAGCGGTGAGGCCTGCATTCTTAGCCAATTCATGAAAATATTCATAAATCCCAGTTGCTCTCAAGAAATTATTGGAAGGCCATTCACACGAGGTGCATTTTCTGCAGCAAAGTATTTAGTAGCAAAGTAATATGATAGTAGTGGTAATGGTAGCAAAAGGTAATAGTAGTAAAAGTAATGTTTTGGTATTTTATAGTGATGATAGCAATAGCAACGAAAAAGTAAATAAGCGAAGAACAATATATGGAAAGCTCGTAGGCAATGGATCGGTGATGGAGAATTATGCCGGATGCGGTTCATCATGTAACAGTCATAACCTAGGGTGACACAGAACTAGCTCCAATTCATCAATGTAATGTAGGCATGTATTCCGAATATAGTCATACGTGCTTATGGAAAAGAACTTACATGACATCTTTTATCCTACCCTCCCGTGGCAGCGGGGTCCTTATGGAAACTAAGGGATATTAAGGCCTCCTTTTAATAGAGTACCAGAACAAAGCATTAACACATAGTGAATACATGAACTCCTCAAACTACAGTCATCACTGGTAAGTATCCTGATTATTGTCACTTCGGGGTTAACGGATCATAACACATAATAGGTGACTATAGACTTGCAAGATAGGATCAAGAACTCTCATATATTGATGAAAACATAATAGGCTCAGATCTGAAATCATGGCACTCGGGCCCTAGTGAAAAGCATTAAGCATAGCAAAGTCATAGCAACATCAATCTCAGAACATAGTGGATACTAGGGATCAAACCTAACAAAGACTAACTCGATTACATGATAGATCTCATCCAACCCATCACCGTCCAGCAAGCCTACGATGGAATTACTCACGCACGGCGGTGAGCATCATGAAATTGGTGATGGGGGATGGTTGATGATGACGATGGCGACGGATTCCCCTCTCCGGAGCCCCGAACGGACTCCAGATCAGCCCTCCCGAGAGGTTTTAGGGCTTGGCGGCGGCTCCGTATCGTAAAACGCGATGAATTCTTCTCTCAGATTTTTTTCTCCCCAAAACACAATATATAGAGTTGGAGTTGGAGTCGGAGGAGCTCCATGGGGGCCATGGGGTAGGGGGCGCGCCCTAGGGGGTAGGCGCGCCCCCCACCCTCGTGGACAGGTGGTGGGCCCCCTGGCCTTCATATTTTGCAGGTATTTTTTATATTTTCCAAAAAGTTGCTCCGTGAAGTTTCAGGTCGTTCCGAGAACGTTTGTTTCTTCACATAAATAACACCATGGTAATTCTGCTGAAAACAGTGTTAGTCTGGGTTAGTTCCATTCAAATCATGCAGGTTAGAGTCCAAAACAAGGGCAAAATTGTTTAGAAAAGTAGATACGACAGAAACGTATCACAGGGCCTCATATTCTGCTGCATTGTTGGAGTCTGTGTATAATCTTTGGAGTGCGTATTGGACTGTATCTCCTGTGGGGGATGTCAGGACGACGCCTGCCCCCAGACCAGCCAGCATCTTAGAGCCGTCAAAGTGCATGATCCAATTGGAGTACGCGCCGTACTCTTTAGGGAGTTTGGCTTCTGTCCATTCGGCGACGAAATCAGCCAGTACTTGCGACTTAATGGCTCATCGTGGTTTGTATGTTATGTCAAACGGGAGGAGCTCAATAGCCCATTTAGCAATCCGGCGCGTCGCATCGCAGTTATTTATTATGTCATTGAGTGGTACTTCAGAGGCCACCGTAATTGAACATTCTTGAAAGTAGTGTCATAGTTTCCGGGATGCCATGAAGACCGCGTATGCTATCTTTTGATAATGTGGGTACCGTGATTTGCATGGAGTGAGGACAGTGGATACGTAGTATACCGGATTTTGAAGCAAGAACTTATGTCCGTCCGTCTCTCGTTCGATGACGAGCATTGCGCTTACAACCTGGTGTGTTGCCGCTATATATAACAGCATTGGTTCGCCTATATTTGGTGCAGCCAAGATTGGGTTGCTGGCCAAGAGGGCTTTTATTTCTTCCAATCCGGCCATGGCCGCATCCATCCGCTCGAAATGTTCGGTGCATCGAAGAAGGCGATAAAGAGGTAATGCCTTTTCTCCCAATCGGGAGATAAAGCGGCTTAAAGCAGCCGCGCATCCGGTTAAATTCTGGATTTGCTTGAGGTCTATTGGGATAGCCAACTGTGACAGAGCTTGGATTTTAGCCGGATTTGCTTCAATTCCTCTATTGGAAACGATGAAGCCCAAGAGCTTTCCGGCAGGCACGCCGAAAACGCATTTTTCCGGATTGAGCTTGATGTCATATGTTCGGAGATTGTCGAACATAAGCCTCAAGTCGTCTATTAAAGATTCGACGTGTCTGGTTTTAGTGACCACATCGTCTACGTATGCCTCCACTTTTTGCCGATTTGTGTTTCCAAGCATGTCTGAATCATGCGTTGATAGGTTGCACCGGTGTTTTTGAGCCCGGAAGGTATGGTGTTAAAACAGAAGGGGCCGTATGGAGTGATGAATGCTGTTGCAGCTTGTTCGGACTCAGCCATCTTGATTTGATGGTATCCGGAGTATGCGTCGAGGAAACACAATGAGTCGTGTCCTGCGGTAGCGTCGATAATTTGATTGATGCGGGGGAGGGGGAAGGGATCCTTGGGGAAAGCCTTGTTAAGGTCCTTGAAATCGACACATAGGCGCCAGGATTTGTCCTTCTTTGGTACCATCACCAGGTTTGCTAGCCAGTCCGGATGTTTTATTTCTCTAATGAATTTGGCCTCGAGTAACTTGGCTAGCTCTTCTCCCATGGCTCTTAGGCTCTGAGAAACGCCGAAGAGTCTGCTTGACCGGCTTGTATCCCTTTAGAATGTTTAGGCTATGCTTGGCCAGCCTGCGTGGGATTCCTGGCATGTCTGAAGGATGTCAGGCGAAGATGTCCCAATTCTCATGCAAGAACTCCCGCAGTGCGGCGTCTGTTGTGGGGTTCAGCTGTACCCCAATGGATGCTGTTTTTGTAGGGTCCGTTGGGTGGACCTGGAATTTGACTATTTCGTCCGCTGGTTTAAAAGAGGTGGACTTGGGTCTTTTGTCGAGTATCACGTCGTCCCTGTCCACTATGGAGCATAGCGCAGTTAGTTCTTCGGCTGCGAGGGCTTCGGATAACGCCTCGAGGGCCAGTGCGGCGGTTTTATTTTCGGCGTTGAGTGCTATGTCTGGATCACTAGCTAGAGTGATGATTCCATTGGGCCCGGGCATCTTGAGCTTCATGTACTCGTAATGGGGTATAGCTTGGAAGATCGTGAATGCCTCCCGCCCTAAAAGGGCATGGTATCCGTTACTAAACAGGGCCACTTAGAATGTGATTTCTTCGGACCTATAATTCTCTGATGTGCCGAATACCACATCTAGTGTGATTTTTCCCGCACATCATGCCTCCCGACTAGGGATGATTCCTCTGAAGGTCGTGCTTCTTTGCTCAATGCGGCTCTTGTCTATTTCCATTTTGCTAAGAGTCTCCTCGTAGATGAGGTTTAATCCGCTGCCACCGTCCATGAGCACTTTAGTAAGCCGGAAGCCGTCCACAATTGGACTAAGGACCAAAGCGGCTGGTGCTCGGGCTGTTTGGAATTGAGGTTCGTCACTGGCATTGAAGGTTATGGTCGTATCGTTCCATGGATTTATTGCTACAACATGGCAGACTTCGGCGAGGCTGCGGAGTGCTCGTTTGCGCCTATTATTTGAGGCGAAAGTCTCAAAGACTGTCAGTACTGTATTGTTATTTTCCACGGGATGGTGCTCTGTGGTATTGTTGATGAGGAGATCCTCTGTCGGAGTATCCAACATGCTCTAAGGCTGTGTGTTGGCATGGTATCCGGTGTACTGTGAATTTTACATGGCCCATTGAGTCATCCCTCCAATACGGTTCCACGCCCTATAGTGGGATTTGGTTTCTTTGTAATTGGATCGGGTGACTTAGGAGAGTACACCCTTTTAGTTCAGATGGGGAGTTTAGTGAGAGCCGGAGGATCCTAGAATTTTGTTTGGGTTTTCCAGGTGCTTTCCATTGCACAGTACTTCTGTACTATGGCCGCCAAGTCAGTGAAGTGTGCTATGTCATGGCGAGTTATGGCGTTGAGGATTCCCTTGTCCGTGAAATTTTTGCAAAAGAATGAAATTGCGTCTTCCTCGCGACAATCCTTGACCTTGCTCATTACAAGGAGGAATCTGGCCCAATAGTGATGTACTGTCTCTTGGGGCTCTTGTCTAATGTGGGAAAGATCACTTATGTGAGGGTGGGTGGGTAGATTTAGGTCCAAACCCTGACCCGATCTGAGACCCCGGGACAGAGGAGTTTCCAAGCTTAGCAGTTCGGGCTCCGGGACGTTGCCCAATAGTACTGGCCCGTTGTCCGATTCTAGGTTCGAAGCTTGGGCCATGTCCTCCCATAGACGGGTATCCGGCTCGGAGAGCTCGGGAATCCGTACATAGTTTGTCCTCAAAATAGAGGAAGAATCGTTGCATTGCTCCTCGACCACCGCTATCTGATGGGTGACCGGCGGAGAGTTAATCTTCCTTTGGTCGGGTTTAAGCTCGATCCGATCATAGTCCGTAGCGACTCCCAAGGCGGCGATGCGATCCAAGAGCTCGCTCAAGGAAGAGAGCTCCATTGGATCCATCTGCTCGGTGAATCCCGAGCCGGTGTGGAGGCTGTTTTTGATGGCCCGAGAAGTCATCATCGGCGCGATGGCCGAACGGGCGGTCATGACGAAGCCGCCTAGTCGGAGAGTTTGGCCTACAGCCAGGGCTCCCCCAGAGGTAATGTTGTCCTTAACAACAAGATGAGCCATCAAGCCTTAGCGTGACGGCACAGTGGAACTCTCAATGAAATCACCAATGTCGGTGTCAAAACCGGCGGATCTCGGGTAGGGGGTCCCGAACTGTGTGTCTAAGGCTGATGGTAATAGGAGGTGGGGGACACAATGTTTACCCAGGTTCGGGCCCTCTCGATGGAGGTAATACCCTACTTCCTGCTTGATTGATCTTGATGATATGAGTATTACAAGAGTTGATCTACCACGAGATCGTAGAGGCTAAACCCTAGAAGCTAGCCTATGATTATGATTGTTGTTGTCCTATGGACTAAACCCTCCGATTTATATAGACACCAGAGGGGGCTAGGGTTACACAGAGTCGGTTACAAAGAAGGAGATCTACATATCCGAATCGCCAAGCTTGCCTTCCACGCAAAGGAGAGTGCCACTCGGACACGGGGCGAAGCCTTCAATCTTGTATCTTCATAGTCCAACAGTCTGGCCAAAGTATATAGTCCGGCTGTCCGAGGACCCCCTAATCCAGGACTCCCTCATACGGTAATCCTGTTCGGGAAGTCATGTTACTAGACCATGACGAACCTACGAACTATGATGAAGCAATGATGAGCCCAGATCCCGCAAAATGGCTTAAGGCCATGAAATCTGAGATGGGATCCATGTATGAGAACAAAGTATGGACTTTGATTGACTTGCCCGTTGATTGGTGAGCCATTCAGAATAAATGGATCTTCAAGAGGAAGACGAACACTGATAGTAGTGTTACTATCTAGATAGCTCGAATTGCCGCAAAAGGTTTTCGACAAGTTCAAGGTGTTGACTACGATGAGATTTTCTCACTCGTATCGATGCTTAAAAGTATGTCCGAATCATGTTAGCAGTTGCCGCATTTTATGAAATCTGGCAAATGGATATCAGAACTACATTCCTTAATGGATTTATTAAAAAAGAGTTGTATATGATGCAACCAAAAGGTTTTGTCAATCCTAAAGGTATTAACAAAGTGTGCAAGCTCCAGCGATCCATCTATGGACTGGTGCAAGCATGTCGGAGTTGGAATATACGCTTTGATGAATTGATCAAAGCATATAGTTTTATACAGACTTGCAGTGAAGCCTGTATTTACAAGAAAATGAGTGGGAGCACTACAGCCTTTCTGATAAGTATATGTGAATGATATATTGTTGGTCGAAAATGATATAGAATTTTCTAGAAAGCATAAAGGAGAATTTTAAAGGAGTTTTTCAAAGAAAGAATTACCTGTAAAGCTACTTACATATTGGGCATCAAGATCTATAAAGATAGATCAATACGCTTGATAAGACTTTCAATGAGTACATACCTTGAGAAGATTTTGAAGGAGTTCAAAATGGATCAGTCAAAGAAGGAGTTCTTGCCTGAGTTGTAAGGTGTGAAATTGAGTAAAGACTCAAAAGCTGGCCACGGCAGAAAATAGAAAGAGAATGAACAGTCATTCCCTATGCCTTAGTCATAGGTTCTATAAAGTATGCTATGCTATGTACCATACCTATTGTATACCTTAGCATTATTTTGGCAAGGGAGTACAGTAGTGATCTAGGAGTAGATCATTGTACAACGGTCAAAGTTATCCTTAGAGGACTAAGGAAATATTTCTCGGTTATGGAGGTGATAAAAGAGTTCGCCATAAAGAGTTACGTCGATGCAACCTTTTTACATCGATCTAGATGACTCTAAGTCTCGATCTAGATACATATTGTAAGTGGGAGCAATTAGCTAGAGTAGCTCCGTGTAGAGTATTGTAGACATAGAAATTTGTAGAATATATACGAATCTGAATGTTGCAGACCCGTAGACTAAAACTTCTCTCACAAGCAAAAGATGATCACTCTTTGGGTGTTAATCACATAGCGACGTGAACTAGATTATTGACTATAGTAAACCCTTTGGGTATTAGTCACATGAAGATGTGAACTAATCACATAAAGATGTGAACTATTGGTGTGAAATCATGACGATGTGAACTAGATTATTGACTCTAGTGCAAGTGGGAGACTGAAGGAAATATGCCCTAGATGCAATAATAAAGTTGTTATTTATATTTCCTTATATCATGATAAATGTTTATTATTCATGCTAGAATTGTATTAACCGGAAACTTAGTACATTGTGAATACATGGACAAACAGAGTGTCACTAGTATGCCTCTACTTGACTAGCTCGTTAATCAAAGATGGTTAAGTTTCCTAGCCATGGACAAGAGTTGTCATTTGATTAACGGGATCACATCATTATAGAATGATGTGATTGACTTGACCCATCTGTTAGCTTAGCACTATGATTGTTTAGTTTGTTGCTATTGATTTCTTCATAACTTATACATGTTCCTATGACTATGAGATTATGCAACTCCCGAATACCGGATGAACACTTTGTGCTATCAAACGTCACAACGTAACTGGGTGATTATAAAGATGCTCTATAGGTGTCTCCAATGGTGTTTGTTGAGTTGGCATAGATCGAGATTAGGATTTGTCACTCCGATTGTCGGAGAGGTATCTCTGGGCCCTCTCGATAATGCACATCACTATAAGCCTTGCAAGCAATGTTACTAATGAGTTAGTTGCGGGATGATGCATTACGAAACGAGTAAAGAGACTTGCCGGTAACGAGATTGAACTAGGTATTGAGATACCGACGGTCGAATCTCGGGCAAGTAACATACCGATGACAAAGTGAACAACGTATGTTGTTATGCGGTTTGACCGATAAAGATCTTCGTAGAATATGTAGGAACCAATATAAGCATCCAGGTTCCGCTATTGGCTATTGATTGGAGATGAGTTTCGGTCATGTCTACATAGTTCTCGAACCCGTAGGGTCCGCACGCTTAACGTTCGATGACGATCAGTATTATGAGTTTATGTGTTTTGATGTACCAAAGGTAGTTCGGAGTCCCGGATGTGATCGCAGACATGACGAGGAGTCTCGAAATGGTCGAGACATGAAGATTGATATATTGGAAGGTTATGTTTGGACACCGAAATGGTTTCAGACGAGTTCGGGCATTTACCGGAGTACCGGGAGGTTACCGAACCCCCCGGGGGCTTAATGGGCCTACATGGGCTTTAGTGGAAGAGAGAGGAGAAGGCCAAGAGGAGGGCCCCCCCCCCAAGCCCAATCCGAATTGGGAGGGGGCCGGCCCCCCTTTCCTTCCTTCCCTATCTTTCTTCCTCCCCCTCCTAGTAGGACTAGGAAAGGGGGGAACCTACTCCTAGTAGGAGTAGGATCCCCCCTTGGGGGCGCGCCCAAGGTGGCTATAGGATCGAAAGTATGTCTAGAGGGGGGTGATTAGACTACTTGACCAAATAAAACTTACTCCCTCCTTCCATCTATATAGGGCCTAATGCGTTTTAAAGACCGCCTTTGACTATTGACAAGATTAATAGTACATGACATGCACAATGTGAAAATTATATCATTGAAAGCTCCTTTCACACATGAATTTAACGGTGTGCTTTGTGTAAGTTGCATGTCATATATTATTGCTTTAATATTTGGTCAAAGTTAGCCTCGAAAAACGCATTAGGCCCTATACAGATGGAAGGAGGGAGTATCCTTTTTCCAATTTTAGTTCTTGGCAGATTTTAGCAACTTTGGACAAGTCAAGCAATCTTAACACAATTCAAGCAAGCATGCAAAGAGTATATGAGCAGCGGAAAGTAAAGCATGCAACTTGCAAGAATGTGAAGGGAAGGGTTTGGAGGATTCAAACGCAATAGGAGACACGGATGTTTTTTCCCATGGTTCCTATAGGTGGTGCTATCGTACATCCACGTTGATGGAGACTTCAACCCACGAAGGGCAACGACTGTGTGAGTCCATAGAGGGCTCCACCCACGAAGGGTCCACGAAGAAGCAACCTTGTCTATCCCACCATGGCCGTCGCCCACGAAGGACTTGCCTCACTAGCGGTAGATCTTCACGAAGTAGGCGATCTCCTTACCCTTACAAACTCCTTGGTTCAACTCCACAATCTTGTCGGAGGCTCCCAAGTGACACCTAGCCAATCTAGGAGACACCACTCTCCAAGAAGTAACAAATGGTGTGTTGATGATGAACTCCTTGCTCTTGTGCTTCAAATGATAGTCTCCCCAACACTCAACTCTCTCTCACAGGATATGGATTTGGTCGAAAGAAGATTTGAGTGGAAAGCAACTTGGGGAAGGCTAGAGATCAAGATTCATATGGTAGGAATGGAATATCTTGGCCTCAACACAAGTTTAGGTGGTTCTCTCTCAGAAAAAGTAAGTTGGAAGTGTAGGTTCGTTCTGATGGCTCTCTCCATGAATGAAGAGGAGGTGGAGGGGTATATATAGCCTCCACACAAAATCTAACCGTTACACACAACTTGCCAATCTCGGTGGGACCGAATTGATAAACTCGGTCGGACCGATTCAGCAAATCTAGTGACCGTTAGGATTTTCGGTGGGACCGACATGCAACTCGGTAGGACCGATATGGTTAGGGTTAGGGCATAACGTAATCTTGGTGAGACCGATTACACAAACTCGGTGAGACCGATTTTGGTAATAAGCTAACCAGAGAGTTGGTCAGGTAAACTCGGTGGGACCGATTCACTCATTTCGGTGAGACCAAAATGTTATGAAAGGGAAACAGAGAGTTTACATTGCAATCTCGATGGGACCGATTGCTCATCTCGGTGGGACTGAAATGTTATGAAGGGAAACAGAGAGATTACAATCCCATCTCGGTGAGACCGAGATCCCTATTAGTGAGACTGAAAGTGCAACTATCCCTAGGTGGTTTTGGTAATTCATAACAACATATAGCTCATTGAGCTAATGCTATTCCAAGATGATTATTTCAGGAAAGCTCAATGATTGGCATGGCATGGATGTGAAAGTGGAACCCTCAAAATGCTAAGGACAAAGGATTGGCTCAAGCTCAAAAGCTCAAGACTCTTCATTTTATATTTTAGTGATCCAAGATCACATTGAGTCTTTAGGAAAAGCCAATACTATCAAGGAGGGATGAGGTGTTGCTTAATGAGCCTCTTGCTTCATGTGCTTAATGATATGCTCCAAAACCCTCAACTACTTTCCCATATCCACATATGACCTAAACCCTAAGCCAAACTCGGTCCTACCGATTCTTTCTATCCGGCGCCACCGAGTTTCATTTGTCATAAGCCACTGCCAAACCCTAGCAAATCGGTTCTACCGATAGGGATCTCGGTCTCACCGAGATGGGATTGCAAACTCTCTGTTTCCCTTTCGTAACTTTTCGGTCTCACCGAAAGAGCGAATCGGTCCCACCAAGATTGCAATGTAAATTCAGTGTTTCCTTTTTGTAACTTTTCGGTCTCACCGAAAGAGCAAATCGGTCCCACCGAGTTTGCCTGACCAACTCTCTGGTTAGCTAATTACCAAAATCGGTCTCACCGAGTTTGTGTAATCGGTCTCACCGAGATTATGTTATGCCCAAACCCTAACCATATCGGTCCTACCGAGTTGCATGTCAGTCCCACGGAAAATCTCTAACGGTCACTAGGTTTACCTTTTCGGTCCGACCGAGTTTGTTGATTCGGTCCCACCGAGATTGGAAAACTGTGTGTAATGGTTGGATTTTGTGTGGAGGCTATATATACCCCTCCACCTCCTATTCATTCATTGAGAGAGCCATAAGAACACATACACAATTCCAACTCATATGTTCTGAGAGAGAACCACCTACTCATGTGTTGAGACCAAGATATTCCATTCCTACCATATGAATCTTGATCTCTAGCCTTCCCAAGTTGCTTTCCACTCAAATCTTCTTTCCACAAAATCCAAATCCTATGAGAGAGAGTTGAGTGTTGGGGAGACTATCATTTGAAGCACAAGAGCAAGGAGTTCATTACCTACACACCATTTGTTACTTCTTGGAGAGTGGTGTCTCCTAGATTGGCTAGGTGTCACTTGGGAGCCTCCGACAAGATTGTGGAGTTGAACCAAGGAGTTTGTAAGGGCAAGGAGATCGCCTACTTCGTGAAGATCTACCGCTAGTGAGGCAAGTCCTTCATGGGCGATAGCCCTGGTGGGATAGACAAGGTTGCTACTTCGTGGACCCTTTGTGGGTGGTTGCTTCTTCGTGGACCCTTCGTGGGTGGAGCCCTTCATGGACTCACGCAACCGTTACCCTTTGTGGGTGGAGCCCTCCGTGGACTCGCGCAATCGTTACCCTTTGTGGGTTGAAGTCTCCATCAACGTGGATGTAGGATAGCACCACCTATCCGAACCACGGGAAAAACATCCGTGTCTCCAATTGCGTTTGAATTCTCCAAACCCTTCCCTTTACATTCTTGCAAGTTGCATGCTTTACTTTCTGCTGCCAATATACTCTTTGCATGCTTGCTTGAATTGTGTGATGATTGCTTGACTTGTCCTACAATAGCTAAAATCTGCCAAGAACTAAAATTGGGAAAAGGTTAAGTTTTTATTTGGTCAAGTAGTCTAATCACCCCCCCTCTAGACATACTTTCGATCCTACAAGTGGTATCAGAGCTTTGGTCTCCATTTGCTTTGATCTCCATAGCTTTTGGTGGTCATAGCCTTGGTTTCACAACCTAGGAGAGTATGGCGTCTAGCGAGGGAAATTATCACCGTAGAGGTCCTTACTTTGATGGTACTAATTTTGCTAGTTGGAAGCATAAAATGAAAATGCATATTCTTGGACATAACCCCGCCGTTTGGGCTATTGTGTGTGTTGGTTTGCAAGGTGACTTCTTTGATGGGAAAGAACCAAACCGTGAAGCTACCGCAGATGAGTTGAAGATGTTGCAATACAATGCTCAAGCTTGTGATATTCTCTTCAACGGATTGTGCCCCGACGAATTCAACAAAATCAGCCGTCTTGAGAATGCAAAGGAAATTTGGGACACTTTGATTGATATGCACGAAGGTACCGATTCCGTCAAGGAATCCAAGTTGGATGTGCTTCAAAGTCAACTTGACAAGTTCAAAATGAAGGATGGTGAAGGTGTCGCTGAAATGTACTCTAGGCTTGCTCTCATCACAAATGAGATTGCCGGCTTAGGAAGTGAAGAGATGACCGATAGATTCATCATCAAGAAGATTCTAAGAGCCTTGGACGGGAAATATGATACCGTGTGCACATTGATCCAAATGATGCCCAATTACAAAGATCTCAAGCCAACAGAGGTGATTGGAAGAATTGTTGCTCATGAGATGTCACTTAAGGATAAAGAGGAACTTCACAACAAATCAAGTGGTGCCTACAAAGCCTCATGTGAAGCCCCTACATCATCAAGTGAGAAACAAAACTTCAATGAAGAATTGATCTTAATGGTGAAGAACTTCAACAAGTTCTACAAGAGTAGCAGCAAAGATAGAAGCTTCAAGTCAAGGTCCTACAATGACAAAAGATCTTCTAGTCGAGAGCGAAACTGCTATAGTTGTGGAAGACCCGGACACTATTCCAATGAGTGTACGGCTCCCTACAAGAGAAGAGAAGATTCTCCAAAAAGAAGAAGCAAAGAATCACCACCAAGAGAGAGAAGGAGTAGAGATGATCGTTATGAACGAAGATACTCATGGAGAAGCAAGGATTCGGAAAGGAAGGAAAAGTTATCAAGGAGCTACACAAAACAAAGACATCAAGCTCATGTTGGTGAATGGGTATCCGGCTCCGACTCTGACAGCCACTCCAAGAGAAGTTATCACTCCGACTCCGAAGATACTCAAGATGAAGGTGTTGCCGGTCTAGCACTTGTGTCAACCAACTCCTACGACATATTTGACTCACCAAATGAAGGAATTGGAAGATGCTTCATGGCCAAAGGTCCTAAGGTAACACACCCCGAGTATGTTGATTTCAATAGTGATGAAGATGACTTGTTAGGTGATGATTTGCTTGTTGACAACTCTAGTGATGAATACTATGATGAAACGTCAATTAATCATGCTAATCAAGATAAAACGAATGACAATGATAAGGAGAAGATTGAGGCTCTAACTAAAGAACTAAACACTCTTAAGTTAGCTCATGAAACTATCTTCGAAGATCATCGAGAACTTTTAAGAGCTCATGAGAAATTACGCTTTGAAAAGCTCAATCTTGAGCAAGAGCATGAGTTCTTAAAAGCAATCAATGATGATCTTCGCAAGAAAAGTTCTTCTTACATTGCCAAGAATTTACTCTTATCCACTTACATGCCTCAAGTCAAGTCTAGTAACAAGAACAAGAAAGATTCTTCCTCTAGCAGTAACAATGATCATGCTAAATCCAATATTGTTGCTTCTAGTAGTTCTCTTGATTCCACTAATGATTCTCTTAGCCAAGTTACACTTGAGCAAGAAAATAGCTTATTGAAGGGAATTATAGAGAAAGGAGTGTACAAAATCCTTGCCGGGAGTAAGCAATTCGAGGAAATTGTGCGCAAGCAAGGAATGCACCGGAAGAATCAAGGTGTTGGTTTTGAACGAAAGTTCAATGCCAATGGAGTTGAGTGGGAAGAAGATCAATACCCCAAGACAAAGTTTGTTCCTCAACAAGAGAAGTATGATACTTCTTTCAAGGGGACACAAGCTCAAGATGATCTTCCACCACAAGATTACAAGCAAAAAGGCAAGGACAAGCTTCAAGAGGAAATTGATGCATTTGAAGAAGCTCCTAAGACCTTAGTCAAGTGGATTCCCAAGACTACTTCAAGTCCCACTTCATCAAGTACGACTACAACTCCAAGGATTCCCATCAAGATGGTGTGGATCCAAAAGAAGAAGAACTAGAGAGTTCTTGAGGGTGACTCCGCCAACATACTTCACTCTTATCATTTTGGCAAGAACAAGTGCAATCAACTTCCACATCTTGCACTAGTTCAAGGAGTCACAAACCCTCTTGTTGGTAAGACAAGGGACAAGGTAACCTAAAAGTTTTCATGGACATCATCTTGTGTGTGCATCACTCTATGTCTATGTATATCCTTGTTTGTTCCTTGTGGGACTAACCCATGTAGGTATTGAAAGTGCAATTCACTCAAATGGATAGCTCCAAGTGATCTACATCAACATTGAGCATCCACATCTTCAACATCTACATGAAGTCATCATCGACAAAACCCGAGGTTAGTTCATCCCTCTAAGGGGGGATATCACATCTAGGGGGAGTTTTACTCTAAGACTTGAGCTAAAGCAACTCTAAAGATGTGAACACAACAATGCTTTATGTAAAAGTGGTAACCCCACTTGAGCTTAAACGATGAGTATGACCTATGATCAAGTGTTCTCACTTGACTCCTAAGTCAATATACTCATATATAGATGACCTTGTCATCGCAAATTGCTTGATAGATGCTAGAATTGGTTGTGCATGCCTTGTCACATATCTCATTTGCCATCTTATTGTGTGAGCATGCTGGTTGCATATTTTACTCATTCGAGGACATCCACTTGTTGTTTTGATTGTTTGGTTTTATTTCCTTTTGCCAAGTGGATGGACAAGAATGCCTAAGAACCTCCTCTAGCTATCTATGCTTTTCTCGTCTCAAACTCTATTCATGCTACATCACAAAATTTGATCAAGTCAGATTCGAACCACTCTGTGTGAGGAGCGCTCGGAGTCCTCGATTCGTCATAGACTTAAACTTCCAAAACCTCTTTATGATTCTCGGTCTGACCGATACCCCACTTTCGGTCCTACCGAGATCATTAAGTTGATCTAGGTTTTCGATCTCGGTGCAACCGATTTGAACCTTTCGGTCACACCGAGTTGCAACAACTGTATACAGTTTTGCATCTCGGTGCCACCGAGTCGCTCCACTCGGTCACACCGACAGGGTCGGGCTATATATATAGTCACGGGCAAAATTTGGAAATTTCTCCGAACCCCTTCACCCGCGCGATAGCCTGCTCTGCCAACGTGGTCTCCGGATCGTCTTCTCGCTGCCAGCCGCCTCCAGTCACTGGTCTCCGTCGCCGTCAACGGGAATTCTACCCCACCATTGCCGCCATAGCGAGTCTCCGCCGAACTAGGGTATGGACTCGATCTTTGTGCTATTCCCCAATCCGATTCCTAGCACATTGTGATCATATTGATTCTAGCCACGTTTGATAAACTTCTATCCAGTCAATGAACTCGTAGATTAGGTTTGATTTGAAAATTCTAGGTTTAGGTTTCCGCCGAAACCATCTCGGACCCATCGAGTTGAAAAACTCGGTCCCACCGATTTGGCTTATGCCATTGCACAAGTGAGACTCGGTCTGACCGAGAATTACTTATTGGTGTGACCGATTTTGGAACTTTGTGAAACCCTAGCAATCTCGGTGCCACCGAACTGTGACTCGGTCCAACCGAGTTCACTAGTTTAGGTTCCAAAACTGCTTCGGTATCACCGAGTTTAAAAATCGGTAGATCCGAGATGATTTCAGTGGGAAACTAAAACTAAGTTTTTGGATCATTCTTTTGCAAAAAATCTCTGCATTTTGTGATGCTCATTCACTCTACCTCATCTATAAACTGTTCATAGGGTCAGCAGTCAGCTTGTTCATCATGTCAGACCAAAGTGATAGCCAGAACATGTCAGAAGAGCAAGTGCAGATGAGTGAGGGCACTAGTCCCTCAAGTTCTTCGGATGATGGCAGCAGGAGTACCCCAAGCAATCTGCCAAAAGCTGCCACCAGACAGAGGAAGAAGAGAACTTCAGATTCTGAGGATGAAGATTATGTGGCAGAAGAGGAAGCCACATCAAAAAGAGTTGAGCCAGCACAAGGCACAAAGCCAGGGTTAAAGATCAAAAGGCCAGCAGGCAGGCAGCCTATGTCAAAGGCCAGAGCTTCAACTGAAAAGCCTGCACCCAAAGAGCCAGTTGCTGCTGAAGGAAAGAAAAAGAAGGAAAGGGTCAAGAAGACCGTAGCCAGAGTGCTTGGAAAGGCTTCTATCATGGAAGAGGAAGAGGAAGAAGAGGTTGCTGCACCAGCACCTAAGGCACCTAAGCTTATGGGTGATGCTATCAGGACAGGGGCTGCCACATCTAAGCCCAAAGAAGCACCCAAAGCTGCCTCCAAGCCCAAGTCTGCACCAAAGAGAAATACAAAGAGCATACCTGCAACTGAGAAGAACAAGGCCCCAGTGCCTGAAGCTGCAGAAGAAGATGATGAAGAGCAAGTACTCAGAAAACTCAAAGCCCAAGATCCCAGACCACAATGATGCTCATCCTGTGGCTGAGGATATGAAGCTCAGGAGAGACTCAGGGCTCAGGAAGTGGAGAGAAGCAGACCCGTATGCTTCAAGGAGAAGAACTGCTGTGGATTATAGATTTCACACCAAGGAACAGCAGGACTTCTATGAGACAGTGCTGCTTGATAAGAAGCCAATAGTCTGTGATATGAGATGGGTTGACTGGCAATACATCAAGGACAACGAAGAGCACTACTCTGGAGTGCAAGACAGCTTTAGTGCTTGTGGAGTTGCAGACTTTGTTGGGCAGAAGCTCACAAAGTGGAATGAGGAGCTTATCATGCAGTTCTACTCCACAACACATTTTTATCCAGATGGTAGGATAACATGGATGTCTGAAGGTACGATGTACCAATCTACAGTTGCTGAATGGGCTCAGCTGATCAATGTCCTAGAGGAGCATGAGGATGACTTGGACATTTATGCCAAGAAGAAGATGGACCACAACTCTATGTCCAATATGTACAAGGAAATTCCAAACGAGGCACTTGATACTTTCAAGTCTGGGTCTGTGCATTATCTTCTGTCAGGGCTGCCAACCATTAACTGGATCCTTAGGCACACTCTGTTGCCCAAGTCAGGTGATCACAAGATGATCAGAGGCCATGCAATCAATTTGCTTCATGTATTTGATGTACCTCAGAAATTCAAGGTCATGAGCCTCATAGTAGAGACTATCAAGAGGACAGCAGCAGACCAGAAGAGGAGCTGTGGATATGCCCCACAGATTCAGGAGCTCATCAACTCCAAGATGGGCACGGGCATATACTTATTGGACAAGGAACATCTGCCCATCCGTCCAGATTTTGAAGATAATCAAGTTGTTATGACTGAGAATGAACCATCGTCTGCACAAGCACAAGCAAAGAAGGAGAAGGCAAGGAAGGAGAAAGCTGCCAAGATGCCAACTCAAGAGGAGGCATCTGAATATTTCTTGAAAACTGAACAAGAGCAGCTTGGTTACCTAATTGCATCCACCCTGCGGATTGAGAGAGGACTAGCCACCCTAACTCAGAACCAGGCAAGCCTAGAGAGAATTATGGAACAAAAGTTCTATGACTTGGATGTCAAGGTGACAGAGATTCAGACTGCAGTGGAGCAGCTCCAGGATGACATGCAAGAGAGGAGAGGCAGGACTACAACTGATGCCTTTGCCAGAGTGCCACGAGGTCCGAGGTCGTCTGCAGTGCCAGTTGCTGACACCAGAGCCACCACTTCTGCACCAGCTACAACCTCAGTTCCACCTGCTCCAGCATCTACTTCAGCTCCAACTCCAGCGTCTACTTCAGCTCCAACTCCAGCGTGTACTTCAGCGTCTACAGAAGCCTTCGTCCTTGGAGTGATCCGGACTCCACCACCACCTGAAGATCAAGCCTGAGCGTCGATCTAGCACTATGCATTTTCTAGGAACTTTTTGGTAACTTGTTGCCAAAGGGGGAGAAAAATGTATAGATCATAGGCTTCGAGAGAGAGTGTTGCTTTTATTCTCTCTTGTTTTATTTGGTGGTTTTTCGAACTTTGTTTGCTTTTGAGTGCTTGAGATACTATGTCATTGCTCGTGAGACATTGATGATCATGTGTTTGATCATAAGCTACACTTAATGTTTGCTTAATGCTATTATCTTATCTATCTTATGTGATCATTCACTATTTTTGGTGATGAGTGCATGTATTTCATTCTTATCATTTTAAGCGCTCCACCAAGATGTATGTGACATGGAAGAGTAACCCATGACTCTAACTCTTTGTGCATTTGCAGTCCAAAGCAAATTTTAAATATGCACAAATTCAGGGGGAGCTCTTACTTATCACATACTTCTCAAAGCGACGATATATTTCATGCGTATTATCATTTGTCGAAGCTTTGATCTATATGTTGTCATCAATTACCAAAAAGGGGGAGATTGAAAGTGCAACTATCCCTAGGTGGTTTTGGTAATTCATAACAACATATAGCTCATTGAGCTAATGCTATTCCAAGATGATTATTTTAGGAAAGCTCAATGATTGGCATGGCATGGATGTGAAAGTGGAACCCTCAAAATGCTAAGGACAAAGGATTGGCTCAAGCTCAAAAGCTCAAGACTCTTCATTTTATATTTTAGTGATCCAAGATCACATTGAGTCTTTAGGAAAAGCCAATACTATCAAGGAGGGATGAGGTGTTGCTTAATGAGCCTCTTGCTTCATGTGCTTAATGATATGCTCCAAAACCCTCAACTACTTTCCCATATCCACATATGACCTAAACCCTAAGCCAAACTCGGTCCTACCGATTCTTTCTATCCGGCGCCACCGAGTTTCATTTGTCATAAGCCACTGCCAAACCCTAGCAAATCGGTTCTACCGATAGGGATCTCGGTCTCACCGAGATGGGATTGCAAACTCTCTGTTTCCCTTTCATAACTTTTCGGTCTCACCGAAAGAGCGAATCGGTCCCACCAAGATTGCAATGTAAATTCAGTGTTTCCTTTTTGTAACTTTTCGGTCTCACCGAAAGAGCAAATCGGTCCCACCGAGTTTGCCTGACCAACTCTCTGGTTAGCTAATTACCAAAATCGGTCTCACCGAGTTTGTGTAATCGGTCTCACCGAGATTATGTTATGCCCAAACCCTAACCATATCGGTCCTACCGAGTTGCATGTCAGTCCCACCGAAAATCTCGAACGGTCACTAGGTTTACCTTTTCGGTCCGACCGAGTTTGTTGATTCGGTCCCACCGAGATTGGAAAACTGTGTGTAACGGTTGGATTTTGTGTGGAGGCTATATATACCCCTCCACCTCCTCTTCATTCGTTGAGAGAGCCATCAGAACACATACACAATTCCAACTCATATGTTCTGAGAGAGAACCACCTACTCATGTGTTGAGACCAAGATATTCCATTCCTACCATATGAATCTTGATCTCTAGCCTTCCCAAGTTGCTTTCCACTCAAATCTTCTTTCCACAAAATCCAAATCCTATGAGAGAGAGTTGAGTGTTGGGGAGACTATCATTTGAAGCACAAGAGCAAGGAGTTCATTACCTACACACCATTTGTTACTTCTTGGAGAGTGGTGTCTCCTAGATTGGCTAGGTGTCACTTGGGAGCCTCCGACAAGATTGTGGAGTTGAACCAAGGAGTTTGTAAGGGCAAGGAGATCGCCTACTTCGTGAAGATCTACCGCTAGTGAGGCAAGTCCTTCGTGGGCGATGGCCATGGTGGGATAGACAAGGTTGCTACTTCGTGGACCCTTTGTGGGTGGTTGCTTCTTCGTGGACCCTTCGTGGGTGGAGCCCTTCGTGGACTCGCGCAACCGTTACCCTTTGTGGGTGGAGCCCTCCGTGGACTCGCGCAACCGTTACCCTTTGTGGGTTGAAGTCTCCATCAACGTGGATGTAGGATAGCACCACCTATCCGAACCACGGGAACAACATCCGTGTCTCCAATTGCATTTGAATTCTCCAAACCCTTCCCTTTACATTCTTGCAAGTTGCATGCTTTACTTTCCGCTGCCAATATACTCTTTGCATGCTTGCTTGAATTGTGTGATGATTGCTTGACTTGTCCTACAATAGCTAAAATCTGCCAAGAACTAAAATTGGGAAAAGGTTAAGTTTTTATTTGGTCAAGTAGTCTAATCACCCCCCTCTAGACATACTTTCGATCCTACCGATTTGCCTAGGGTTTGTGGTAGTGGCTATGACATCTGAACTCGGTGGCGCCGAATAGAAAGAATCGATGGGGCTGAGTTTGACTTTTGGTTTAGGTCATATGTGGATGTGAGAAAGTAGTTGAGGGCTTTGGAGCATATCACTAAGCATTTTGAGCAAGAGCCTCATTAAGCAACACCTCATCCCTCCTTGATAGTATTGGCTTTTCCTATAGACTCAATGTGATCTTGGATCACTAAAAATAGAAAATGTAGAGTCTTGAGCTTTGAGCTTGAGCCAATCCTTTTGTCCTTAGCATTTTGAGGGGTCCACTTTTCTCATCCATGCCATGCCAATCATTGAGCTTTCCTGAAGTATTAATCTTGAAATAGCCTTAGCTCAATGAGCTATATGTTGTTAGGAATTACCAAAACCACCTAGGGATAGTTGCACTTTCAGTGGCCGGCCGGCCTCTCCTCCACCCCTTTATATACGGGGGAGGGGGCAACCCATAGACACACAAGTTGATTTCTTAGCCGTATGCGGTGCCCCCTCCACAGATTTCCACCTCGGTCATATTTGTCGTAGTGCTTAGGCGAAGCCCTGTGTCGGTAACTTCAGCATCACCGTCAACACACCGTCGTGTTGACGAAACTCTCCCTCGGCCTCAGCTGGATCTAGAGTTCGAGGGACGTCACCGAGCTTAATGTGTGCATATCGCGGAGGTGCCGTGCGTTCGGTACTTGATCGGTTGGATCATGAAGAAGTTCGACTACATCAACCGCGTTACTCAACGCTTCCGCTTTCGGTCTACGAGGGTACGTAGACACACTCTCCCCTCTCGTTGCTATGCATCTTCTAGATAGATCTTGCGTGATCGTAGGAACTTTTTTGAAATACTGCGTTCCCCAACAATATCCATGAACAAAGAGCGAGCACTAAGCTAATCCACACCTGACGTACATGCCTGAACAAGCTGCGACAATGGCGAGTCTGCGAAATGGAGCGGTGTCGTGTTGACATTAACGCAAATAAGACGCATGCTCCCAATGGCGGAGGTCGGGGACTTCCGACTGAGCTGCTTGGCGATGTAGATGTAGGGGGGCTCATATTGCTTTGGCCAGGCAACACATGCATGGACGACGACGGCGGTGGTGCCACACATCTAAGGCCTCAATCAACCCCTGCACCCCGTCCCCGGTCCCGCCTGCCTACCCAACACCCTTCTTTTCGTCGGCCGCCCCTCCTTTGCCTTCGCTTTGAGACAACGGGCTTGTTGTGTCACTGAGTTGACCTTGTGGGCAGCTACCTTCTCCGGATCACCCATGCGGCGAAGGAAGTGAAAAGTACGAGAATGGGGGATGGTGATGCTACTTGTGAGCTACGTTGGGATTTCCCCCGGAGAGGAAGGGTGAAGCAATATAGTAACGGATAGTATTTCCCTCAATAGAGAGCCACGGTTATCGAACCAACGGGAGACTCACGCAAACAATCGTCGATAGTACCTACACACACAAGAGCAAATACTTGCACCCGCTGAAGATCATAACGAATGAGAGAGAAAGAGAGAGCCATCTAGCTAATACTATGGACCCATAGGTCCTGTAGGAACTACTCAAACATCATTGGAGGGCAGCAAGATTGATGTAAAGCCCTCCATGGCCGAGTCACCCTCCGGCAGAGTACCGGTGGAGGCCTCCATATGAGATCGTGGAAAAACAAAGCCTTGCGGTGGCAGAATAATTGTTTCGGGTCTCGCTATGATGTTTTTGTGATTTTAAGGAATTTATAGAAGTGGATTTAGGTCAAACGGAGTTCCATGGGGCCCACAAGCTCAGGTGGCGTTGTGTGAGCTTTTGGCTCTCGCGTACATCATCTAGTCTTCTCTCGAACCTTCGAGGGTCCCTTCTGGTCCAGAAAAAATCATCGTAAAGTTTTGTTGTATTTGGACTTTGTTTGGTATTGATTTTTTGCGAAATAAAATAACAGCCAAAAACAGAAACTGGCATTGGGTACTAGGTTAATAGCTTAGTTCCCAAAAATGATATAAAATGACATATAAAGTATACAAAAATTATTATATAATAGCATGAAACAATCAAAATTATAGATACGTTGGAGACATATTAGGTGACATGGATTAGAGTAAAGAGGGGGGGTGGAGGGGGTTTTAGCACCGAAACATAGTAGACTGCCACAAATGAGTGGGCTCAGACTCGGTTTTAGGTGTGCAGGGTGTTGGAGTCCTGCGTGGCGGAGGTCCGGACTCCGCAAAGCCCCCTGGCTTACTTTCGGTTTGCGGGAAAATGAACATGCGGACTGTTGCCATTGAGAACATGGTGAGAACGAGAGTGTAGAAAGGCTTTTGTATGACAAAGTAAAGACACGAGAAGGAAGGGCTCCATCACGTAGGGTGGTTCGATGTCCGACTTGTTTATTGAAATGGTTCACAGGGCACGTAGATGCAGAAGCTGGGAGGAAGGACGACGTGGAGGCGGCTAAGGGGTGGCATTTAAGGAGGAGGGATAAGCGCGAGAAGGGTTGAAGAGTGCATGGGAAGGTTGAAGAATGACATGGCATGATGAAGAAGCAGCGCAATGCCTAGCGATGGTCACCGATGGAAGGGCGACAGAGATGTGAAATCATGAAGCTAGGAAAAATCGGGAGGAGAGAGGGGTAGAGAGGTACCTCGGTGCATGGGTTTCGGCATGACTTGTAGAAAGCGGGCCCAATAGCAATCAGGGAACAAAGGGAAAAGCTTCCCCTCAATTGACTGATGACTGTCGCACATCAGTCGTCTTCGTGGGCACCTGATCCAATTTTGATCGTACGACGCGGAGCGCAACATGAACAAACCACCTAGTTTACAACATGGACCTTGTTGCAAGCAAATGTGGACAAACACAATGCTTGTAGCGGTATGCGTCGGACGCCTCCTGCGTGTGCCATGCGTCCCCACGAAGCCGACCCACACATTACCATCCTTCTCTTCTACTACATTCTCCCTCGACCATTCAGACACTCTCCATTGCTCTACCCCCTCTTGACTCTCCGCCATTGGACACACTCTCTCTTCCTCTTCTTTTCGTCCTGACCATCCAATCCCGTCACATCGCTGCCTCGTCCCTACCTCGGCCATCCAATGCGGCAATGCCTCTCCCCAATCGCTTGATCCCATCGGCGAGGGCAAAGTTGTCCCATGACCGTGGCCGGTGCGGTAAGCCAGAGAGAGGAGGCTGCAACCTGCGAGCGTTTTTCTACACCGCTATGTTGCAATGGCGAGGGTGAAACGATGACGACAACGACATGCTTCTAGAGTGGTCACATGCGCCGTGGTGCTGCAGAGTGGCCATCGCAACATCACCTCTGTCACAGACATGGGGCAACGTTGCAACACCATCGGTGTTGCAGAGTGGGCACCACAACATCATCTCTATTGCAGACAGGGTCAACGTTCGCAAGACCACCGGCGTTACAGAGTGGTCATGACAACATCACCTCTGTTGCAACAGTAGAAAACGGTTAGACGGGCAACACGACTCATTTTACAGAGACTCGAGCGCAATATGATCCATGTTGCAAAACAGCTGGGGCGCAACTACGCGGCTGACGCAGAAAAGATCGGACGACTCTCCCGTGTGCCATCTAACGGCTGTCAAGGCGGCCGGCCCGACGCGATCCGATTTATCATCCGGCTGATGCGTAGCGCCGCTCGGGAGTCGGGAACAAGCGGGTGCCGCGGTAGTGAAACAAAGTAGATACCAGCCCAATCGGACGTACCATAGTTCTTTGTGTGGTGATCTGACGGCCAGGAATGGCTCTCGCGAGGAGGCCCTCGGCGTGCGGGTCTTCGGCCCTTGCAGGGGGGATAATTGCAGCCCTATTCGCTAGAGCGAGCGAACCAAGAGGGCGCCTCCCTCCCGATCGAACGACCAGAGAGAGAGAGAGAGGCCTTTTCCCCGAGTGCGACCGCTAGGGTTCCTAGTCGCCGCCGGCCCGCCGCCGCTACTGCCGGCCCTCCGCTGCGGCGTGCCCAGCCGGCCGAAGCCTCCGCTGCCCCGCCGCCGGAACAGGAGCCCAGCGGCGCCTCCCTCTCCCGCCCAGCAACGCCGCCGCCCGGAGCTACGCCGGCGACCAGTCCATAGGCAGGTAGCCCTCCGTCCTCCGTGACATCCCCCCTCACCCTCCTCCCTCCTCCCTCTTGCATCCTCTGTCTGTTCAATTTTTTCCCCGATTTTAGTATTGGATGAGTACTTGCCGTAGATTGGCTATATTGTGACAATATAATGAGCACTGTTTCTTGACGAGTACTTGCTGAATGATTTTTCCAGTGCACGTTCGAGTTTACATGTGAAAGGATCTTGCTTGATTCCGTTCCACTGGTCCATTGGATGAATAAACTCACACTTCACATGATCAAATTGTCGGTTGGCGTTTCTAGTAACTCTGTTTCTGTCATCATCGCAGGAGATTATGGAGTGTAATTCTTCAGATGTGCAAATGTCACACTGCGCGGAGGGTTCCGAGACTACAATAGAGATCAAAATCAAGACTTTGGATTCCCAAACATACAATTTGCGCGTGAATAAATGTGTAAGTTGATAATTCATGCTCGTATCAGAAACTATGGTTATAAAGTTGCTCTCTTGGAACACACGATGTGTTTGTGTGGTTTTCTGCTGTACTCTGGAAACCCTTAGCCGTTTCCATACAATATTTGTTCACAATCAGTCTGATTCCTGCAACGTCCTCCTATTTTTTCTCAGTGAAATCACTGTTGCAAATTTCTCCCGTTAGTAATTTTGAGAACACACCAGCACATCCATATTTCATTAAGCAATGTGTTAGTTGGATGCCATTTAATATAATGCCTTTATGCCAAACATTAGAAGTTGCAACTAGTCCCTCTCCCTCTTATTATCTAAGACTATCTTGATTTGGTACTGTTATGTGTTGTTCATAGGATTCTTATGGTGTATGATTCAGAATATTCTCCAAAAGATCTCATACTGCCCTCATGGTATATTTTCTTAGTTTATTGAGTGCTTTTGCCAGAACATATATTTTTGAGGAAGTTTTGATCAAGGCATCTGCTAAGTAAAATGATGTCCAAGTCCAACGAAATTATATGTGTCATAAGGAGTATGATGGGTAAACCTTAGGAGTGATTCTCACTTGCTTAGATATTTTTTTGAATTGCAGTCTGAATGTGTTCAGCCTGCCCCCTCTGCATTGAGGTTCAGCACAGAGCTGAGCTGCACACATTGAAATGTCATTTACCCGAGTACTAAGTAATCAGCTCGACTATGCTAGATTGTCGATGCCTTTCGTGTCCCAAGCATTTCCCACAGCAGAAATGAAGCACCATGTCCTGTGCTCCATATGGGATGATGCCTTTGCTGCATAAAGGGTATTTTTTATAGCAGTCTTTCACTCGTCCCTTACTATTCATGTGTAGCAGTACCATATGTTCGTAGTCAATTAATTGTGGAGATGATGACAGTAGGCTATTTTGTCAGTATGGATATCTATTTAATTTTGAAAGAGACTGGTTTAGTTCGGAAGATAAAGATATGATTTGTTAGTAGGGATGAAAATGGAGTGGAAACTTTCCGTTTTTCCGGAGGAAAAATGGAAACGGAGAGGAAATATGAAAACGGAAACGGAAATTTACAAAACGGAAGTGGAAATGGAATTTTTTATGCGGAAGAGGAAACAAAAACAGAACGGTGTTTTCCGGTGGAACATGCATGGAAATGGAACTTTCCGTTTCCGTGAATATGGAATTTCTGTTTTTACTATAGACCTATAGCTGCTTTGTAGCCCAACCACCAAAGAGAACACAATGACACAATTAGTAGAATGGATCTAAGGCCGAACTTCTACTACCACACATGTACTCAGCTTGACCCTATACGCAATTGTCCGGTACTACTACAATACTATGCTAAGTTGCTAACATAATGATATTATTTTGTAGCCATGTTAACAACTCATTGAATTTGTTTGTTTTTGTGTGTATTTCTGTATGATTCAAGGGGTTTTTAAGTTCCGATCAATGCCTATTTCTGTTTCCGTATCCACTTTGTATTCGCTCTGTGTCCGTTTCCGGTAGTATCTATTTCCGTATTCATTTCCGGGGTTTCTGTATTTGTTTCTGCTTCTGCAAAAAAATGTGAAAACAAATATGGTAGCACTCAGTTCCGTCCGTTTCCGCTCCGTTTTCATCCCTATTTGTTAGGAAAGTTGGGATTCTATTCTTAGGCATCAAGTCGCGTCTTTTCTATAGAAGGGGCATCATGTATCCTGTACTGATTATGAATGAATGATCATAAACTAGTAAAGATCCAATGTCCGTCCTGAACTTCCTCTTCCTCATCCCTGGTGCCATGGCCATGGGCCGCGGTAGGTTAGAGTTGAAACCCATAAGATCTCAAAACCTAGTCATGATGTTGGCACATGGATAGCTAACTTGCATGCACTCCTATCCATGGCTCGTTTTTTGGTAATATTGCACTCCTTCAGGTCTCTCTTGATGGACTCCTCCCATGTCAAGTTTGGTCTACCTTGACCTCTCTGGACATTATCAACACTCTTTACCGGCACTTCTGGAGGCCTGCGTTGTATATGCCCATACCATTTCAGACGATGTTGGACAAGCTTCTCTTTAATTGGTGGTACCCCAACTATATCACGTATATCATCATTTCAGACCGCTCCCTTCTTTTGTGGCCACATATCCATCTCTGCATGCGTATCTCTGCTACACCTAGTAGTTGGACATGTTATCTATTAGTTGGCCAACATTCTGCGCCATACAACATCGCTGGTCTAATCGCGGTTCCATAGAATCTGCCTTTCAGTTTTTGTGGCACTCATGTCACAGAGGACGCCAGAAGTTTGGCGCCACTTCTATCCGGATTTGATTCAATAGCTCACATCTTCATTGATATCACCATTCTTCTGCAGCATTGACTCCAAATATCGAAAGGTGTCCTTATGAGGTACCACCTGCCCATCAAGGCCCTTCCTTGTGCCTAGTAGTACTGAAACCACACTTCGTATACTCAGTTTTGGTTCTACTAAGCCTAAACCTTCTGATTCCAAAGTCTGTCTCCACAACTAACTTACTACTTGCTAATTGCCCATGTGTTGTTGCAACAGGGGCATACATATTCTAGTGGTTCAACATCAATATTGCCCGACATAAATCTTACACCCATCATATTCTAGATTTTGGTAAGATTTGATTTGATTGGAGTATGATTAGGGGAAGGCAAAGAAAGTTCTAATTTATTGAGGCTTTGGTAAGATTTGATTTGATTTGATTTGGGTATGGGTAGGGGAAGGCAAGGAAATTTTTGATTTAATTGAGGTTTTGGTAAGATTTAATTTGATTGAGTTAATGTATGATGTGGGGGAGGGGGGATCGAGGAGAGGGGGGATTGAGTTAATGTGCATGTGGTTTTTAGGAAGAAAATCGTAAAACTAGGTGGGAGGGGATTACGTGGGAGGGAATGGAAGAAAGGGTCGAAACCTTGGAAGTAAAGATCACCCCGCACTATCATCGACTAGCACCACATCATCCGCAAAGAGCATACTCCATGGGATATCTCCTTGTATATCCCTTGTGACCTCATCCATCACCAAAGCAAAAAGATAAGGGCTCAAAGCTGACCCTTGGTGTAGTCCTATTTTAATTGGAAAGTCACGAGTGTCGCCATCACTTGTTCGGACACCTGTCACAACATTATCGTACATGCCCTTGATGAGGGTAATGTACTTTATTGGGACTTTGTGTTTCTTCAAGGCCCACCACATGACATTCCGTGGTATCTTAGCGTAGGTCTTGCCTCCTTTCATCCTTCTTAAAGCCTCCAAAATAGACGATGCATTGAAATATTTTTCAAATAGTGGGTTCTATTCCTATTTTCTCAAAACATGTCAAATTGTGTAATCTTGTTAATCTTTTGTCCTATTACAGGTGCCAATTCCTCTGCTAAAGGACAAAATAGCTACCGTAACTGGAGTATTGTCTGAACAACAACGTTTGATTTGTCGTGGGAGAGTCTTGAAGGATGATGAACTTCTCTCTGCTTATCGTATCCTCATGTACTTTTAACTTGCATTCTTATATTTCTTGTCTTAACTATTGTTTACTTGATCAATGGATATCATTTCTGACAGAGGTTATCATTAGATGCAATCCAGTGCACATTATTTTCTCTTGAGAAAATGCAAAACTTTGTTCCTCGATGCATTAATAGAAATGAGATAGTTACATTAGAAGTCTAGGATCTAGGCTATGAATGCCAGACAACTTAGCCCTCATGTTACATTCTTCGTACTTGCAAAAGCTGTTGGACACATTTAACGTCTGCCAATGCCCATTCCCTTGCCTCCACTTGCATCTTTCATCCAATGCATAATATGTCTGGCTGTTTGCCGTTGAATATTCGCACATTGCGAACGAACAATATCATAAGAAAATCAGGTTACTATTGAGTATTATAATGGAGTATTTATTCCATTTACGGTTTTCTGTCGTTAGTTTCACAAGATTTTTAGAGGATGTTTGTCACATTGTTGGGGATTTATGATGCTCCATTTGGAATTGTTTTGGTATACACTTCTAACATGGATGCGTCTTCTGGTGCAGCAGCAAATCTCTTTTATGTTTCTGTCTGTACCATTATGCAAAGCCATGAATACGAATACGCATGTCTTCACTCCTGTCATGAGAAGTTCCTAAAACCCAACTAAAGTCTCCATTGGATCATGCCAACAAAATGTTATATGTGTCGTGTGTCAAGTTGTATTTAGATTCAGCCCTGTAAATGTTACTCCTTAACAGTAGTTTTTAGATGTTGAAGATGGCCATACTTTGCATCTTGTTGTTAGACAACCAGGCCAGCCAGCTGCATCAGGAAATGCAGGAAATGAAGGTATGTGGAATTTTTCAATTGTACAGTATGAATGTTTTGTTAATTGAAACCTTTTTTTAAGATACATGGTTATCTTTGTATCTGTGCTATTTAGTCTTTTTTAGTTTGGAGTGCTTGAATACTTTGTAAGCTTCTAAAGATGGAAATAGTTTTCTAGTCATAACTGCAGTTCGTGCTATATGTTGAATCTCTTCATTATGTTATTCTTGTTTTTGTTGTTTCTGGACAGAGCTAGTGACCATTCTATAACAGTGCAGTGAAGCAGGTGTTGTGACCTATGTGTCATTGTGATTGCTGGCACATACGGTTGTTTAGTTGCAAAATAGTAATGTTCAAAAAATTGTCAAGCTTAAGCGAACTGAAAGGCCAAAGCTTAGAGCAATGGGTGCTTAAGGTTTTTTAAAATTTGGCTGTTTTTGAATAATATGCACAGGAAAGTCGGAAACATAATACATAGGCAACTGAAATAGCATCTAAAATGCAGTTCACACCATAGCAAAAGGTTCACACAGCAAGCAAAATAGCAGCTAAAAGTCTAAATTGCAGTTCAGTTCAAACAGACATATCCTAATAATAAGATAAATGGCATGTTGCCATCAAGTGCGCAAGCAGCCAATCTTAAGTGGTGCGTGCAGTCACCACTTCATCTTCATCATCCTCGTAATCTGTCCTCCGAATCTGTCTTCTCTGGTTCTTCTTTTTCAGACTCAAACTCTTAATCATGAAGATCTGTTTCATCTGACCATTCTGCAAGTACTCTGAGGTGTGAGCTTGTTGCCCTCATCGTATGGTCATTTTGGATGATAATCTGTAAACATCCGCAGTTACTATTTTTAGATTGTTACAGCCTGTGGCATTGGTAGACTAACCAGGCACAGTACAGTAGGGAATATGATTTCATTTTGTATCTTAGGAATCACACTTCCATGTTCTCAGTCTGAATACAAACTTCTTTTTTATTGGAAATAGCAACTTCTGTTCCTTTATAAACTGTCAAAATATTTCAGCTAGTGTATCAAATTCAACTCGTCTTCATGGTCGCACGGTTCGGAGTATTGTGCTTGAGGCTGTAGATTTGGACCAGGGGAGTGAATTCTCTAGCATTGCCCAGGTAATTCAACATGCTCCATATAATCTACTTGTTCTAATTCAAGAATATCTATATTTAGCATATATGACTGAGGTTTTGTTCAAATTGCCTCTATTCTTCTTTTGGCAGATTCTCCAGAGCATGTTGACCAGCCCACAAGTTCAGGTAATCCAGCATTCTCAAAATACTTCTTTAGATCAGATCTTCAGGAACTTATTTGGGATTAACTATTTTAATGCCAGGGTGGATCAGCACCTTCTGATACCAGACCTTCAGAACCTATGCAATCTTCATTCCCAAATGATGTCAGGGTCGAACTTGATCAGCAGCAGGCTTCTCTGCATTTCCCTGAAGCGGCAGTTGGATCATCAATGCCAAATGTAAATCTTTGCGTTGTCTTTCATCCTCATCGCACGCCTGGTAAGGATGTAATGTCACTAACATACTCTTATCTTTTGCAGGTCATCCCTGATTCCGTGAGTACAATTTCTCAGTACATTAACCTTATGAGGGACTCGTTTAGGAGGGAAGGCTTCAATGGAAATGGTTTGACTGTGCTTTCAATCTGCGATAGCATCCATTTTGTAGTTTGTTCTGTGAAGATTTACCCCCAGTTCTCTTCTTTTGCAGCACAAACGGTGGGTAACATTGACCCTGGAACTGCAGGAAGTGCTCATGCTAGTGGTACACAAAGCCAGGAAAGCCAGCCTGGTTCAACTTCTGCACATCATGTACTTCCTACTGCAGCATTGCTAGCTGAAACCATGCACTCTACTAGACAACTTCTTGTTGACCTGGCTGGAGAATTGCTATCTGTAAGTTGCATCTTTCAAAGCCTTCTGGGTTTCAAGTAGCTGATGCAAAATGCTAGTAGTCCTTATCATTTTAGCAAGCTGTTTTTGTTTATTCTTGTTCAGCTGAGAATGCCGTTTATTTAGTTCTTTGCCTATTCCCTTTGATAGCGGACCTCAGATATTTTCGTCATTATATATTTTAAATTCTAGCTATTCAAATGATGCCATGTTGGTATACCCGGTTTTATTATTTTAATTGGATAATGAGCTGTACAAAAGATTTTATGTTTATAGTGAGTAACCTATTTAGCTACAAAACTGAATTTGACGTTAGAATGTGTTAACTTCAACGCGGCGTCAAAATGAATTAATGTATTGTGTGTTATGATGTGGCACTTCAATATGAATAAAGGGCTGAATTAATGTATCGTGTGTTATGATGTGTCTAAGGATTCCGGTATGAAAATTTTGTATTTGGCTGATACAGGTTTACTTGTTGATTCAGTTTGCTGTTTATATATTAAGTTACTGTAATTATCAATTTTTACATCACTTACCTGTGTTTGAAGTCCGGAATTTGAAATCGTGTTATCATTCTAGCAACTCTCGACGCAATTGGGAGATCTTGGGAATGTAAGTGACTCCACAACACGGAGGAACCTTCAACAGAGTGCAATGAGACAAGGTGTTCTCCTCCAGAGTCTTGGTTCATTACTTCTAGAACTTGGTCGCACCACAATGATGCTTCGTATCAATCCCGCACCTGTAGGTTTCTGTGACAACTATGTTTACCTCATTTCAGATTGGAAACGATTTTGTTTTTGTACTTCTGCACTGACCCATTTACTATTTTCAGTCAGAAGCGGTTGTAAATTCTGGACCGGCTGTTTTTATTTCTCCATCTGGGCCAAACCCTCTAATGGTTCCTGTGAGTTTTTAAATCTTAATTTAGAATCAATAAATAGAGAAGGCATGTATCCTGTTTATCCATTTGCTAACTAATTTCTGTCCAGCCTGTTCCGTTTTTTCCAGGACCAAGATCTGTCCAAATGGGTCAGATGTTTTCTAGTCTTGGTTCACAAGGCTCTGTTCTACACCCAAGAGATGCTGATGTCCATATCCGTACAAGTGAGTAATGCTTTCCTCTGTTGATTCAGTTTTCCTTTTGGAGCATTATCGGTGTGTGAATTTCATTTTTTGCTTTGTTATGTACCGAAGGTCTGTTCAGCTATCATCATACCTTAAGTTAGTTAATGGTGGAACTATGGAAACACGAGTTCTGAGAGTCGAGTAGTGTTGATATTGTGTAGACTGGAGTCCTAACTTAGCAGACTGAGTAATCAGTACATGTAGGGTGAATGTGTCAGTTAAAAGTTTCATTTGTCACAACCTCTAGCTTGAATTACCAAATTGTTGTAAGAGCCAGTTTAGAAGTGCAGATCGGGGGTGGTTTAGATCTGATGTCTTATCTGGTATATTATCAATCAGAACATGCAGGGTGGGCGTGTTGATTCAGAGTTAGATCTAAGAATTCATGACGCTTGCTTTTAGCAATTTATGGGGGTATGCTAAACTTGATGCAGTTAGTAAGCACGGATTGGGATCTGGTTTTATCAATTTATGGTTTTATACTAAACTTTGTGCCAGATGCAAGCATATATTGGGATTGGGAATTATTTAGAGCTGAGGTAGTATTGTCATATTAAATAGACCAGAACAAGCAGAATAGGGGGTGTCAATTTAAAGTTAAATAATTGAATCAGGAGAGAGTTTTTTCTGTCCGTGGCTTGTGATTTCCCTCCACTATTTCTGATATAAATACTTATCTCTTTTGCATATGTTGTATGGGTCTCTCTTCCGGTTTGACTTGAAAGAATAAATAAATAATTGATGCATCTGGGATAACTGCCTGGCGTGTTCATTTTCCTTCTGTTGTTACTTTGGTTGATGATAATGGTTAAATGCCAGTCTTTTTGGATGTTAGGTGGGTCTGTGCCTGTAGCCAGTACTAACCCAAGTGAATCGGTTGGGGCACAGCAAGCACAAGAACATACAGATAGAACTGGCAATGCTTCACATTCAAACGCTAGAGGAGCATTTGCACGAGTTGCAGGTGGTGCTCCTTTTGCTGTTGGGTCTGGAGTTAGACTATTGCCACTTAGGACAGTTGGTGCTGTGCCTGCTGGCATCAGTCGCTCTCCATCGGGTTCTTCTAGTGGAGGAGTTGGTGTTATCATTCCAATGATCACCAGAGTTCATCAAAGAGTAAATTCTAATGGTAGCGGTGCACGAAATGGTCAAACTCCAAATGAACCTCATAGTGACACCCATGCTAATCTGCAACCGAATCCTCAGCCATCTCAAGCACATGAAGCAGGTGAATGAGTTTCCTCACTTCATCTGTGTTGTTTTCGTCCTTTTCAATTGTTGTGCTATTTGTTCTTTAATAAATCTGTAGTTTCTATTAGGGGTTTAATCTGGTTGGGTGGAGCCATATTCTAGGAGCTCAATTTATGCTATTGAAAATTTGTTCTCTAGCAGACTCACGACTAATGCGATCCTGAATCCGGGTCCTGTCAATGCCCACTGATCCTCATACCTTGTTGGATTTGGACAGTTCTTTTTTTGAGAAGATATTTGGACAGTTTTTGTTGGCTGCAGCTCGGATTCGGATCATAGTTCTCATCGATTCGAATAATATAGTGAAGGCGGAGGATGCTAAAGGGATATGGGTGCCATGTCGATGGTAACAACTGCCATCAAATGAAGTCTGTCCCATAGGTTTGACATTATGGGTGTGCTTGTTAGCCTGTTCACTGTGACAGACCAACAAGTTGCTTTTTTTTTCTTGAGTAATATCATGGCGTGGTCACTTTGCTTTCTGTATGTGAACTTATGTTCATACATGTGCCGAATATTGCAGGTAGAAATGTTTACACAAAAACGCTTACAGTTGTTTCTAGTTTCTACCCTGAACCAATATCTGTAAAATAAAATAAAATGCTAGAACATTCCCCCCGTAAAGAGATCAAACCGATGGTTTTGTAAAAAAATTCTGACAAAAAACTGACATTACCATATGTATGTCCATATATATGATTTTTAAGAAGCAAATGCTGTTAGGATATGAGAGGGCAATATCTGACTTAATCTGATTAGTTTCTACCTGAGTTTTGCATGCCACTCCTTGATGATTCTTCATTCAGTATTCTGGTCCACATGTTGACCTTTTGGTGTTTGGAAAGACAAGGCTGAACATGAATGGATTTTGTTTTAGGTAATCTGGGACATCCGGTCGAGGTCAATGTGGGGAACACTTCGCAGGCTTCCCATGGTCAGCAGAATGGCCAGGGTCCTTTTTCTCAGTTGATGGACAGTCTGCAGTGGATTGGATCACTGTTTTCTGGAGAAAATCCCCCAGCAAATGGTACAAGTCAGCATGCACCAGCGGCTTCTGCTGAGCCGGTAGATGCTAGAAACCATGTAGTACCTGAAGCTTCAGTTGCCAGCGACGAGGGGATACGCTTTGCTAATTTGGTCAGGCAAATTATGCCACATATCTCCCAGGTTGAAAACCAGCCTCAAAGCACCCCAGCAGACACCAGCAGTACTCCTTCACAGGCAAATGCAATCCCTATTTCTGTAAGTAACTTCAGAAATAACATGGAGTTATTGGTAGATGTATCGTAACATTGAGTACTGAATGCAGGCTGCTGTGCCCGAGAGCGCAAACGGTTCAAGGGATGGGCCAAGTGATTCCAGGAATTCACGTCAACATAGCCGCGACCCAGTTGATGGGCCTAATTCTAAAAGGCAAAGGTACATTGCACGTCTCACGCATGTTTATCTATCTTCTTATGATGATAATTATTGATGTTTCATGAGATCGATTTGTTTCATCTATTCAAGGAATGATTTCCCTCGTAATTGGCCTTGAAATATCTGTGGACTAATCATTTGACCTGTGTTGGCCATTTGTTTTTGCAGAATGAGTGAGTGATTCAGGTGGGCTTGTTATTGTTGGGTGGGCGCTGCTTTTGCAGTCTGAGCTGAGAAAATTTTCCAGTTGCTGCTACACCAGAGAATTAATGATGATGATACCGTGAGTCATAATCTTATTGAGACAAGTGGAATTGTTTCTGAGTGTATAGTCGAGCCTTGGGATGTTAGGCGGTTCATAACCTGTGCTATTCCTTCTTTGCACAGCAGTGTCTGTAATCCTTTTTACTTTTTTGATGGAGCATAAGATGTTTTGCAAACTGGTACCCATCTCCAATATGTGGAAGTCAATTATATTTGGGGTGGAAATATCCGTGCGGTTAATCAAGCCTGGCTTGGTGCTTGTTGCAGTAGAGCCCATTTTTCTGTCACTTGTTGCTGTAGATCATCCTCGTTCTGGTCAGTTCAGGGGGTAAGGAAAATGCATGTAGCATGTTGCTTGAAAGGCTCTTCCTGTGCACGTATGGTTAGGGCATCTACAACCTGAGTTGGCAAATCTGGGCTCTATACATCCGTGGATGCCCTCAAATTATCACAGAAAAAAGTACATAGTCCTAACATAGTTCAATCATAAAATTTGTTCATAGTGAATAATTGATACGCCCTCAAATTATCACAGAAAAAAGTACAGTCCTAACATAGTTCAATCATAAAAATTGTTCATAGTGAATAATTGATACATAAAACACATAGGTGATTTTCAGCATGGATACACATATGATCCACAAGATCATTGAGAAGTTGCATATGCACATGTTGATCTTGAAGTTGTCAATGCACCTTAAGAAAGTTGGTAATATGCTTTGTCTCTTGTTCCGAGAAGCGGACCTAAACACCGGGCTTCTCAAAATCATGCCCTTCACCCTTGTCCTTGACAATCATGTTGTGCAAAGATTACAAAACATGTCATGAGCTGTCAATGTGTCCTCGCTTCCCACATCATTGCAGCTCCATGAACAATACTCCAACGAACTTGGAGCACTCTGAGTGCCCTCTTCATATCTTGCTTACCACCTTCTTGGGCTTGTGCAAAGAGTCATTATTTCCTAACATGAGGATCCAATATAGTGCCCTCTCCACATCCCTTTTACCACCTTCTTGGGCTTGTGCGGAGAGTCATTGTTTGCTAACACGAGGATCCGATATAGGAGAGCTCCTATGCGCCGTTCGCTGCAGCGAATTATCGAGCGGACGCACAGGCGCGTCCAGCTGGGCCGGCCCATTCGCGCAACGCAGTGAAAAAATCCCAAAAAATTATGCTGGAGAGAGGGATCAAAACAGGGACCTCCATCTTTGTATGCACGAGCTAACCATAGCGATAGACAAGCTTTCTTGGTTTGCTATGGCGTGCGGAGCTAAATGTAATGGAGACCCAAACATTTTCTCAAATTCCTAACGCAAAAATTATTTTGAAAAGGTGTTTCTTAAAAAGAGAACACTTTCCAAATTTTAGAAGAAAAACTAAAAGGCATGAAGAAATTTTTGATAAACTGAACACTTTTTAAAATCCCTAACATTTTTTGAATTTAGGGAACAAAATTTTGAAATCGAGAAGAAAATTTGAACATGAATTATTTTTAAAGCACGGACATTTTTTTAATCTTGAGAACAAATTTTGAAACGGAGAACAAATTTGTAAGTGTGGAAATTTGAGAACAAAATTTGAACATGAACATTTTTTAAAGCACGAACATTTTTTAATCTTGAGAAGAAAATTTGAAACAGAGAACAAATTTGGAAGCGTGGATTTTTTTAAAGCATGAACATTTTTTTTGAATGTTGAGAACAAATTTTGAAACATAGAATAAATTTGGAAGCGTGAACAATTTCTTAAAGCACGGACATTTTTTGAATATTGAGAATAAATTTTGAAACAGAGAACAAATTTGAAAAATCCCGAATATATTTGGAAGTGCAAACATTTTTTGAAAACCTGAACAAAAAAGTTGAAGTCTGGTACATTATATTAATTTCGAAAATTTTGCACTTTTTTGTGTAACGAGAACAATTTTCGAATTTTGAGAACAATTTTTAAAAAACTGACCATTTTACGGAAAGGCAAACAAAATTTGAATATTTTGAAAAAAGGAGAGAAAAGAAAAAGGAAATGAAATAATAAACCAAAGAAAGATAACAAACAGAAAAAACGAAAAAGAAAAAAAAGGAAACAGAAAGTAATTTGAAAATCTGAAGAACAAAAAGGAAATAGAAAGAGAAGAAAAGGAATTGAAAAAATGAAATAAAGAAACAGAAAAACAAAGAAAGAAGAAAAAAAGAGAAAGAAAAAAAAACAGTGAAAAACCGGTTCAAGAACCTTCTGGAAGGTTCCCAAAACTGGTCAGGAACCTTCCAGAAAGTACCTACTGTAGCGCGCGTAGTTGGGCCGGCCCATCTGGATCGCTAGGTCACTCGGCTCTGTGCGTTTGCTCGACAATCTGCCGCAATGAGCGTCCGCTAGGATATTCCCCGATATAGTGCTCTCTTGATATCCTTTTTACCACCTTCTTGGGCTTGTGCGAAGAATCATTGTTTCTTAACATGAGGATCCGATATAGTCTTCACAAACGCCACCCACTGAGGATAGATACCGTCGGCATGGTAGTACCCCATGTTGTAGTTGTGCCCATTGACGGTGTAGTTGCATGGCGGAGCTTCCCCATCGTTGGAGCACATTGATGTTATTGTTAGAATCAGGTGTGTCAAAGGAAGAATGTCAAAATCCGTAAGTCCTTCGACGCCACTGTTTCAAGTATGATGATGGCTTCTTTGGCGTGACCTTGGTACAACCCACATAAATCTTTTGTGCAGTTCTTTCATTGCCAGTGCATGCAATCAACTGAACCGAGCATACCTGAGAATCCTCATGTTGCTTCAATTGCCAACAATTTTTTCCATGTCCTCCCAGTTGGCTCCCTTAGGCACTCTGGCCCAAACACCTTCACCAAAAGTGCGTACAAATTGCACCATGTTGTTCAAGACCGTGGTCCCTCCCATCCGGATTTCAGTTGCCTTACCATAAGCAAGCATCCTAAGAGCAGCCGTGCATTTCCGCATCAGAGAGAAATAACATTTTTCGCAACAATCGTTCCTCAACTTGAAGTTTCCATCAACCTTCTCCATGGCAGTGACTATGCGCAAGAACAAATCTCCGCTCACCCGGAAGTGCACCAAAAAACCCTTCATGGTATGTTGGGCCTAGTGTGAAGTAGTCCGTGTACAGAAGCCATGGGCCAGTGATGCTATCCCGGGGAATAACTCTTCGGACCTTTATCAAACCCTTGAAGTTCAATATGTGCTCCTCTTCTCTATTTCTTATTGGATGCTCATCATCATCATCATCATCATCATCATCATTTTAGCATCTTCATCGTCTGAATCTGACGATCCAATGAACTTTCTGTATATGAATTCATCAAGGTTCGTGTTTCCATAGCCATCATTCGACAAATCCATTGGTGACCTACAAATGACCAAAAGAATAAAAAAACTACTCAAACATTTCATTGAACATATAGAGCACAAGGTGTATATCCAAAGGAGTTGGACGTACCAAGGCGGCGTCCGATGTTGGCGACCTTGTCTGGTAGCGGGATGGTTGGCAGAGTTGTGGGTTGGGCCCTCCGGTGGCGGCACTATGGGTCAGGTACGAAGAGGTATCAACAATGGTGGTGGAGCTATGGTGGCATGCTGGGCAAGGAGGGGGACATCTTCAAGCAATTTGGCATGGGCCCTTGCAGCCAGTCCTATGTGGCAAATGCGCCCGTGCGTCCCCATATCCGCCCCACATATGGGCTGGGTATGGGGATTGTCGGTCAACCCAGACGTTTGTGCTAGATTGTCCGGTCCAGTTGGGTGGCGTTTTACTATTCGAGCAGTGATCGGGCAGTCTGCCCGTACATTTGGGGCAGATATGGAGCGTCCGGGTGTAGATGCTCTTACCAAGCTGAAACGAATACACCAGTTATCCCTTCGATTTCAGTAGTACCAGGAATTTAGTGCGACCAGTAGCCAAACTTTGGGTGGGCACTTTCAAACTGAACTGAGTGGCGTACCATGCAGCGCTCTCCTTTCTCCCCCTCCCATGCCCTCATGGCCAGTGGCGATTGTATGTATGAGCTGTGAGCCCACACCTTCTTCTAGGACAAACATGCTAAAATTATTGTAAAGTTACTATACACTATGAAGAAAATAATGCAAAAAATTAACAATGACCCCATAGGTTCTTCCGGCTGGCTTCGCCACTTCTCAAGGCGACTGAGCCCACGCTATTGGAATCACCCTGCATGGTATACATCACTCCCCTCGCCTCCCTGTCTCGGTCTCCCCTCGGTAACAGACCGCGGGTGTAAGATCACACGTACATTGTATGTAGGCATGGTTGGTGAAAACGATTTTGAGGGAGGGTGGCCTCCTTGGAGGGCCTTGACCTCCAATTCCACCCATTGTTCTTGTATGTTTGGGGCCAAAGCCATCTAATTACAAGGTTTGTGTTTGTATCAAAGGGCTGCCATGATTGGCTAGATCGCTAGAGTCTGGCTGACCTTTGCAAAGATGATGTGTTTGTGGATGGGGTGCTGCTATGAAGGATCGAAGATGCGCTACACATCGACTAGAGGGTGTGTGTGTGAATAGGAGACTAACAAATTTTAAACTTTTCTTAGTTGCTTTTAGAGGCTAGTATGAAAATATACGATGCATTATAACAAGATAACAAGCTAGATATGGCAACTAAGCAAGCAAGTAATAACATCAAGTAAAGCTAGGGAGAGACAACTGAATATGATGGAGAGATCCAGAATTCACACTCTAGGGGGGGGGGGGTGCTAATCTTCATTCGAGAGGTGTGGAACAACAAATGCTCCCACAACAATTAATATCTCACGTAAGTCTTCGATAACCTTGGTTAATGAATGGCCCAGTTCCCTCTCACTAGGCATAATTCTTCAGGAGAGATCCCCTTACAAATGAGCCCAGGGGACAACCACACAACTTGAAAGCTCATGGGAGACACAAACCGTCTTGGGTTTTGCACAAACCCAAGAGTAACAAAATTCATGAAGGATTCTGCGAGGAATCGACAAACTCAAGTTTTGCTTTGGTGGAGTTGTAGATCAGGATCTCTTGCTCTACCTAAAGTTATAGGTAGAATGGAGGGATATCTCAAGCGTTTTAAGGGTAGAAAAATGATGGAGAGAGTGTTGGAGTCATCCCCTTTTTCATGGAGAAGGGGGCCCCACTTAAAAACTGCCCCTTATGATGTTGTCTAGAAATCTTAGAGGGTTCGAGACACCATGGAGGGTCCGGTTAGTTGGAGGGTCCTAGGGGAGTCCGTGCGAAACCAGAGGTTTCTTCTTCCAGCTAGAGGTGCCTCATATATCACTCGAATGTGCCTCATATATCACTCAAAGGGCCTGAGAGGCTAGAAGTTCCGAGACACCTTGGAGTCTTCGACCCAGGGACAGAGGCAAACATGTCAACTCGGATACCACACGGAGGGTTCGAGGTGGGTCCCAGGCTCACGGGAGAGCAAACATAAGGGCACTTTTAAGGGGCTCTCTCTCTCTCACACACACACACAAAGGTGTGGGTGGTTTTGGCTTATCTTTGGCTCACCAATTCCCATACATCAATCCATCTTGTATCCCCTCTTTATAGTACGGCATACCTATGGCTCAAAACGAGAAATCCTCTGTAGGAAATTGATGTGCCATGTTCTTTTATTCTTTAGCTTAGGGGATCACCGACCAACTTTATGGTTCTTTTAAAAGTGTGTGTGTGTGTGTGTTGTATAATCACTCAAAAAATCTTTAGTATTTTGAACATAGTGCCATTAACGCCAAAACCCTCATTAGGGACTAGATTTCTATTTAATCTCCCCCTTTTTTGTGGTTGTTGACAATATGCTTAGAACAATATAACAAAGGTACTATGATTAAGATCATCATTGGTTCTAGGGATTTTTATTTCTGTGCCCCTGGTTCCTTAGTTCTACTCATTCATCCCCATGCTCTTAACTTTTGATCACTTCTCCCCACTCCCTTGCCCGAGACACTCAGAACTGGTCACAGCGGACGTTGCTGTCAGGTCAATGGCTTGACCGTTAACTCTGACGAGTGGGGCCGCATAGGGCCAAGTCCACATTTTGACCGTTACATGCTAACCAGTGGAGCCGCGAAACTGACACTCACTGTAACCTGAATCAGATCGAGTCGCTTCCGCGCCGCCCCCTCCGCCGCCGTCGTGTCGCCTCCTCCGCATCTACCCTCTCTCCCCATCTAGTATTAGGAAGCGATGTCGGGGGGCACCCCGTCTAGCCCATCGACCGTGGAGATGATTGGGTCGAATCAGAGGCGGATAATTCATGGATTCCACCTAGGTAAGCATCATTTTCCTCTCAAATTGATTAGGAGATATGTAAATTAGGCTGTATTTAACCACGTTGGCGTGAATCAGTGCAATTTATCTAAAAAAATTCGGCCTAACTGCGCCCTTTATATCTTATTTCAATCGAATAGGGTTGATCCTGCACTTGCTTTTCGCCTGGTGGTTAGAATGGAAACTAGCAAGCTGCGTGGAACTAAACCGTGTCTGATTTCTGGATTTTTCTATCCTAAAGTGGTAGAAACCAGTGTTTCGTTCACAGATTTCTGCGAGGCACTCTGTTGTGAGTATCCGTGGAGCCCTGCCAATGCTGTTGAGCTGAGATATTTCGAAGTACCAAGCAGAGATTTGTCCCATTAACTTGTGATGAGCATCTGGGATTGCTATTTAGTTTGAATGCTGAGAGCCATTTTGGTAAAATCCATATCGGTGTGCTTCAGGCATGCAAACAACATATCCCGAAGGGGAAGGGTGTTCAGACATCATCTGTCTCTGCTAATAGCGAGCGTCCTCGCACTCCTTGTAGGTCAAGACCAAGTAAACCTAGTGGTTCTGAAAGCCGCAACATGTCGGCTGCCGCTAATTCTACCACTTATCCTCTCCCTTATGCACCTGATGTAGAAGTAGATGCAGAGCCTGATGAGGAAGTGCCTCGACATGATGATGAGGATGAGATTCTATTCCCCGAACTGGTAGATAGAGTCAGTCAATAGGAAGTGGAAGATGAATAGCCAGAGGAGCCTAGCAGCCATGCTAGATTTGATGACACTAACGATGAAGAGAGGGAGGAGAACATCGACTCATTAGTTTTACAAGAATATGAGGGTGAGGACATGCCAACAATTGAGTGGAACAGGGAGAATCCTGAGCTTACTTCAGGAACCATATTCGAATCGATGGTGGACTGTCATAATGCAGTGACTACATATTGCATTCTCACTGAAAACTCTTATGAGGTTGATAGGAGTGATCCAGAAAGATTCACTGTTCATTGCGCTTATGATAGGTGTGGGTGGAGGTTGCATGCATCCACTATGCTAAAGAGCAAATTGATTCAGGTATTACAACTGAATCCTTTTATCAGATTATTTATTCATTCTATATTCAGATCATGTGTACTGTTTCTTAATTGTATTTGAAATCATTTTTCATTTTGTTTCAGCTAAAAAGCAACCCACACGGGCACACTTGCCCACCCGGAGGGAGAGGGGGAAAGGACAAATCAAAGCTTGCAAAGACTAGGTGGGTGGCAGATGCAATCTTGGATTGGGTGAGGGAAACACCAATAATTCACTACAAAAAAGACACATCCATGACATTTTGGGCCGAACGAAATTTTTTCTGTCATACTTATGACACTTCTATGACAATAATTGTGACAAAACACGGTATCATCATAGATGTGGTGGGGTCCTACTTCTATGACAAAAAATCATGACAAAAAATGGGCTTTTCGTCCTGGGCGGGCCGGAGACGCAGTTGCATGACATTCTTTGGGCTGTCCATGACGGAAAAAACCATGGTAGAAGCGAGGGCGAGGAAAATATCGGGGTGTTCCCAGTTACGGTGGGTGGTCGGGGCCGAGCGATGCATGTTTCTCTCGTACACGCACGCGCGTGGGTGTGAGGCGTTGGGCTCTAACTGAACCCGAGCGAGGTGTTGGGCTCTAACTGAACCCGAGCGATTGCACTGCAGGCTACGCGTTACTGAACCCGAGCGATCGATCAATGGCTATTAACTTAATCCGATCGAGCAATTCCTTCGCTACTGCTGCTAACTGAAGCCGATTGATGCTTCCTCTGGATGAACAGTGAGCGTTGCTGGGGGGGGGGTTGGATGAACAGTTCC
>NC_041384.1:49998486-50005427 GCF_002162155.2 Triticum dicoccoides
GAGTACTTAACCCGATCGAGCGATTCCTTTGCTACTACTGCTAACTGAAGCCGATTGATGCTGCCTCTGGATGAACAGTGAGCGTTGCTGGGGGAGGGGGGGTTGGATGAACAGTTCCCGGTGGGGATGGATGAATAGGACCTCGATCGATCGAGCCGGTTGGGGGTGGATGAACAGGACCCCGTGGAGGGCAGGATGAACAGGACCACCCCGTGGAGGGCAGGATGAACAGTAGATGGTGGAGGGCTGGATGAACAGTAGCCCGTGGAGTGGTGGTTGAAAAGGAGCCCGTGGAGAGGGCTGGTTGAACAGTAGCCGATGGAGTAGCGCGCGGTGGAGGCTGGATGAATAGGAGCCCGTGGATGAACAGTTACAGGTGGAGGCTGGAGGAGGTCGACGGTGGATGAACAGTAGCCCGTGGAGGCTGGAGGGGGTCGACGGTGGAGATGAACAATATCCCATGGAGTCCCGTTTTGCGGTACGCCACACCCCTCCCGATGAACAGGACCCCCGTTTCGACCGTAGCGCTCCAACACAAGTCCGTTTCCCCCCTTTTGCGGTACGCCACACCCCTCCCGATCAACAGGACCCCCGTTTCGACCGTAGGAGGTCCGTTTCCTCCGTTTTGCGGTACGCCAGACCCCTCTCGATGAATAGGATCCCGTTTCGAACGTGGCCGGTCGAACACAAGGCCGTTTCCTTCGTTCTGCGGTACGCCAGAACTCGTTTCCATCAGCTGTTCTGTCCAAGCCCTCCCGATGAACACGACGACGCATTCCGTTCCGACCCAGCCGGTTGGCTCCCCATGAACACGATGACGACGCTGTTTCTCCGTTCCGACCCAGCCATGCACACGAGCCCGGGCTGTACGTACGCGCGAGTAGGCGTTCGAGACTCCGTCCGTATGTACGTACGTGGCTGTATTTACTTTTTTGCACCCTGACCACTGTACGTACATGTACATGCTACGTGCGCGCCTCTACATCGACCAGTATGTACGTACACGTTCGCGACCAGAATGACAACGCTACGTACGCTTCAACCAGGTGGGTCCCAACTGTCAGGCACTTCCTTGCGTGCCAAGGTGTAGCTGGTGGGTCCCAGCAGTCAGGGGAGCGAATCGTTTTTTTGCCCGGACGCACTTCCTTGCGTGCGAAGATGTAGCTGGTGGGTCCCAGTAGTCAGGGGGAAATGTTTTTTTTCGCGAAATATGGTGGCCCGTTCGGTGGGTCTTCGCTGTCAGGTGGAGGAATATTTATTCTGCGTGTAATAAGGAGGCACTTCCTTGCTGCGGCCGTGGACCCAGCTGTCAGCCTCTCCATGTATAGTACTCTTCCGATGGAAGTCGTTCCTTGACCATGCCGCGCTGAAAGCACCAGGGTGGTGGCGACGGCGAGGCCTAGGAAGGGGACGATGCGGAGCCGGGGAAGACGCGATAGTGGAATCCCGCGCAGAGAGGAGTACGAGGGTTCACTGGTTCGGCTGCGGTGTGAGGCTGCCGTCACCGCAGGGCCTGGCCAGTGGTGGGAATAGTAGGGGGTGGTGAGGCCTCCGCAGCAGCACAGCCGGCCACGGGAGGCAGGAGCATGCGGCACGACCGGCGCTGCTTTGGGCGGCTGGAGCAAGAAGACCAGAGGTTGAAGAAGCACTACGGCCGTTGGATGGACATCGTATGGTCACTGGAGCTAAAACCGTGCATATTGACTAAGTTGACAAAGCTCTCCGTCCCCATCAACTTAGTAGACCCACAAGTCAGCCTCCCACTATACTGGGTCCCAGCTAGCAGGGGGAGTATTCATTTTTTTGTGCGTAATAAGGAGGCACTTCCTTGCGTGCGAAGATATAGCTGGTGGGTCCGAGCTGTCAGTGGCGGTAACATTTTTTTCGCAAAATACAGAGGCCCTTTCGGTGGGTCCCAGATGTCAGGTGGAGGAATCATTATTTTGCGCGTAATAAGGAGATATTTCCTTGGGTGCGGCCGTGACCCAGCTGTCAGCCTCTCCACGTACATTCCACTTCAAATGCATGTCGGTCGTTGACCATGTTGACCAGGCCGCGCTGAGAGCACCAGGGCGGTGGACGAAGGCGAGGCCTAGGAAGGGAACGACACGGAGCCAAGGAAGACTCGTCAGTTGTTTCCCATGCAGAGGGGGGGACGACTGTACGAGGGTTTACTGGTTCGTCTGTCATTGCCGGAGAATAACAGCAGGTGTGGGTGAGTAGAGGGATGGTTAGGCCAGCGATGGGAGTACGGTGGGGCGGTGAGGCCTGCGCGGCAGCACAACCGGCCGCAGGGAGGAGAGAGCAGGCAGTCCCGCCGGCGCTTGTTTGAGCGGCTGGAGTAGGAAGAGCAGAGATTGAAGAAGCACGACGGCCGTTGGATGGACATCCAACAGTCACTGCTTGTGCATTAACCTTTTTTTAGGAAAGCCTCAAATCTGTGGAAAACATCATACATCACATATGCCATTATTTCTAATAATTTATAGCCCATTTGCCAATTCTTAAGGTTTTTTGGAGCCCATATTCTTTTTGTTAGCATTACAGCCCATATTGTGGCCACAGTTAAAAAATTATACGAAATTTTGCATATTTCGGTGCGGTCCGAACTGTTTTTAATCCTGAAATTTCGAGTCACGTTCAAACTGATTTTAAAAATAAATATATATCAATATAAAATCCAACAAATTGTCCATGCATAAAAATCAATGCAATTTAAAATCTCAAAATGAAAAAAAAGAAATTTGAAACTAATTGCCGGTTTGATGTGTTTTAAAAATGTACAACCCATTTCTCATTACTGATAGGCCATTTTCTCGGGCAGCCGAATGAAAGCTCTCCTTGTCTTGAAAGATTTACAGCCCAACAGGCCTGACAAAGTGACTTACTTGTCAAATCACAAAAAAACTAGGCTGTGGCCGTGGACCCAGCTGTCAGCCTCTCCATGTACAGTACTCTTCCGATGGAAGCCGGTCGTTGACCACATTGACCACGCCGTGCCAAGAGAACCAAGGTTGTGGACGACGACGATGCCTAGGAAGGGGATGACGCGGAGCCGGGGAAGACGCGATAGTGGATGCCCACGTGGAGAGGAGTACGGGGGTTCATTGGTTCGGCTGCGGTGTGAGGCTGCCGTCGCCGAAGGGCCTAGCTAGCGGTGGGAGTAGTAGGGGGCGATGAGGCCTGAACGGCAGCGCAGCCGGCCACTGGAGGTAGGAGCAGGCGGTCTCACCGGCGCTGGTTTGGGCGGCTGGTGCAAGAAGAGTAGCGATTGAAGAAGCAGCAGGACCGTTCGATTCAAATCCAATGGTTACTGCTGCTAGAATCGTTTGTTGACTAAGTTGACAAGCCCTGCGTACACGTCAACTTAGTAGGCCCACAGGTTAGCCTCCCAACCGGTGCGCCCAGATGTCAGTGGGAGGAACCATTTTTTCCCGTAATAAGGAGGCAGTTGATTGCGTGCGGCCATGCCAGTGGAGGGAGTAGGGTGGGCCGGGGAAGCCTGCGCGACATCACAATGGGCCACAAGAGGAGGGAGCAGGCAGTCCCGCCGATGCTAGTTTAGGCGGCTGGAGCAGGAAGATCAGAGATTGAAGAAGCACGTCCGCCGTTGGATGGACATCCAACAGTCACTGCTACTAGAATCATGTGTTGACTGACAAAGCCTTGCGTAAACAAGTGAGCCTCGAAATATGTGACGTGTAAAGCCCATTTGCTATTATTTTTATAATTTTTACTCATTTTGTAATTCATATGGAATTTATTGTAGCCCGTTTTCCATTTTTAGAATTGCTGCCCATTTTCTGGTCAGTACCAGGGTTAAAAAAATTAACTAAATATGTGGGAAATTTTGAAAATTCACAAATTTTTGCTCGGGAACAAAATATTCTTAATCCAAAAATTAGTAGTCATACTAAAACAAATTTAAAAATAAATTAGTACTATGTCATGTTAAATCCAATGAAATACATATAAGACATCAGTGAAGAACAAAAACAAAAAAGAAACTAATATCCCATTTGCTATATTTTTTTGGGATTTTCAATCCCTTTTTATATTACTTTTAACAGACATTGACCATACTCTTTGGCCAGGCCGGAATGCATCCCTCCTTGTGTTGAAAGATTTGCAGCCCAATAAGTCGGAGAAAACAAATAGGCCTAGCTTGGGTATTCTTCAAAAAGAAATACTGGGCTATCTATTTTCTCAAAGAAAAAACTACTGCGCTGGTCATGTTGTTAGACGGGCCACAGAGACCGCACAACCCAGTTTATAGCCTACTCCTCCGAATTACTACTAAAAAAAGTTGTGCAATTCTATTGTTAATTGACTATACATTGAAAATGATGTGGGTCCCATATATCAGCAGGGTGGATTAGAGTAAAAAACGAGGGGTTCATCTGAGTAGTAAAAGAGGCACTTGCTTGTGTTCGGGAGTGGACCTGGTGGGTCCGTACTGTCATACTCACAACTACAGTCCTCTCCCGATTTACTATGTTGACAGGGACCGTTTCAAAAAAAAAACTATGTTGACAGGGCCGGACGGCGGTGCCGCGGCGAGCGCACCAAGGCGGAGGATAAAGTGCTGCCGCCAATGTGCTGGGCTGGGTTGGACATTCTTATTAAAAAATAAAAATGGACCGGATCTATTTATGACGTTTACTACGATTTGCATGGGTCCGCTGGTTGCAGGAAGAAAATGCTGGGAGGAAGAAGACTGGTCGCTATCTTTGCCGAAGAATAATATCGACTGAATGTAACGACACTATCATAGGAAATAATATCCTCCTGTTAAATCGTGAATTTAAAGAACTGGTGCATGAGCATTTAGCTTTATTTATTTATTTACTTATTTATGTTTAGGGGACCATGACCATGTACCTGGGCCGGATTCATGTGAGAGCCTCCCTTCCAGTTAATTATGGGCTTCTCTACTGGGCCTTCATCAGTGGACTGCATGTTATCAACAAGTGGAAAATGTGTTCCGTATGAAAAATAGTATGCGCTACGTACGGTACGGGGCACTAAAGGATCGAACCGTGCAACGACTTCCAAAACATTGTGTTTGTCGTTCTAACAACATATTTATTCAACCAACAGACGAAATATACTACTGATTGTACATTGAAAAGAGCAGCAGCAGCAACCAGGGCCGGGGGTGCAACAGAAGCAGTAAGCAGGCCAGAAGAGTGAAGACGCAACTCTCTCTTCCAAACCAAACATCAGCCATCATTACAAAATGGCTACCAAAAAAGAACAAGTGTATCCATCAAACTAAATAAAGATCCTACTACACCAAGTGTACGCATCTAACTAATTGGCTCAGTTAGACGTTACTATTTATTAAGCTGTGGAGATTGGCTGATGGCTTGAACCAGATGGGTGCCTGACGGGGGAAACTCCAGCCAGCAGGTCGAAGTCTAATACTTGCGACCCTCTCTCCTACTTTGGGCTGCAGAGCACGGCGGCACATATCAGGGTATGGTGCATGTAGAGACGCATGGTACACTGTGTACACACAGTTTTGCCTGATGAACGAAACCGCGCTACCATCATGATCCTTGCCGTCGATTATCTCCTGGTTAATCAGATAATTCAGTCTGACAAATAGAGAGCGTGTACCAAGGCTACTTACCAACCTCCAGTCAAAAATTTCTGAAGGCCCAGAGAAGCTGGGATCTTGCTCAAAGACCTTGCAGTGACTGTGATTGTATTCCGCGAAACAACACGTCCGGTACGTGCGAACGATCATCAATCGTTCGTCGTCGTCTGATCGAGCCAGAAATCATCTGCAATTGCCATGCCGCTTTTCTTTGAAAGGTTCTGAGATTAGGAAGGGTAGGGACACCAGGCGGCCTACAACATCATATCAAGTTGGAGTCAAATAAACCACAAAAAAGTTGGAGTCAAATAAAAAAGGGCTCTTGATGTAGTCAATCTTAAGAACAACATGTTATGAGCATGAATATTTTTTCAGTAAATGTTGACAATAATATAAGCAAGCCATCATGATATCATAGGAAAGTAACATAAAAAAAAGTTGGAGTCAAATAAAAAAGGGCTCTTTGATGTAGTCAATCTTAAGAACAACTTGTTATGGGCATGAATATTTTTTCAGTAAATGTTGACAGTAATATAAGCAAGCCATCATGATATCATAGGAAAGTAACATACTGCTGTAACAACCATTTGTAGCGATGACTGGAGTAGGCCAGCAATACGTCCAGCCATAGGAGTCAACAGCGTAAATGAAGCCCTTGTGTTCAACGGCATCAGAGAACCATGGAGGGTGTATGATCCTGCGATGGACGTGCAGATTTATCCACTTACCGCAGTGAACTGTCAGATAGGCGAGACCGTGGTTGAAGAACGCAATTAGCCTGAAGTCTTTATAATTCGCAGATCTTGTGGGCACTTGGCAGATTACAACCTTGAGCAAATCAAACTTGGTATCATGTTGGCTACTGTAAGATTCCGAGTATTCTGGGCCACGGTGCCAAAGCAGTGCAGTGTTAATCGAAGGAAGGGGGATCAATCGCCGGGTGTAGACCTCCACGAGCATCCAGCTACCGCGACTGTCGACGAGCACCATCCAAGACGTGTTTATGCCGACCCAGTACATACCGTTAATGTAGTTGAGGGTGACGGGGATCAGATCGCAATCAAGGGGGTTGATGCTCGCCATCCTATGATCGTTATGCTGCGTGACACGCCGTTTCTGAAGATCAGGCGGCATCAGCAAGCAAGGAGCTGGCTTAAAAAGCTCCGGCCTGAGGGCTTTGAGTAAATGGTACAGCCCCGACAAGCACGCGGCGAGCGGCATGGTACTGAGATTGCCCACACGTGAAACAATGAGCTTGATTACCACTGTGGGGAGCGAATTCCAGCCATTCTTTCGGCGGACGCTGCTCGGTTGTGCCATTGTTAGTTCTTGGGTTTCG
>NC_041384.1:50005795-50021228 GCF_002162155.2 Triticum dicoccoides
GCCTTAGCGGGGATGGAAGATTGGACGATGGGGGAGGCACCTTAGCGGGGATTGAAGAGCGGACAAAGATGGAGAAGCGAATATGTGCTACGGGAAGTGGACAGGTGATGATGACTACAACACGCCGCTTGACTTACGAGACACATACCAGCATCGTAGGGTCATATCGAAGTCAGACAACTTGCTTGAGTGATCACAGTACTGATACTCCCTACAGTACCTGCTACTATGCCCTAACTTGCTTGAGTGGAGTAGTAGTGGAGTAGGAGTCGCTGGAGGATTAGCGCCGCCTGCTAGTTTCGGAGGAGGACGACAACGTCTTCCTCTTGATCATGGCCACCGGGCACCTTCCGTGCAACGCACGGGCACCTTACTATAGATTAGTACGACAAAAAATGAACTAACATTATATATAGTACGATAAATGATGATGCATGTCACCTAAAATTATATCATTGAAAACTATGTTCAAATACGAATCAAACGATATTGTTTTTGTTGACATGCACTAACATTTTGTGAGTTAAATCTTCAGTCAAATTCAATGGGGGATAAACCATGACCGATGTAGTAGTACTAGTGTAGAGGGCGGCGCTCCACGGGAGTCTCACCCCACTCGTGGCGCGGCAGTAAAGCCGTCATATCACAAAACCCAACCACTCCTAGTAAGACGTGGCCTGGTAAAATAAATGGACAAGCAACCAACACATCCCTCCGTCTTTTTTGCATTTCATCTCTCTGCATTTACTTTCTCCGGTTCATCTCGCACACTCGATCCGTAGCTACTACTCCTAGTATCCCTAGCTACTACTCCTAGGGCCAGTTCTTTTGGCGGCTTCCCCAGCTTTTCCCATAAGACTAGTCACAGTGGAGAGTAACATTAAGGCGCCTCACTCATTTATTTGGGCTTCTAAACTACTACTAGTAGTACCTCTGTCCTGGTTTATTCCTCACCATTGTAATTTGTGCTAAATTTTGACCAAAGATTTAACTCATAAAATGTTAGTGCATGTGACATGCACTAACATTTCATTAGTTAAATTTATGATCAAAATTTGACACAAATTACAATGGGGACCAATAAAACAGGACGAGGTAGTAGTTATGGGATTACTCATCTAGAAGCCTAAAAGAACTGGCCCTGGTACTCCTACTAGTAGTAGTACTCAAGTTGGAATTCCAATTGCATGGCACAACTTGTTAGGCAAAAAATTCGATACAGGGTGCAGGAAGCGGTTTGGGAATTTGCATGCCTTTCCAACCAGTGAGATACTCAGTACAAAGTACGACAGAGAAATAACCACAGAGAAGGAAGCTAAAAGTAAACAATCAAACGAGCATTTTTGCATTTGTTTTGCATTGAATCGTTTCACAAGCTTGACTAGTGTTGTTTTTCTACTTTAACAAAAATCGCATCGTAATGTTAAAACGTGCATTTGCACGTACATAAGTAATAGTAGTACTCCCTCCGTCTAGGTGTATAAGTCTTACCGCCTTCTTGGTCACGGTGCACAAACAAAGATGACTTATTGACCTGGACGGAGGGAGTAGCACAGTCTGCAAGCATATATAGAGAGAGACGTGTAGTGCGATAGTATATAGTAAAGTTTGTGCTATATGCACATACTTGCAAAATGTGTACGAATACACAAGGTTTCCAAACTTTCCCTTTTACATACTTAATTAAGGACGCTAATAATTCCTGAACATTCGAGATTTATCATTTGCGCCCCAAAACTAATGAAGTCGCCTTACGAAACAAAAATTATACTCCTCCTAAAAGCCACGACGCTCGCAGGAGTGCTTGCAGCACGCCACGAGTGCCCTGGTGCGTGGTCGTTTCCCAGCGCACCGACACAATGCCTCTTCCTCAGCCTCGCAACTCGTGAGGTGCTGATTGGCGGCTTGCCGGCGGGCGAGAGCAATCTCACCGGTGTGGTGATCCGGCGCCAACAGGCACTCCTCCTCGCTAGAAGCGTGCACCCGGTCCACGTACCGCCAAGCGTAGATGAGGCGCTTGGGCCCGACTGCACTCAAGGCGTCGGCACAGGCGTCCTCCGCCACCCTCACGGCCCTTGCACGAGCCTTCTGCCAAAGAACCAATTGCCCGACTCTCTCGAACGCGACATAGGCCTCCCAGGCAGCTTGTTCCATGGTGCGCTTCTCTTCCTCGGCCTTCTTCTCAGCCTCTATTATGGCGCGCTCTGCTGGAGGCAAAGCCTCCCACAAGGCAACATCCATTTCTTTCCAAAGCTCCTCAAGGCTGGGGGGCTCGGTGAGCGGTGCGGCGTTCTCCTCGTAGCGGGGAGCCGACACGTCCTCTGACGCGTGTGCTGGTGAGATTGGGAACGCCGACTCGTCCACCTCGACGCGTCGCGACGAGGAGCGGAACGCCGACGCATCCTCCTCGACTAGTGGCGGCGAGGAATGGAACGGCGACGCGTCGCGTCGTGGCAAGGAGCGGAACGCCGACGTGTCCTTCTTGACTAGTGGCGGCGAGGATCGGAACAACGACGCGTGACCGTCCGCGCGGTGCAGCGAGGGGCGCCTAGGGCTTGGGAGGGGCAATGCCATGGTGGTTGACATGAGAGGGGGGGGGGAGGAGATAGCGATGAACGTGAACATGAGGGGGAGGAGATATCGATGTCATGGGAGGCGCAGTATTTATAGCGAGCAATGGCACACCTATGTAAGATATGGACTGAGCTGCACTGACTTAACTGCAGGTCCAGTTGCATCACTGACATGTGGGCCAGACCCCTGTTGGGCCCATATTTTAGTGACCCAATGCACCTGTAGTTAAGTAACAGCTACATGGGCATATTTGTTGGAGTAAATTACGAGGGAGGGAAGGGGTGGAAATATTGCTGGTCACAACGGATTGGACGAGCGCGGGGGGAGGAGAGTCATGCATGCAGATTTTCTCCACACGGGGTGGAGTGGTGGGACCGCCGGAGGGAGAAGGAGAGTCTGGAAGGCATATTGTTTCCACACATGGAGAGGAAAAGATTTGGAGACGAACGGGCTTCCTGCAGGTATGGGAAACGGTGCATAATAAGTCTCATCTTGCATGCCGGGCTAGGTATAGTCTCAAGTCATTAAAAACATACACGCCCCACACATGTTCATATTTCAAGGTGCACTAAATTATTGCATGCGATGATTAAGGCTGGCCATAATGGTGGTATCTTAGCTAGTATCATGCACACGGGAATAGCAAACATGCTGATGTGGCAAAGAAATAAAGAAGAGAGGGGGGTTAGAGTAACTAGTGTTCATGCATGCATTGGTAAACACATTTTTTTGTGAAGAACTACAAAAACTATTCCACCGCCTCTATTTTGCTAAGAGTGGGTCAAAATTTTGAATCGATCCCTTTAAACTAGAAGGGAGGTAGTAGTACTCTAATACCTAACCTTGGCCCTGTTTGGATCCATGTGTTAGAGTTAGTTTGGGTTAGTTTGAACTCAACTAACCCCAAAAAATCTAACCCACCCAAGAGGTGCTTTATACTCATTATAATTAGTATTTTAGATATTGATATTTTTAGTATAAATGGTTGAAGGAAGTAAAAAGGACCAGAGGGAGTATCATGCATGCGGAGTAGGCAAAAAAATTGCTCATTTATAGCCGGTCGAAGTCTCAAAGGGCGCGACCGCGCGAGGGAGGCGAAGGTCGTGGGAGGCGCGACGGTTGACAGAATTAATTGAAGTTACACACAAGTCGGCATGGCGTGCGAATAGGCAGAAGCTATACCGTCAGGCCTACGATATGGGTCTAGTAGACATGACATCTAGTGGGCCCCGCATAGTTCTTGAGAACTCTTTGGGGCCTTGCAGCCGTTTATCCACTGGGCAAGCCAGCAACCCCATGCCGTCCGCACGCCCTACTCGTCCCCGTCTTCTACTAGTACAGTACCTTACAACAGTTCGCTCCCAGTCGTCCCATCCTTTCACATTACGGCAGTTTCACTAATCCTAACCCTCCTCCCAAATCCATGGCGTCCCAAATCTCCATGATCGGCAGTGAGTACAATGTTAGAACCATCACCGGTGATGAGTTCGACGTCATCTACACCTGTTCTTCCGCAACGTTGAAAGAATGTCTTACTTGCTTCAAACGCATGTTTGAAAACTCAAATGATGAGTGGGTCGCTGGGCTAGATGTTGAGTACACCATAGTCCTGGGAAGCGAGAAGAAACTAAAGGAGGCAGAGAAGAAGAAGCCCGCCGTGATCTAGGTTTGTGTGCATGACTTATACTTGGTCTACCCCATATGCCATGCCGACGTTGAGTGCGTGGAATTTAAGAAGTTCCTCAAGGGCGGCCGAGTCAAATTCGTTACTGTAGACTTTAGGAATGACAAGGAAATCCTGGGTCAGATAGGCCTCGTTTTAGGCAACCCCTTCGACCTCCAGAAGGAAGGGCTGGTGTCCTTCTCTCAGCCTTCAATGCTGACCCTGGCAGCAGCCATGATTGATTGTTCGTACGTTAAACTGAAGAAACCTCATCACGAGTTTCATCATGCATGGGAGTCAAAGACATTAGACGAAGATCACATCCTGTGCGTAGCAATGGATGCCTACCTTTGTTTAAATATCTACAAGGGTTGGATGAAGAAGTAGAGCCCAGTGTCCGGTTCAAGCAAAGAAGCGTCAGCAAAGAGGAAGAGGGACGAGGACGAAGTCGAGGACGTGTACTCGGACTCCGAGTAGGTGGCAGTGCCGTCGCTCATGCTGGTTCTACTGCAGTGTCAAGCGGACTACTACCTCTGTCCGGGATTATTGGTCCGACCAACCAAATCACCCGAACCAAGGCAGAGCGCAAGAGCATGCAAATTCCTCGATTCTTGTAGTTGTTAATTAAGCTTGCGCCTGCTGCCTTTGCATGCATTGGCTGGCTTCTACGCATGCAACGGAAGAAGCATTGGTCCCGGGACAGATGCTTGCATGCAGCCAGCCTCCCTCACATGCAGCGGCTGGCTCGTAATTAATGGAACGACAATCGATAGGAGCGGCCTAGTAAAAGCGGACGCGGCTGTGTTGCTTAAGGGCCCTATAAACCCGAACAAAGGTAGTAGTTGCTTAGTTTATTTTCAAGGGTGTGTTGTGCTGAGGCCCCAGCAGAACTACATTTATGTTCTTTCTCGTTATTTGAACTCTTTAGTACGTATAGTAGTACTAGTACTATGTCTTACTACTGTTCTTCTTGCAGTTGGTACTACTGCTCGTATCTTCGTGTTCCTACTGTAGTTAATACTTTCGTACTAGTAGTATAATTTGGGTCAATCGATTTGTGAAAGAAGTTCGACGGAGTGAAGGAAGAAGATGACAGGGTGCCCATGATCTATCTTATGAGTGTTGGGTGTGGAATGCAGTTCGCCGGAAAAAAATGGATCGTGCCCGGGGTTAAACAGATGGCGGGGGTGGGGGGAGCATCGTGGTGGCAGGCGGTTCAGGGGAGGGCGCGGCGGCGGCAGCAGGCGGTTAGGCATGTGGCGGGCTGAGAAGATGAACCGTGCATCTATTTCGGAGGTTGAAGAAGCCCTTCTAGCCATCCATGTTGCATCAAACAGCTCACAAGAGTCGTCTGGCCCAAATTGATCCTTCAGATTGCAGGATCCACGTGGCATTCAAGATCTCGAAGGTAGATTCCACGTCCGCACCCGGTTTGCGGGCTCGACGCGTGCGCGATCGGCTTCCGCCGCGACAGCCACCATGCGCGCCTCCTCCAGCGGGCGGAGATGACAATGACATGCTAGTTCCTCCTCGCCGGCGTGCTGGAGCACGCACTCGTCCTCCTCTTCGTACGCTGCGTGCATAGATGCGGCTCCACCAGTTGCTCGCGTGCTTGGCAGCGCGGCAGCATCCCGAGGAGGGACTGCAGACAACGTGAGCGGGCGAGCCTTCGGCTTGGCGGCGACACGGCGGTGATGGGCGAGAAATTGTTGGCCGGAGCAGGCGGGCGTCGGCATGTGCAACGGCGGCGACATATTGATGAGTGCGCGTATGGGAGCTCAATTTAGTTTTATATAGGGTTGGTCAAACTTAAAAGAAAACCGTACTAGTACACATAAACATTAGACTTAGGTAGCGCTTTTATTAGTTACCACAGCCATGATGCGGAATCCTGTGCAAGTGCATGAACCACGGCCGCGCGGTCGATCGAACGGTGCGTCACAGTGTCGCGCTCGAAGGACATCCACCGAACCTTTTTCTCTGTGTGAAAACAATCCCCGAATATTACTCAACATTTTTTTCTGGGAAAAGTTCTTGAAGCTACAATATTTCCATATATTTGAATTCAGCTCCAGTTCGTGTTTATTTGGATTTGGACGTTTTAGGTGCGCCCTAATTCTTTTTAATACTGATTTTGGGGCTGTTTGGTTCCCAGCCACCGTTTGCGAAGCCAAAATTTGGCACCCACAGTTTAGTTTTCATGTGTTTGGTGTTTGCCAAACTTTGGCTTGCCACACTTTATTGCCCCTATGGCCCACTTGTCATAGAGACAATGTTGCCACACTTGCCTAAGGTTAGTTCTTCAAAATGAGAGCCATAAGTTGGAAAGCCTAAGGGAATCTTGCCACACTTTTTGAGTGTATGTAATGTGGGACCCTAATGTGGCTTGCCTAAGGTGTGGCTTGAACCAAACACCCACCTAAGTTGGTCAAATTTGCCTAACCTTAGGTGTGGCAACCTTAGGCAAACTTAGTCTCAAACCAGACAACCCCTGTGTGTGTGATTGTGAGAGAACGTGTGTATGTGTCCATATGTGTGTTGTGGCGGAAGGGCAATGTGGAGACGGTGTGCGTGTGATAGAGACATAGAGAGGTGTGAATGTGCAAATGATCATGCATGAGTGAGACAGACAGATGCCGATACATTGTGTATACATGAGAGAACGATCTTCTATTTTACTTGTGTGTGTGTGAGAGAGAGAGAGAGCAAGAGCGGAGCATCCGTAACACAACAACCATCTCTCTCGATTTGTCCGTCCCTCGCACGATCGCATGTAACACATGCATAAACGCGCACATTTTGACACCCTCACCCGGCCCCTGCCCACCTCAAGGCCCGCATATCGCTCTCTATCTCGCACGCACAATTTCTTCGTGAATACCCTGTTTAGCAAGTAGCTTTCCATCACATACACACACATTTCTCTCCTTAGGTTTGTTTTCTCTCAATATCTGACACACACACACACAAACATCACACATCACACACACCCCCTCCCCCGAGCACACAATTCATCCCCATCCAAGGTTATATGGCGACCACTCTCGCTTGTGCTTCTTCGCACCCCAGCATGCACAACACCTCAATCTTCAAAGAGGGCATTGAGGAGATCGAAGATGGCGACCACACTGCGCTAGAGAATGCAGGGCCATTTGGAAGCAGGATGATGTGATGACAGCTGACTGACTCCTCCCCCACCCTCTCTCTCTCACACAAAATTACCAATCCCTCTCTCCCCCGCACAAATTTATCAATCCCTCAACCCATGAATCCTTCCCCTCTCGTCCATGTTTTTCCAGCTCTCTCATCAAACCTATTGTCTCTTCTCCTTCCACGTGTACAGAATCCGGATGCACACGCATCTCACGTATATTACATGTCTCCATCTTTCTCACAGACCTAACTTCTTACTCTCTCTTTCTCTCTCTATCTCCCTGTTTCTGTTTCGTTAGGTTTGTCTCCTACTCTCTCGTCCACATACATACAATCTTTCCCGCCCCATCTGCTCCATCTTCGCAAGCTCTCTCTGCACGTTTCATTCACACATTGGGATATGTTCAAAATGTTGCTTTTATAATGGCTGATGTAGAGTTATTGTTGGTTTTGTTGCATCCTACAAAGTAATAACTATGAAATGCATTTTGATTGTCATTTGATTGGGATTATGCGAGTTTGAGCATGTTGTGAAGTACTATAAACCTCGTATACATCTTGGAATTCGACAATGATTGTAACTATTGAATTGTATAGACCATTACATTCGAAGTCAGTAGCCTAATATATTTATTTCACAATTTCAACAAATGATTAACTCACTACATACTAAGAAAACAAATGTGTACACCCTCCGTTTTTATTTAAGTTTGCGTATTAGCATTGGTCAAAGTCAAGTTTTGTAAACTCTTAGAAAGTTTATAACAAAAAATATTAACATATACAATAACAAATAAATACCATTAGATTCATTATTGAATGTACTTTCACATCATACATATATGTTATGGTAAATGTTTCTATTTTTCTATAAACTTGGTCAAACTTTAGGAAGTTTGACTTTGGTCAAACCTAATATGCAGAGTTTACTAGTACTACTCGGTAGTTGCTTAGCCGAATCACCCAACACGCCACACGGGGAGTTCAGTGTCACAAAATTTTGAGGTCAGCGGGAAAATCTCCCGCGACCCTGATTCGAGCAGTGGGAAGTTACCATCATAGCCTTCGGAACAGGCCTACGGATGACGGTTGATAGGGGGCTATTTTCGTAACTTCAGGTTCACCCTACCCAGCCAACCCCACCCCGGCACCCAGAGTAGTACACCTAAATACTCCCCATTTTCTATCCCCACCGCAAAATAGACTTCTCCCGGCACCGCAGCCTTTGTGCTCCTCCCCTTCTACATTAGCACACTCGTCCACCTCAACGCATCTGCCTCATCGACGACCTCGTACGCCGCACTGGAGCTGGTCCACCGTCATCGTCGTACACGGAGCCTCTTCCCCGGCACCGTCTTCCACGGTCTCGGATCTGCTTCCCGGAAGTTGACACCAAGCGCAGAAGCACCACCGTCGTGGACAATGAACTGACTCCCGTTGCCGACCATGACTCACAAAGGCTGCCGCGACCATCATTCTCCTCGTCGATTGGTAATGTGTGTATTGAGTCACTTAGCAGTACATGTGCATTCCCAATTTTGTTCATACCTACCCTTCAAATTTCCTGGGTGCTATTGTTCCCATAAAAGTAATTGGTTATAGCCTCCATTGTCCAATAGAATATCAACTTGTAATTGTGCGTCGCTCCTGTATCGCGTTGTGCTTGGGTAGGTATTTCATCTGCAACCAGTAGTGTGGCAAATGATGGATAGTTTTTTAGAACTAGCAAGATGCCCATGCGTTGCACGCATCAAGATGCATTTGTATGAGTAGTTTATCTTGTGGGAGAAAAGGATGAACGAGGGAATGCCTTATGAGAGGGGTGTGGGTATCTTTTTGCAAAATTGCCACAGTTTCCTTCCTATCCGTCGGATATAAATCGGATGGCCTATATTGCAGGATAGTAGGAACACCATCATCACCAACTCTGTTTTTTATAAGAGTAGGGAAAAAGTAGAGAGTAGAGAAGTAGAGATAAATATTAAATATAAAATAAATATAACAGTAGAGAAGAGAGTAGAGATAGCAGAGATGTCCGGAAAGGATTGCGCGCGCGGGAAAAAGCGGCCGGGCGTGCGCTAGTTTTGGCGCGCGGCGTCCGGCGTGCTTTATAAAATCCAACGCCCTCCCACCGCTCTGTGCCTTGACACCGCTCTCTCCCTACTCTGTGCCTCGCCACCGCTCTCTCCCCGCTCTTTCTCGCCTCGCCGCCGCCGCGCCACCATGCTGCCGCGTCGCCGGGAAACTTGGGGATACCGCGGCTTCCGCGCGCCCCCCTCCGGCGGCTTCTCCGCCGAGATCCAGTTCCGCGGGATGCGCCTCGACCTCGGCAATTTCGACACCGTCAACGAGGCCACCCACGCGTATGACGCGGCGGCGTGGCACCTCCGGTGGCCTCATAGAACATTGAACTTCCCCAACGTGCCGACACGGGAGCGGGCATAGGAGCTCGCGCCTCTGCCATGGCTTATCACCGACGAGGATCGTCGCCACAACCGGAGGCGAGAGCACTGTCTCGACATCGTCGAGATGGACGAGGAAGCCATGGCGCTGTGGCGCCAATGCTTCCCACTAGACATCATCAACGAGCGCGAGTTCTACGAGCAAAGGAGGGCGGAGAGGGATAAGAGGAGGGCGGAGCGAGCCGCCTATCGCGAGGACAAGCGTAGGCCAAAAGCGGACGCTCAATTCAACATGAGGCTAGGAGCAGCGTCGCCTTGGGAATCCGACAACGATCGGTATCTTCACGCCTACAGCCAGACGTCGGAGGAGGACATCACCGAGGTGGAGTCGGACGACGAGGAGTAGTTGAATAATCTATTTTTTTATCTATCTATGATAAGAACTATCCTCTACTCTCTATCTCTACTTCTCGATCTCAGCACTGTAAACGCTTTTTAAAGTGCCGCGCGTTGCGATTCTGTTGGAGATGCTCTAACATGGCAGACAAGTGCTTTAATGTTGCCCACAAGATGCGCGAGTATTACTAGTAGTACATTTTTCTTGCCATGTTGAGATTTTAAAACCACGAGTGCGAACATGCAGAGGAGCAGTCAAGACCAAACACGGGATATTGGGGACATCTTCAAGGAGTGTGGCAAGTTAAAGAGGAGCTGCACCGAACCTGTAAAATGAGCTTTGGTAAGTAACACCCTTTCAATTACTTCCATTTAGCCTCGTGTTCTTCGATGTGTATATGTTGTAGTTTCTGTTTCTCTTAAGCCTCATGTTCTTCGATGTGTCATAAGAAGAGTCTTAATCATCCTAATGCTTTCGTTTTTAGCTTGATGTAGGAAGTGGGTGTTCTCACCTTGTAGTCTGTTTTTATATTTTTTCCTTTTGAATTCACTTCTCCCAGTTCTGTTTATGTGGCTTCTACTAAATGGATATGGGTTGCTCTGAGTAATTATCTAAAAAAGAAGTAACTTCATGTCAGGATGTAGTTCCTGCGAGGAGGGAAGTATGGTCAACCTCGAGATCATGTTTCCAGAATGAGGCTAGATTACACACAAGGTGCCAGTTCCCTAATGATGCTGAATTAGACACAAGGTGCAAATTCCCAGATGATGCCGGATTACACACAAGCCAGATGGAGTCGCCAGCTGTTCGTGTCCTCATGGCTCTAGTAAAGGCTGAAAGAAAGCGTGTAGCAGCCCTTGAGAATGTAGCTGAGTTCCTAAAGAAGCGAAAAGAGCAATCAAATGCTCTCTTCACCCATGCCAAAGAAGAGATGGAAGAAGCCAGAAATAAGCTAGCAGAGGCAGAGCAGGCTAGGCGTCTCCTGCTATCTAAAACTGTTGTCAATACAAAATTTCCTTCATAATAGCTAGGTTCAAATGTTTATCCAGTCAGCATGCCTGTTGTGATGTTCGTGCATCTACTGATGTGGCACAAAATATTTTTTTGGGTCATGTAATAACAACAATTACTTTCCAAACAATAACAGACGAAGCATTGGACATGGTATAGTTCACGCGCAAGCCCGACATTCCAAGTTCAACTTCCACATCAAACTCATGTTCACAGATATCTCCACATTCATACATAATGTCCACAACCATGATTCACTTCAAAGCAAAAAAAAATTTGAGGAGAGTTATGAATAAAGAAAAACCTCTAGTTCCCGCTACCAGTGCGAGCACACAAGTCAAGACCATGCGTAATTAATTATATTTTGGTCACTTTTTGTGTTCTAAAATGCCGGCCGGCTCGCGGAAGGACGTGTTGCCGGCACACGCGCGGATTCAATGAAGGCAAGCGGGGCAGTCTGAAGCCGGTTGCATGCGGCGAGGAGGCGTGTTCATCCGGGCCTGTAGCGAGTGGGGCCCTCTTGGCTGGTGCGCCAGTTCAATGCCTGCGCTATCAGAGGTCGCGTCCGTGTCAGAGCAATCACTCCCTCCAGTCCTTTTTTTGTTTGCATATAACAAAATCTCGTTTTCCATTCACATTTTACAAGTAAAATTCGTGGATGAACTTTGATCCAAAAAACGATGGGGACTAGTAAACCAGAATGGAGGTAGTAGTTTTTTTAATCAAAGAAGGGTTTCCCCCTTCCGATTTTCATTACTGAAAACCAACATCTAAATCTAAACATAGTATTTTCCCTAGAACTACCAGGTTCAACATCTCGCAACATAAACCCATACAACCATACGCCAAGGAGGTACATAGTAGGTAGTACTATGAATTCCATTTTCGCTCCATACCAATCGTTCTAAAAACTACTTAGTACTTATATCCCGCCATTGAAAATCGGAACTCTTAACCCCGCTAAAAAACGATATTTTAAACGTGGCTACTCGATCTATGGCAACTGGCGAGCCACCGCCTCCAAGTCGTTCACCTGTGGTCCCGACCATCAACTCCTACGGATCAAATTATCACGCGAGCTGACTATTCCTACAAAGGTGCGCTCCACCACGTACCCGGTACCCGCGAATGCAGCAATCGTGCACCTAGGGTTTTAGGGTTTATTTGTTAACGTTGCCTTTATGTAACACTCATGTGTGCGAGACAATGAGAGACCGACTGCGTGCGTGCGCCTCTTCTCTTCGTATATGTACTCCACCGTTTCTCCGGTGTCCACAAAATTATAATAACTACTAGCAATGTGCCAATGCGTTGCCACACGATCTGAGTAGATTAATACATATTCAACAATTTGATAGAAAAAAGTCTAGTTTTGAAATACGTATATCACTAAAAAATGTTATGTTTCACTCAAAATATATTCCTTCGGCGGTTTTGATGAGATAAGGGAGGAATGTTGTTGGTTTCAAGATTCGAGAAGTGGTATATGTCTAATTTCTAATCTTACTAGAAAGATGCCCGTGCGTTGCACGGAACATCAAGATCTTGTGGGAGAAAAGGATGAACGAGGGAAGGCCTCATCTGCAAATGTGGAGAGGTGTGCGGGTAAATTGCCATAGTTTCGTTCCTATCTGTCAGATATAAATCAGACGGCCTATATTGCAGGATGGCAGGCCCACAATCATCACCAACTCTGTTTTTATCCCTACTCTTATAAAAATAATAGTCGGTGATGATCATGTGCCTACCATCCTGCAATATAGGCCGTCCGATCTATATCTGACGGATAGGAAGGAAACTATGGCAATTTTGCAAAAAGATACCCACACCCCTCTCCACACTTGCAAATAAGGCCTTCCCTTGTTCATCCTTTTCTCCCACAAGATAAACTACTCATACAAATGCATCTTCATGTTTCGTGCAACGCATGGGCATCTTGCTAGTTGTTGCAAAAATCCCATGTGTGTGAGAGAGAGGGAGAGAGAGGAGGAGGACGGAGTGCATGTGTGGCAAAGACACAAAGAGTGTGTGTGCGAGAGGTATCAACTTAAAATGAGGCGATAGTGTGTGTGTGCACGATCGAGCGGGCGTGTCTCAAGAAGGGAAGAAAAATCTGCATAGATACAAGGAGCGGGAGAGAGACATGTATGCGATAGTGGAAGCACAAGTGTGCGGGTGTATAAACCTATCTAGAGGCTAGTCGATAAATGTTTGTGAGAGAAATACGAGACAGGGGTGCGAAAGCGAGAGTTTTGTGTGTGAGAGAGAGACGGTAGTCGGGAAGGGTAGTGGAAGCAGGAGTTGTGTGAGAGAGAGAGAGAGAGAGAGGAGGGAGGAGTTTGTCTGATCGGTAAATAAATGAATAATGTCAGTCTGGGATGGAGACGAAAAGGAGATCGCAACAAATTTTGTGTCTACAAGAGAGAGAGAGAGTAATTTTAGTGGTATGATTCATATCTAGAGACATATAGGGTGTGTGAGAGAATCCCATAGAGAGAAAGACAAAGTTAAAGACAAGTGGAGACTGTGTGTGTGGCGGTGAAAAAGAAAGCTTAGGTACCTAGTGATACGAGAGAATGATAGAGATGTGAGAGATAATGAAAACCGTTTTAATGTATAATGATAGGGAGAGTGTGACACTTCTCAAGGGAGACGTCGAGAGACCATGTTTGCGAGGATAGGAGAAACATGAAGTGAGCGTGCGGGTGAGCTAGAGAAAAGAGAGTGATAGCTACATGAAGGAGCATACATGCGAGAGACATGGGCATGAAAGGAGTGAACATAAAAGGGATTCAAATATTTGAATTCGAGATGATGATACATGTAATCCATACTCGAACCAAAATTGATCTATCAAACATGCATACTCATATGAATTCACGCGCATCTATGTTATTTAATATGTAGATATTACTGATCCATACATTTTAGTAGAACATAATTTGGTTTAATTTTTTGAATTCAACCTTATGATTTTCAGATCATTGTATTTGTAAACCATATTATACATATAAAGGAGCAGAATTCTTTGTTGTGCTTTTGAAAGTATATATTAAAAAAATGATGTATATAGAATTTTATTCCAATTGAAAATGGATCCCGCCCGAAAAAAATAGAATACAAACGAGATTCGAACTGAGTTGGCACGGTAAACGTGCACTCTGCAAAATTTGAACGAAGCGGGGAAAGTCGCAGTAACCGCCCGAAACCAAAATCTGTGAGATGGAAATTACTACTACCTATCCCTGCCATGCAAAGCCTATCTGCTCGATTTCTATCGGTTTTTATAGGGGTAGGTTTGTAATTTAACTCGAACATGACATAACCGCCTCTCACCCGGATTCATACACGGTGGGTGCCAAAACATAGTGTGTCCTCGGCCGAAGTTGACTCCCTCCCTGATTCATACACGGTGGGCGCCAAAAACAAACTCTCGTCGGCAAATATTTGGTGTATGCGAGATTACCGTCCTATCCCCAACCAACTAATATTGTTGTGATGTAGGAAATTTGAAACGGGGGCTAAGTTTGTAAATTTCCTCGCATTTGAGACAAGTGCGCCCTGAAGACATGGTTCCCCCCTTCCTCTCCACCTCCATTTCCCCATTCGTACTCCGTGGGCGCCAAAACACCCTCTCCACCCCAGCCTCCCACCCCATCCAACGCCGTCCTCCTCCACCATGTCGGAGCTGATACCCCAATGCCGTCGTCCATTACAAGAGATCGACCTCTCTCATCCACGGCTTCGGACCGGGATCCTTGCATCTCGTCCTCTCGCTTCATCCCCACCGTCGTCCACCTTGTCGGTGCCGCTCCTACAACTGTCTCGTCCACTGCTCCCCACGGCCACCGTCTACCCTCCTAGATCTGCTTCCACGCCGCCGACAGCCATCGCTACCGCAGCACCGTCAAATTCTCAGCAGATGCATACACGGCGCCGCACCAGAGGCGGTAATCTTCCGTATCTGCTCAACTTATTTATCGCAGCAAGAAAATAGATCACCATTGCTTTACTCTGATATCTTTTCTATCACTTACTTGCTAGTTGAGAGCAAACATTTGTTGCGAAGTTGCCTTTGTCTGGTTTGCACCTTTAGATCTGCCATGGAACGCTCAACACTATACTCCCAATGCTTATGGTTTTCGCCTTTTATATTCCACACTAGTTAAATCACAACAGACTAAATTTAAAAATTGGGCTAGTCGATTTTTCAGAGCTCGCCAGAGTTCGCCG
>NC_041384.1:50021517-50047920 GCF_002162155.2 Triticum dicoccoides
GAACACATGCGGTGGGGGCCGATGGTCCGGCCGGCGGCCCATGCGGTGTTCTGTATGGGAAGAATCAGACATGAGGAAGAAGGGTTAGGAGACGTAGGATCTTCATCCAACCGCCTAAAATGGTCGACTGACCCAAATGCAGACATGCCTTTATATTCAGTACCATCATCGTACCTGCTTAGCACTGCTCCTGAATCCATCAAGCTAAACAACGTGCCACTCATAATTCCAAACTTGTTGCTCAAGTACGAATCTGACATGATGCTGATATTATTAAAACAGATAATATTTAATTGGTCAGCTAATGTTCCTACTTTACTTTCAAAAAAGCACGTGCACCACATATAGAGAGACAACAGGGAGTTTCTTTCTTAATGCGCTCTGGTTCATCATGTGTGGGCACTGCGCAACGAATATTTTATTATCCAAAATCTTCTTGCTCTTCTTTAGCATGTTCCTCTTCCGTTCTTCTTTAATAAGTACTCTCTCCGTTCCTAAATACAAGTCTTTGTATAGATTCCACCATGGACTACATATGGAGCAAAATGAGTGAATCTACACTCTAAAATGTATCTGGATACATCTGTATGTGATCCATACTGGAAATCTCTACCAAGACTTATATTTTGGAGCGGAGGGAGTATGATAGTAGTACAGTATGTTCCTTGTAGTGAATATGAGTAGGGACATTTGCAGTGTCGAGGCCTATATGGTCGGTTGGTATGGACACTTTGAACTCGTCGGGCCTCTTTGATTCGTAGGATTTTGTAAACATGGGAATAGGATTTGTAGTGGTCTGCCCACTTGAATCCTATAAGAATAGCAAGGAAATGCGGGGAGCTGTGTCGCCTTTGAGAGATACACTGATATTAACAGTACTGCACCTTCAGTTGAAGAGAGCTGGTATCCGAAGGCTTTCTAGCCGTACCGACAATACTAGCACATATATTCCAGCAAATTCCACTTTGCTTATTTTACTCTAATGCTTACGGTTTTCCCGTTATACCTACACTATGATCTGTGTAGCTGCTTTGTGTCGCACTAGCAGCAGTCCACTCTTGAAGCTAAACACCACAATGACTTACAAAATTGGCACCAAGGCATTGAGTGCCATTCTGGATGGAATGAAACTCATATGCTCACCACCTGTTGATTCTTGTTCAAAATATGATCCTAATGACTATTTTAACCTTGAGGAGTCAAAGGCAGATGGCCTGTCCTATTCACCCATCAAGGTGCATGTTCTAATTTGGCAAAGTTTTATTGATTGCGCGTATCTTGCATATGTTGTCTTGCATTTCTTCTACTTTGTTGCACCGCCATCTGCTTAGTTTACTCATCATATATGTCGAGATGCCATGCCCATCCATTATCAATACATATTCCATCTGTCATCATACCATGTTTTTTCACTCAAATGCTGTTATTGTGCATCAGACATCAAAAAGGAAGAGGGTGATTGCTGAACCTGAAGGAGCACCAGCAAAGTCCTTGAAAAACGTGGTTGTGCCAGAGAAATCAGACATCACCCCACTTATATTGGTTGTACAACCAGTGACACAAAACGTAGGACCGACTCCAGCAGACTGTACCCATACTTCACTGGCCACACCACTAGCCGCACCACACAGGACCTGCACTCCAGCAAAAGGTATGCCGATTTCAGTTGCCATAGCACCAGCCATACCACAGAAAAATCCCACTCCAGCAAAAACTACAGCAAGTCCACCGGCCAAAGACCTATCCCAACTGCAGAGACGGCCAATTCCTGCAGACTGGAACCCCATTCCAGTTATTCCCAGTTTAAAAGACAATGCTTTCAATGTTGTTAGGGACTACGTGCATATATTCCCATCATGGGAAGATTATAGTGAAGACAAACACCATTTTCACATCTTCTTGTCCCACTTATGTGTAAGTGCTATTATTCATGGTGATTATTTTCCTGTTTTCTGCTGATTGAACACATCAATGATTTACATTACATTGTTGTAAGTAGGCGAGGGTCAATCTGGATAGTCATGACGATCAAAGCTTGCTTGCACTTTTCAAGGAAGCATTGCAACAGTATCGGTGTTACCTGAGGAAATCACACTTTGATGGCAAGTCTATAAATGAATTTCTAGTGAAGTCTCCTGTGCTAAATTTAGAAGACATTGAATGAAAAAACCTTGTTATGCACTGGTCTCGTTCCGAGGATGAGGTACTGTCTATGACATCGCATGACAATTTGAACTTCTACTTTTCTGCATGTGCCTTACAGATCTTTTTTGCAGGAAATATGCTCGAAAAAGAATTCCGGTTTGAAAAGAACGACAGGATATCGAAATATGATGCCCGCTGCTTTGCTCTTGTTAGTACCTTTTGTCCTGTATCACTGTACTTGCATACATACCTGGTTCATTATGTAACAACAGTATGCATGATAGCTTGCTTATCAATTGTTCGCTCCAAATTATCTGATCTATATGAATGCTTACATTAGTGTAGAATATATCCAATGCTAATGAAAAATTTTAGCTCTGCATTGTTCTTGTAAGTACCTGCTGTCCTTTATCAGTGTACTTATATTGACAGGTAGTTGTTCATGTACCATCACTTTGCAGCTTATTTTCCTTTGCCCTCCATTTTCTACACATAAGATCTATATTTACTCTTACCATAAGGTTGGATAACACCAATGGTACTGAAGAAGTTTAGCTCTGCATTGCTCTTGCTGTACCTTTTTCCTGTATCATTGTACTTACATTTATAGCTACTTGGTTATGTAGCAACACTCTTCATCTTATCTTAAATATTCTCCATTTTTTCTTATATTGTCACATCTATATTTACTCTTAACAAAATGTAGAATAAAGGCAATGCTTATGAAGAAGATTTTGTGGTAAACTTCTTGAATTGCCCCCCCCCATCAGCATGGACAAGGGCTTTATAGAGCTTGCCTTCACCAATAATGTAAGTTTTTCCTTCTCAAGCCTTCAAACTTTGTTGTGTATATTTGGTTAGGCATGACTGCAACAACTGTTTATTTTTGGTGTTTGCATCAAATTGCATGTTTAAAGTTTATTATCTACCCCAGTTCATAAACAAAAGTTTGTCCTTCTCAATTTAAGTTTTCAGTTGTACAACTGAGTTCCTTCTTCATACCATGTAAATTAAACTATATAGAGCAAGTGATCTTATTTTGCCAATCTGAAATGGGATAAATTGACAGCACACTAACCATTGATACTTATGAGTTCTTGATCAATAATCCAGTGGTGTCGTGAAGATGCCAACTCATTCACAATGTCATTTCCTGCCATGTCTTGACCTGAACAATACCATATTAAGTTAATGCTATTTTAAACTATGTCACTTTATTTGTCAGTAAGAAATATGATGAATTGTCAGCACTGATACTTATATGTGCAAAACCTGTCATCTGTCTGCTTGTTTATCTTTCAGAGTGAGGAGGATATAAGTGTCAAACAAGTGCAGTCTCACCAACTTGCTCAGCTGCTTGCGCTGCAGCTCCTGAGTAGGGCTAACCTTTCTTGAACTCTATTGGAGTCCCGTCGGTTTTGTATATTATTTTGTCGGCGTGTTTAGTTGCACTGGTGGCGAACTTTGATGCCCAGTGTATGTAATCTGTTGTCTGCTTGTGCTTTATTATCATAGTGGCGAACTTTGATGCCCAATGGATGTAATATGCCGTAATTTCCTTATTGTATAGTCTAGTTTTTATTTTCTCGTTCACGATGCTGCAGTTATTTTATTGTATATATATCCTATCTTTGTAGTAAACCGACCAAACCGTAAAATTACGGTACATAACCGGGCCGTCATGCAAATCATCATGTATGATCCACATCATGGGCCCCGTCATCTTGGTCGGTTAACATGCCTAAATATAAAATGGCCCACTAGTAGATTCGGGCCTTTAATAGGCCGAGTAAACTGTCGGCCCTATTTTCCCAAGAAAACTCAATGGGCCTTTAGGAGGCTGAAAAGTAGGTTGGGCCTAAAACGTGCCGAACAGCTCACGGGCCGGCAGCAGGCCGAAATAGACCCCGACCCATGAATGTGCCAATCAAATCATGGGCTTATAACAGGCCAAAATTGTCTCGGTTCTTGTTTCGCCCAATCAGATTATCAGCTGCGAGCAGGCCGAATGCAAACCGGGCCGTAGTTAGGCCCAACTATATGACGGGCTTTTAACAGGCCGAAATTAATATAGGGACGAAATATTAAACGGGCTCTTAATAGGCCGAACTAATATCAGGCCGAATTACTAAATGGGCCTTTAGAAAATGGGCCCAAAAGCGTAGCGTCCAGTTGACGGGCCGAATCTGATATGGGCCATAATTTAGCCCAAAACCTCTTAAAGGGCCGGACCTGATCTGGGCCGTAATTTGGCCTAGAACATGGTAGGCTTTCAACGGGCCGGATCTCATACGAGCCATTATTAGGCCCAGAACATGGCAGGCCATTAATGGACCGGATCAAATATAGGCCGGCATTTGGCCCAAAACATGGCAGCCAGTTAATGGGCCGGCCTACTAGGGTCCTCAAAATCTTGTCGGCCTACAGCTGGGCCGACCCATTAATGTTGGCGAAATCTCGTGGGCCTTTAGCTGGGCCGGCCCATTATGGTCCACAAAAATCTTGTGGGCCTTCACCTGGGCCGACCCATTATGGCCCGCAAAAATCTTGGGGGCCTTTACCTAGGCCGGCCCATTATGGCCCGCAAAATCTTGTGGGCCTTTAGCTGGGCCGTTGATGACCCACAAGTATAGGGGATCTATCGTAGTCCTTTCGATAAGTAAGAGTGTCAAACCCAACGAGGAGCAGAAGGAAATGATAAGCGGTTTCCAGCAAGGTATTCTCTGCAAGTACTGAAATAAGTGGTAATAGATAGTTTTGAGATGGGGTAATTTGTAACGAGCAACAAGTAATAAAAGTAAATAAAGTGCAGCAAGGTGGCCCAATCCTTTTTGTAGCAAAGGACAAGCCTGGAGAAACTCTTATATAGAGAAACGCGCTCCCGAGGACACATGGGAATATCATCAAGCTAGTTTTCATCACGTTCATAAGATTCGCGTTCAGTACTTTGATAATCTGATATGTGGGTGGACCGGTGCTTGGGTACTGTCCTTTCTTGGACAAGCATCCCACTTATGATTAACCTCTATTGCAAGCATCCACAACTACAACAAAAGTATTAAGGTAAACCTAACCATAGCATGAAACATATGGATCCAAATCAGCCCCTTACGAAGCAACGCATAAACTAGGGTTTAAGCTTCTGTCACTCTAGCAACCCATCATCTACTTATTGCTCCCCAATGCCTTCCTCTAGGCCCAAATAATGGTGAAGTGTTATGTAGTCGACGTTCACATAACACCACTAGAGGGATGACAACATACATCTCATCAAAATATCAAACGAAAACCAAATTCACATGACTACTAATAGCAAGACTTCTCCCATGTCCCGAGGAACAAATGTAACTACTCACAAAGCATATCCATGTTCATAATCAGAGGGGTATTAATATGCATATAGGATCTGAACATATGATCTTTCACCAAATAAACCAACTAGCATCAACTACTAGGAGTAATTAACACTACTAGCAACCCACAGGTACCAATCCCGGACTTGGAGACAAGAATTGGATACAAGAGATGAACTAGGGTTTTGAGAGGAGATGGTGCTGGTGAAGATGTTAATGGAGATTGCCCTCTCCTGATGAGAGGAGCGTTGGTGATGACGATGGCAATGATTTCCCCCTCCCGGAGGGAAGTTTCCCCGGCAGAACAGCTCCGTAAGAGCCCTAGATTGGTTCCGCCAAGGTTCCGCCTCGTGGCGGCGGAGTTTCGTCCGAGATGATGGCTTGTTATTTTTTTTCTCATCGAAAGACCTCATATAGCAGAAGATGGCCACCGGAGGGCCACCAGGGGCCCACGAGGTAGGGGCGTGCCCAGGGGGGTAGGGCGCGCCCCCACCCTCGTGGGCAGGGTGTGACCCCCTTGGTGAACTTCTTCCGCTGAGTATTTTTTATATATTCTGAAAACGTCTTCCGTGAAGTTTCAGGACTTTTGGAGCTGTGCAGAATAGGTCTCTAATATTTGCTCCTTTTCCATCCCAGAATCCCAGCTGTCGGCATTCTCCCTCTTTATGTAAACCTTATAAAATAAGAGAAAATATGCATAAGTATTGTGACATAATGTGTAATAAAAGACCATAATGCAATAAATATCGATATAAAAGCATGATGCAAAATGGATGTATCAACTCCCCCAAGCTTAGACCTTGCTTGTCCTCAAGCGAAAGCCGAAATCAAAAAATATGTCCACATGTTTAGAGATAGAGGTGTCGATAAAAATAAAATACGGACATGGGGGCATCATGATCACTATTTAGAATCAGCAACTTATATAATTCTTGTCATATAATTTCTTATCCTAGAGTAATAATTCAATCACAATTTCAAGTATGAATAGTAAACTTCATTGAAAACTAGCAAACTATAATCTCAGTCATTGGAGAAATTGCAAGTTATCATAACATAGGAAAGAGTCAACATATAAGAGCTTTTCAGCAAGTCCACATACTCAACTATCATATAGTCTTTCACAATTGTTGACACTCACGCAATTACTTATGGGTATGGAGTTTAGTCGGACACAGAGAAAGATAGGGGCTTATAGTTTTGCCTCCCAACGTTTTACCTCAAGGGTAATGTCAACAATAATAGTTCATGAAAACTCACATCTAATTAGCCATATGTACCAGGATCTTTCCAACATGCTGTGCTTGCCAAAGGATAAAATGTAAAAAGGAAGGGTGAAGATCACCATGACTCTTATGCAAGGTAGGAAATAAAAGTAAAAGATAGGCCCTTCGCAGAGGGAAGCAGAGGTTGTCATGCGCTTTTATGGTTGGATGCACAAAATCTTAGTGCGAAAGAACGTCACTTTATATTGCCACTTGTGGTATGGACCTTTATTATGCAGTCTGTCACTTTTATTTCTTCCATATCACATGATCGTATAAAGCTTATTTCTCCCATACTAATAAGTCATACATATTTAGGGAGAAATTTTATTGCTTTGCACCGATGACAACTTACTTGGAGGATCTTATTCAATCCATAGGTAGGTATGGTGGACTCTCATGGCAAAACTGGTTTAAGGGTATTTGGAAGCACAAGTAGTATCTCTACTTGGTGCGATGAATTTGGCTAGCATGAGAGGGAGAGGCAAGCTCAACCATGTTGGATGATCCATGACAATATAATTTATCTCAGATGTAAGAAAACATAACCCATTACGTTGTCTTCCTTGTCCAACGTCAACTTTTTTAGCATGTCATATTTTAATGAATGCTCACAATCATAAAAGATGTCTAGGATAGTATATCTATATGTGAAGACCTCTCTTTCTTTATTACTTCCTATTAATTTCAACGATGACCAAAACTATGCTTGCCAACTCTCAACAACTTTTATTCATCATACTTTTTCTACGTGAGCTCATTACTCTCCATGAGATCGATATGATCTCTTTGTTTCTTTTTATTTATTTCTCTTTTCTTTTATTCACTTAGGATCATGGCAAAATAATCAAGCCCTTGACTCAACACTAATCTTTATTATATATATAGCTCACGGACTCGATTACATAGAGGAATTATAAAGCAAAACTCACAACTAGATCATGCTAAGAACTTTTATTCTACTAGATCAAGATATTACCAAAAGGATCGAACTAAGAAAAAATGGTAAAGATAAAAGTGATGGTGATACGATACCGGGGCACTCCCCCTAGCTTGGCAGTTGCCAAGGGGAGTGCCCATACCCAGGTGATTATGTCTCTCTTTTCGTGGGTGGTGATGTGATGTTATTGGTGATGATGCCCCTCAGGATACGATTCTCCTCCTCAAGCTTACTGACTTGATGCTTGAGGTCCATTATTTTATTTCGGAGTTTTCCTGTAACAGCCAAAGCTCCCTGCACCCAAGGGTGCTGCATAACTACGGGAGAACCAGTGACACTCTTTTTCATATTCTCATAAGAAAGAAATCTAACATTGGAAGGGATAACCGAGTTTGGAATAGCCGAGCTCTGTAGTTCTCCCATTGTGAATCTAGCTCGGAAGCGGGAAGTGACTTCTTGATCCTCCTCCATGGCATCTATCCTCTTCAATTCGGCCTCCATCTCTTCCTTCGTTGCTGGCCCAAAGAGGTCAACATTGTTGTTTGTCATTGATCTCGGTGCCGGGTGAGACACCCGGCTCTCCCCGACTGACTCTTGCAAAGACATCTTGCTCTAATCTGTAGCAGCAACAGCTTGAAACACAAAACAGAGGATAATTGCGTGATACAGGAGTCAAAACCTCCAGGAGATTATATAATGAATTTTTAGCGGCCAAAATACGTGCCGTGTAAGAAAACGGAGTCCGGAAAGCGCACGAGGTGCCCACGAGGTAGGGGGGCGCGCCCAGGGGGGTAGGGTGCTCCCTCCACCCTCGTGGAGGCCTCGTGTCCTTCCCGGACTGCTACTTATTTTTCTATTTTTCTAAATATTCCAAAACAGAGAAATATTGCCTTAAAAACTGTTTTGGAGTCGGTTTACTTACCGTACCACATACCTATTCCTTTTCGGAGTCTGAAACATTCTGGAAAGTGTCCCTTATGTATTCCTCCGGGGTTACGGTTTCAATAACATTGGTTTCAACATTTATGGGATTACCTGAGATATAATGTTCAATTCTTTGACCGTTCACCACCTTCGGATTTGTGCCTTCAAAATTGTTAATTTTTATGGCACCGGAAGGATAGACCTCCTCGATAACGTAAGGACCTTCCCATTTAGAGAGAAGTTTTCCTGTAAAAAATCTTAAACAAGAGTTGTATAGCAATACATAATCACCTACATTAAACTCACGCTTTTGTATTCTTTTGTCATGCCATCTTTTAACCTTTTCTTTGAACAACTTGGCATTTTTGTAGGCTTGGGTTCTCCATTCATCGAGTGAGCTAATATCAAATAACCTCTTCTCACCGGCAAGTTTTAAATCATAATTGAGCTCTTTAATAGCCCAATATGCCTTATGTTCTAGTTCGAGAGGTAAGTGACATGCTTTTCCATAAACCATTTTATACGGAGACATACCCATAGGATTTTTACATGCAGTTCTATAGGCCCATAATGCATCATCAAGTTTCTTGGACCAATTCTTTCTAGATCTATTAACAGTCTTTTGCAAAATTAATTTGAGTTCTTTGTTGCTCAATTCTACCTGACCACTAGACTGAGGGTGATAAGGAGATGCAATCCTATGATTAACATCATATTTAGCAAGCATTTTACGAAAAGCACCATGAATAAAGTGTGAACCACCATCATTCATTAAATATCTAGGGACTCCAAATCTTGGAAAAATAACTTCTTTAAGCATTTTAATAGAGGTGTTATGATCAGCACTACTAGTTGGAATAGCTTCTACCCACTTAGTAATGTAATCAACAACAACTAAAATATGTGTATATCCATTAGAGGAAGGGAAAGGTCCCATATAATCAAATCCCCAAACATCAAATGGTTCAATAACAAGTGAATAGTTCATAGGCATTTCTTGACGTCTACTAATATTACCAATTCTTTGACATTCATCACAAGATAAAACAAACTTACGGGCATCTTTGAAGAGGGTAGGCCAATAAAAACCAGATTGCAATACCTTATGTGCAGTTCTATCTCCAGCATGGTGTCCTCCATAAGCTTTGGAGTGACACATGCGTAGGATATGTTCCTGTTCATTGTCAGGTACACAATGTCTAATAACACCATCTACCCCTTCTTTATAAAGATGTGGGTCATCCCAAAAGTAATGCCTCAAATCATAGAAGAACTTTTTCTTTTGTTGGTATGTGAAACTAGGTGGTATGAATTTAGCAACAATATGATTAGCATAATCAGCATACCATGGAGCAGTATGAGAAGCATTTATGACATTTAATTGCTCATCAGGAAAGCTATCATCAATAGGTAGTGGGTCATCAAGCACATTTTCTAACCTAGACAAGTTGTCTGCAACGGGGTTCTCAGCTCCCTTTCTATCAACAATATGTAAGTCAAATTCTTGTAGCAAGAGAACCCATCTAATAAGTCTAGGTTTAGCACCTTTCTTTTCCATGAGATATTTAATAGCAGCATGATCAGTGTGAATAGTTACTTTAGAATCAACAATATAGGGTCTAAACTTATCACAAGCAAATACAACTGCTAAGAATTCTTTTTCAGTAGTAGCATAATTTCTTTGAGTGTTGTCTAGGGTTTTACTAGCATATTGAATAACATTTAATTTCTTATCAACTCTTTGCCCTAGAACAGCACCTACAGCATAATCACTAGCATCACACATAATTTCAAAAGGTAAATTCCAATCAGGTGGCTGAACAATAGGTGCAGAGATCAATGCTTTCTTAAGTATTTCAAATGCTTCTACACAATCATCATCAAAAACAAATGGTATATCTTTTTGTAATAAATTAGTCAGAGGCCGAGAAATTTTGGAGAAGTCCTTAATGAACCTCCTATAAAACCCGACATGACCAAGGAAACTTCTTATACCTTTGATGTCCTTGGGACATGGCATCTTTTCAATAGCATCAACCTTGGCTTTATCAACCTCAATACCTCTTTCAGAAACTTTATGCCCCAGGACAATACCTTCATTAACCATAAAGTGGCAATTTTCCCAATTCAAGACAAGATTAGTTTCTTCACATCTCTGCAAAACTCGATCAAGGTTGCTCAAGCAATCATCAAAAGAAGATCCATAGACGGAGAAATCCTCCATGAAAACCTCACAAATCTTTTCACAAAAGTCAGAGAATATAGCCATCATGCATCTTTGAAAGGTAGCAGGTGCATTACATAAACCAAAAGGCATATGTCTATAAGCAAAAGTACCAAATGGGCAAGTAAAAGTAGTCTTTGATTGATCTTTGGCCGACACAGGTATTTGAGAGAAACCAGAATAACCATCTAGAAAGAAAAAATGTGTATGTATGGATAATCTTTCTAGCATTTGACCGATAAAAGGTAAGGGGTAATGATCCTTTTTAGTAGCCTTATTTAATTTGCGGAAATCAATTACCATCCTATAACCTATAATAATTCTTTGAGGGATTCATTCATCTTTATCATTATGAACAACAGTAATACCTCCCTTCTTGGGGACACAATGGACATGACTTACCCACTGATTATCAGCAACGGGATAAATTATACCTGCCTCAAGGAGCTTTAGTATTTCCTTTCTTACCACTTCTTTCATTTTATGATTCAGCCGTCATTGATGATCACGAACTGGTTTAGAATCTTCTTCCAAATTTATTTTATGTTGACATAGAGTGGGACTAATGCCCTTAAGATCATTAAGAGTATACCCAATAGCAGCACGATGCTTCTTCAGAGTTTTCAATAATCTCTCTTCCTCATACTCCGAAAGGTTAGCACTAATAATAACATGATATATCTTTTTCTCATCAAGATAAGCATATTTAAGAGTATCATGCAACAGTTTAAGCTCAAACACGGGATCACCCTTGGGTGGAGGAGGATCCCCTATGATTTCAACAGGTAAATTATTTTTCAGAATAGGTTCATGTTTAAAGAATACTTCATCTATTTCGCTTCTTTCATTCATAAACATATCATTCTCATGGTCTAGCAAATAATGTTCTAAAGGATCACTAGGAGGTACGGCAATAGAAGCAAGACCAATAATTTCATCCTTACTAGGTAATTCTTCTTCACGGTGTTGTCTACTAAATTTAGATAAATTAAATTCATGAGACATATCATCTAAACCGATAGTAATAACGTCCCTTTTGCAATCTATGGTAGCATTAACAGTCTTCAGGAAGGGTCTACCAAATATAATGGGACAAAAGCTATCTTGTGGGGAACCAAGAACAAGAAAATCAGCAGGATATTTAGTTTTCCCGCACAAGACTTCAACATCTCTAACAATTCCCATTGGTGAAAAAGTATCTCTATTGGCAAGTTTAATTGTGACATCTATATCTTCTAACTCAACAGGTGCAATATCATGCATAATTTCTCTATAAAGGCTAATAGGTATTGCACTAGCACTGGCACCCATATCACATAAGCCATGATAACAATGATCTCCTATTTTAACAGAAATAACAGGCATGCCTACCACAGGTCTAGGTTTATATTTAGCACAAGGTTTAGCAATTCTAGCAGTTTCATCACAGAAATAAATAACATGCCCATGGGTATTATCAGACAAGAGATCTTTAACAATAGCAATATTAGGTTCAACTTTAATTTGCTCAGGAGGTGTATAAGTTTTAATATTGCTTTTACAAAGCACAGTTGAAGCTTTAGCATGATCCTTTATCCTAACAGGGAAATGTGGTTTCTCAACATACGAAGTAGGAACAACAGGATCATTATAAGTGATAACCTTTTCTTCAACTTTAATAGGTGCTACTACTTTTACTTCTATGGGAGGATGATATTTAAACCACTTCTCCTTGGGGAGATCAACATAAGTAGCAAAAGATTCACAGAAAGAAGCTACTATCTCAGAGTCAAGTCCATATTTAGTGCTAAATTTACGGAAAACATCGGTATCCATAAAAGATTTAACACAATCAAACTTAGGTGTCATACCTGACTCCTTACCTTTGTTGAGGTCCCAATCTTCAGAGTTGTGTTTAATCCTTTCCAATAAATCCCATTTGAATTCAATAGTCTTCATCATAAAAGAGCTAGCACAAGAAGTATCAAGCATGGTGCGATTGCTATCAGAAAGCCGAGCATAAATTTTTTGAATAATCATTTCTCTTGAGAGTTCATGATTGGGGCATGAATATAACATTGATTTAAGCCTCCCCCAAGCTTGAGCGATGCTTTCTCCTTTGCGAGGCCAAAAGTTATATATATAATTACGATCACGATGAACGAGATGCATAGGATAAAACTTCTGATGAAATTCCAATTTCAATCGTTTGTAATTCCAAGACCCCATATCATCACATAGCCTAAACCATGTTGATGCATCTCCCCTCAAAGATAAAGGGAAGACCTTCTTCTTAACAGCATCTCCGGGTACACCTGCAAGCTTAAAATAATCCACAAACTTCATCCACATATATTAGATGCTCATCAGGATGCTTTGTTCCATCTCCTACAAAAGGATAAGCTAGCAGTTTTTCTATCATACCCGAAGGAATTTCAAAGCAGACGTTTTCATTTTCAGTAGGTCCAGTAGGTTGAGGAGCAACTCTTTGCTCTACTGGTCAGGGTGAAGATACCCCGAACAAGCCCCTTAGAGGATTACTTTCCATAGTAACAAGTGACAGTAAATTTCAGCACACTATATAAATTTTTCCTTACCAAATTCCACCTAATAAAGGCGCGCTTCACTCCCTGGCAACGACGCCAGAAAAGAGTCTTGATGACCCACAAGTATAGGGGATCTATCATAGTCCTTTCGATAAGTAAGAGTGTCGAACCCAACGAGGAGCAGAAGGAAATGATAAGCGGTTCCCAGCAAGGTATTCTCTGCAAGAAGTATCGAGCATGGTGCTGTTGTTATCAGAAAGCCGAGCATATAAATTTTTAATAATCATTTCTCTTGAGAGCTCATGATTGGGGCATGAATATAACATTGATTTAAGCCTCCCCCAAGCTTGAGCGATGCTTTATCCTTCGCAAGGCCAAAAATTATATATATAATTGCAATCACGATGAACAAGATGCATAGGATAAAACTTCCGATGAAATTCCAATTTCAATCGCTTGTAGTTCCATGACCCCGTATCATCACATAGCCTATACCATGTCAATGCATCTTTCTTCAAAGATAAAGGGAAGACCTTCTTCTTAATAACATCTCCGGGTACACCTGCAAGCTTAAATAATCCACAAACTTCATCCACATATATTAGGTGCTCATCAGGATGCACTATTCCGTCTCCTGCAAAAGGATTAGCTAGCAGTTTTTCTATCATACCCGAAGGAATTTCAAAGCAGACATTTTCATTTTCAGTAGGTTCAGTAGGTTGAGGAGCAACTCTTTGCTCTACTAGTCAGGGTGAAGATACCCCGAACAAGCCCCTCAAAGGATTACTTTCCATAGTAACAAGTGACAGTAAATTTCAGCACACTATATAAATTTTTCCTTACCAAATTCCACCTACCAAAGGCGCTCCACTCCCCGGCAATAGTGCCAGAAAAGAGTCTTGATGACCCACAAGTATAGGGGATCTATCGTAGTCCTTTCAATAAGTAAGAGTGTTGAACCCAACGAGGAGCAGAAGGAAATGATAAGCGGTTTTCAGCAAGGTATTCTCTACAAGCACTGCAATAATAGGTAATAGATAGTTTTGTGATAGGATAATTTGTAATGAGTAACAAGTAAAAAAAGTAAATAAAGTGCAGAAAGGTGGCCCAATCCTTTTTGTAGAAAAGGACAAGCCTGGACAAACTCTTATATAGAGAAAAGCGCTCCCGAGGACACATGGGAATATCGTCAAGCTAGTTTTCATCACGTTCATATGATTCACGTTCAGTACTTTGATAATCTGATATGTGGGTGGACCGGTGCTTGGGTACTATCCTTACTTGGATAAGCATCCCACTTATGATTAACCTCTATTGCAAGCATCCGCAACTACAACAAAAGTATTAAGGTAAACCTAACCATAGCATGAAACATATGGATCCAAATCAACCCCTTACGAAGCAACACATAAACTAGGTTTTAAGCTTCTGTCACTCTAGCAACCCATCATCTACTTATTGATCCCCAATTCCTTCCTCTAGACCCAAATAATGGTGAAGTGTTATGTAGTCGACGTTCACATAACACCACTAGAGGGATGACACCATACATCTCATCAAAATATCGAACGAAGACCAAATTCACATGACTACTAATAGCAAGTCTTCTCCCATGTCCTCAGGAACAAACGTAACTACTCACAAAGCATATTCTTGTTCATAATGAGAGGGGTATTAATATGCATATAGGATCTGAACATATGATTTTTCACCAAATAAACCAACTAGCATCAACTACTAGGAGTAATTAACACTACTAGCAACCCACAAGTACCAATCCCGGACTTGGAGACAAGAATTGGATACAAGAGATGAACTAGCGCTTTGAGAGGAGATGGTGCTGGTGAAGATGTTGATGGAGATTTCCCTCTCCTGATGAGAGGAGCGTTGATGATGACGATGGCGATGATTTCCCCCTCCCGGAGGGAAGTTTCCCCGGCAGAACAGCTCCGCCAGAGCCCTAGATTGGTTTCGCCAAGGTTCCGCCTCGTGGCGGCGGAGTTTCGTCTACGATGATGGCTTGTTATTTTTTCTAATCAAAAGACCTCATATAGCAAAAGATGGCCACCGGAGGGCCACCAGGGGGCCCACGAGGTAGGGGGGCGCGCCCCCACCCTCGTGGGCAGGGTGTGGCCCCCTTGGTGAACTTCTTCCACTGAGTATTTTTTTATATATTCTGAAAACGTCTTTCGTGAAGTTTTAGGACATTTGAAGCTACGCAAAATAGGTCTCTAATATTTTCTCCTTTTCCAGCCCAGAATCCCAGCTACCGGCATTCTCCCTCTTTATGTAAACCTTATAAAATAAGAGAAAATAGGCATAAGTATTGTGACATAATGTGTAATAAAAGCCCATAATGCAATAAACATCAATATAAAAGCATGATGCAAAATGGACGTATCAGCAGTCCCATTCTGGTCCGCAAAATCTTGTGGGCCTTTAGTTGGGCCGGCCCATTTAAACTTTATGGGCCACTTTAGGGCCGGTCCACGTGTTAACATATCATAGGTGCATCTCGCTGATACGTCTCCAACGTATCTATAATTTTTGATTGTTCCATGCTATTATATTATCTGTTTTGGATGTTTATGGGATTTATTATACACTTTTATATTATTTTTGGGACTAACCTATTAACCCAGAGCCTAGTGCCAGTTTTTGTTTTTTCCTTGTTTTAGAGTATCGCAGAAAAGGAAAATCAAACGGAGTCCAATTGACCTGAAACTTCACGGAACTTATTTTTGGACCAGAAGAAGCCCATGGAGTATCGGAGATGGACCAGGAGAGTCCCGGGCTCCCCACGAGGGTGGGGGGCGCGCCCCCCAGCCTCGTGGACAGCCCGGAGATCCACCGACGCACTTCTTCCTCCCATATATACCCATATACCCTAAAAACTTCGGGGTGCACAATAGATCGGGAGTTCCGCCGCCACAAGCCTCCGTAGCCACCAAAAACCAATCTAGACCCGTTCCGGCACCTTGCCGGAGGGGGCAACCCCTCTCCGGTGGCCATCTTCATCATCCCGACGCTCTCCATGACGAGGAGGGAGTAGTTCTCCCTCGGGGCTGAGGGTATGTACCAGTAGCTATGTGTTTGATCTTTCTCTCTCGTGTTCTTGAGGTGGTACGATCTTGATGTATCGCGAGCTTTGCTATTATAGTTGGATCTTATGATGTCTCTCCCCCTCTACTCTCTTGTAATGGATTGAGTTTTCCCTTTGAAGTTATCTTATCGGATTGAGTCTTTAAGGATTTGAGAACACTTGATGTATGTCTTGTGTGGGATACCCGTGGTGACAATGGGGTATTTTATTGATCCACTTGATGTATGTTTTGGTGATCAACTTGCTGGTTCCGCCCATTAACCTATGCATAGGGGTTGGCACATGTTTTCATCTTGACTCTCCGGTAGAATCTTTGGGGCACTCTTTGAGGTTCTTTCTGTTGGTTGAATAGATGAATATGAGATTGTGTGATGCATATCGTATAATCATACCCACAGATACTTCAGGTGACATTGGAGTATCTAGGTGACATTAGGGTTTTGGTTGATTTCTGTCTTAAGGTGTTATTCTAGTACGAACTCTAGGATAGATTGAACGGAAAGAATAGCTTCATGTTATTTTACTACGGACTCTTGAATAGATCGATCAGAAAGGATAACTTTGAGGTGGTTTTGTACCCTACCATAACCTCTTCGTTTGTTCTCCGCTATTAGTGACTTTGGAGTGACTCTTTGTTGCATGTTTAGGGATAGTTATATGATCCAATTATGTTATTATTGTTGAGAGAACTTGCACTAGTGAAAGTATGAACCCTAGGCTTTGTTTCAGCGCATATCAATACCGTTTGTGCTCACTTTTATCATTAGTTACCTTGCTGTTTTTATATTCTCAGATTACAAAAACCTTTATCTACCATCCATATACCACTTGTATCAACATCTCTTCGTCGAACTAGTGCACCTATACAATTTACCATTGTATTGGGTGTGTTGGGGACACAAGAGACTCTTTGTTATTTGGTTGCAGGGTTGCTTGAGAGAGACCATCTTCATCCTACGCCTCCTACGGATTGATAAACCTTAGGTCATCCACTTGAGGGAAATTTGCTACTATCCTACAAACCTCTGCACTTGGAGGCCCAACAATGTCTACAAGAAGAAGGTTGTGTAGTAGACATCACTCGCCCATTGGATCAGTGACACCTATGCCAACACGGAGCTGACACGTGTTTCCTCCAGCCAATGATGATTTTACACGTGGAAAATCCCCATTGGTCGGAGCTGTTAACGGGTTATCGGATCCAAAACAGGACCCGATAGCTTAACGATGTTCCGTTACGGTGGATGCCATGTGTCGGTCACCCTTAACGAAAGCACTTCTGTGACACGCGATTTATCGTCATGGAAGTGGACACTTCTGTGATGATAATTTTGGTAATGTCAAGGAACACTTCTACGAGAGCACAGGTATGACTATCTTGATTCTGTCATAAATTTGTCATGGATGTACATGCCTGACAGAAAACGTGACCTACTGTGACAAACATGTATCATCACGGAAGTGTATTTTTTGTAGTGATTGGTCCAACAACACTCCATGGGAAGCTATTTGAGAAGTACAAGATTAATATACCTTACATGAGGATTTTCTATGCTAAGGAAAGGGCTCTTGATAGGATTAATGGTACATGGAATGAGAGTTTTCAGTTGCTTTACGCCTTCAAAGCTGAAGTGGAGACGGCTAGTCTAAGGAGTGTTGTAGATATTGACAAGCATATAGTTAAGTACAAATTAAAAGGGAAGGCACTGGAGAAGGAGTGCTTCAGGAGGGCTTTTGTTTGTTTCAAGGCTTGCTGGCAGGGGTTTCTGAATGGTTGTAGGCCCTATTTGGCTATCGATGCAACTCTTTGAATGGAAGATGGAGAGGCCAGCTAGTAGCAGCTTCTACAATTGATGGGCACAACTGGCTATTCCCAGTTGCATTTGGTGTGTTAGAGGTAGAGTCCGAGGAGAGTTGGGTCTAGTTTCTGCAGTAGTTGTGCAACATTATAGGTACATCCTCAGGTTTAGTTATACACACAAATGCTTGCAAGGGTTTAGAAACTGCAGTAGAAATTTTATTCCCTAGAGTGGAACATAGGGAATGTATGCATCACCTGGCGCAAAATTTTAAAAAGAAATTCAAAGGTAAAGTTTATGATGAGAATCTATGGCCAGCATCATACGCATGCAGCTTGAGGAAGCATGAGCACCATTTGAGAGTGTTGTATGATCATAATCCTTTGGTGAAGGAGTACATGGATGAACATCATGGAAAGGTGTGGTCAAGAAGCAAATTCAATGAAATCTACAAAGTAGACTATGTGACCAATAACCTCGCTGAGTGTTTCAATGCAAAGTTCAAGTTAGTGAAAGGGCTTTTGTTGTGGCAAGCATTTGATAAGATCAGGCAGATGATCATGATAAAGATGGCTCTTCGTAAAAGAATTACAGAAACACAATATGTTGGCAATCTTATGCTCCCATCTCTGATTAAGGCATTACATGCCAAGGCAAGAGGACTAAGGATAAAATGCATTCGACCATCGACATACGAGGCTGAGGTGACATACACTGACAACAAAAATAGGGAATGAAGATATCCGGTGAACCTTGCAACTAAGGAATGCAATTGTAGGCAATGGGAGATCCGCGGGAAACTGTGCATACATGACCTACATCTCATGACTGTTATTGGAGGTGAAGATGGTGAAGTTGATCAGTATTGCTCTGAATATTTCTCTGTTGCCAAATTTAGGGCTGCTTATGCTGAAAATGTGCCTGCACTCTTGGGAAAAGACCAATGGAACATAGTAGACCCAGGGTTCAAACTCTATTCTCCTCTACTGACTAGACCACCAGGAAGACCAAGGAAAAACATGATAAGAGCTGGTGAAGAGGGTCGTGTAAAAAAATAGCGTAAGTGCAAAAGATGTGGTATTCTAGGGCATATTTCTAGGCTTTGTACCAATCCAGTTGATGCATCATTTGGAGAAGAGGAACAATGGGCAGCACCAAATGCAGAGGAGAATGCAACAAGTTTAGAGGAGAATGAAGCAACTGAAGTAGCAGCTTGATATGTGTGAAATCTTTCCCTTTTTTTATTTGTTCTCTTTTTTTATCGATGGCTAAGCTTATTTCTATTTGACCCAGCTCTAGGATAATTAGAGGCACAAGACAGAAAAGACTTAGAGAGGAAGAAACTTCGGTTAAACCAGCATCTGATGCAGAATTTGAAACCATGGCTTATGAAGGTTTTGAAGCTATAAGAGAGGAGGAAGTTATTTTGTCTGAAGTTCCTTTAAGTATTAGTGAATCCATAGATGGCCGACAACTGATCATCACTTGTCCGGTCAGTCAAAGCTCAACAAAACCGCCACCAAGTGAAGATCAGAAGCAACAAGACAAAGCTTTCAAAAGCACAAAATATCCCAGCCAGGGAAACGAGAAGCAAGACGGTTAACCCTTCCCAGAACACAAGGATCAAGGCAAAGATTTGAATTTGAACTTGAATGCAAGTAATGTCTACTACGCAACCTTCTTCTTGTAGACACGTGTTGGGCCTCCAAGCGCAGAGTTTTGTAAGACAGTAGCAAATTTCCCTCAAGTGGATGACCTAAGGTTTATCAATCCGTGGGAGGCGTAGGATGAAGATGGTCTCTCTCAAACAACCCTGCAACCAAATAACAAAGAGTCTTTTGTGTCCGCAACACACCCAATACAATGATAAATTCTATATGTGCACTAGTTCGGCGAGAGATGGTGATACAAGTGCAATATGGATGGTAGATATAGGTTTTTGTAATCTGAAAATATAAAAACAGCAAGGTAACTAGTAGCAAAAGTGAGCGAAAACGGTATTGCAATGCTTGGAAACAAGGCATAGGGTTCATACTTTCACTAATGCAAGTTCTGTCAACAATGATAACATAATTGGATCACATAACAATCCCTCAGCATGCAACAAACAGTCACTCCAAAGTCACTAATAGCGGAGAACAAATGAAGAGATTATTGTAGGGTACGAAACCACCTCAAAGTTATTTTCTCTGATTGATCTATTGGGCTATTCCTATAAGTGTCACAAACATCCCTAGAGTTTGTACTAAAATAACACCTTAAGACACACATCAACCAAAACACTAATGTCACCTAGATACTCCAATGTCACCACAAGTATCCGCGGGTTTGATTATATGATATGCATCACACAATCTCAGATTTATCTATTCAAACCAACACAAAGAACTTCAAAGAGTGCCCCAAAGTTTCTACCAGAGAGTAAAGACGAAAACTTGTGCCAACCCCTATGCATAAGTTCACAAGGTCACAAAACCCGCAAGTTGATCACCAAAACATACATCAAGTAGATCACATGAATATCCCATTGTCACCATAGATAAGCACATGCAAGACATATATCAAGTGTTCTCAAAACCTTGAAGACTCAATCCGATAAGATAACTTCAAAGGGAAAACTCAATCCATTACAAGAAGGTAGAGGGAGAGAAACATCATAAGATCCAACTATAATAGCAAAGCTCACAGTACATCAAGATTGTGTCAAATCAAGAACACGAGAGAGAGAGAGAGAGATAGATCAAACACATAGCTACTGGTACATACCCTTAGCCCCGAGGGTGAACTACTCCCTCCTTGTCACGGTGAGCACTGGGATGACGAAGATGGCCACCGGTGATGATTTCCCCCTCCGGCAGGGTGCTGGAACAGGGCCCCGATTAGTTTTTGGTGGCTACAGAGGCTTGAGGAGGTGGAACTCCCGATCTAGGTTTATTTCTGGGGGTTTCTATATTATAGAATTTTTTGGCGTCGAAAACAAGTCTGGGGGGTCCACGAGTCAACCACCAGGTTAGAAGGCGCGCCCTCCATCCTTGTGGAGGCTTCGTGGCTCTTCTGGCCCATCTCTTTTGCTTCGGGGGCTTATTTTGGTCCATGAAAAATCATAGTAAATTTTCAGGTCATTTGGACTCCGTTTGATATTCCTTTTCTGTAAAACTCAAAAATAAGGAAAAACCAGAAACTTTCACTGGGCTCTAGGTTGATAGGTTAGTCTCAAAAATCATATAAAATAGCATATAAATGCATATAAAACATCCAATATAGATAATATAATAGCATGGAACAATCAAAAATTATAGATACGTTGGAGACGTATCAACAAGTCATAAACTTTGAACTTTAAGGATTTGTAATAAGGATTCTGTCGTCAATTTGAACTACTGTGAAAACTTGTAAGGTGTAATAATTCTATTTGTAATTTGATGTGAAATTTGAAGTACAATACAAAACTGAGGCAAAATTTGAATTTTAGGCAAACTTTGAATTTGAACCAACACTTGAAGTCCATTCCCCTATGGCGTGAGTTGCAAAGTTTGCTGAACTATTATAAACGTTAGGTGATCAATCCGATCTCTTTTGTGTGGTAAAACTTGTAGTCATGAGAATGTGCTCCAAATGAGCTCCCAAGCTAGGGTAAACAACCCCATTTGTAATCAAGTTTTTTGGACCTACTCCAAATGAGCCAAATATTTTTTATTAACACCTATTCGATCAATATAGTGTAGATTCAAAGAATCACTATTTATTGAATTGATCTTTATATTTTTACAATTTTTTGAAAAAATATACTTTAATAGAAAACCATTAAAAACACATTTAAAATATGAAAATGGAAAACTAAGTTCAGATCCTTCTTATTCACTTTGAAATCAAGCTTTGGTGATTTTTTGGATTTTTTTAATTTTCAAACACCGAAGGGAACCCTACCTCCTCTCCTTGGTCTCTATAAAATGTTGTACGTGATAGCTCATATGTGTGAATGTTTTTTTCATGAAAATGTCCATAGACAAAGTTTATGATTTTTTGTTGGTAACATGTCACACAAGACAATATTGTGCGCATGTTTATATTTTTTGATTTTTTAAAATTAATGGTGCTCATTTAACCTCGATCGTGCAAGCTAGGTTTTTTGTAAATGTACGTATACCAAGTTTAGTATTTTCCTTGTTAGTGTGTCTTATAAAACGACGAACGGCGAAGGTTTCATAATTTTTTGATTTTTTAAAAATTAGTTATGCTCAGTGAAAGCCTTGGAAACCCCGTTGATCGACCAACTCAAAATCCCTCTAAACCCCGCGGGGTTTCGCCTAACCCTATCTCCAAACGTCAGCCGTCCCATCATTACCTAGCTCCAAGCGACAACCCTCAGATGTGGTCTTCTAGAAGGCATTCCGAGGGCAGGCTGCATGCAGGCTCCGTGCCGTTGGATCACATGGACGGCTCCGCATCATTGGATCGTGGGACAATCCGCGAGAGGCGATCCGCGAGACTTGTTGGTTGCGCCTCCCCTTTCTTCTGTTGTTTATTCTGCGGTGACGAGAGCAGCCACTCCTCCTCTGCTTCTTCTTCTCCGGCGATGAGAGGAGCCACTCACTACAAAAAAAATACACTTCCGTGATGATACGTGTTTGTCATAGTAGGTCGCTTTTTTTGTCATGCATGTACATCCATGACAAATTTATGACAAAATCAAGATAGTCATACCTGTGCTGTCATAGAAGTGTTCCATGACATTACCAAAATTATCATCACGGAAGTGTCCACTTCCATGACGATAAATCGCGCGTCACAGAAGTGCTTTTGTCAAGGGTGACCGACACGTGGCATCCACCGTAACGGAACGTCGTTAAGCTATCGGGTCGGGTTTTGGATCTGATAACCCGTTAACAGCCCCGACCAATGGGGATTTTCCACATGTAAAATCATCATTGGCTAGAGGAAACACGTCTCGGCTCATCGTCGGGACAGATGTCATCCACTCACTAGACAGAAGGCGCCTATGATGCATCAACATGTGGCACGGCCCAACAAGTTTAAATGGGTCGGCCCAACTAAAGGCCCACAAGATTTTGCGAACCATAATGGGCCGGCCCAGCTAAAGGCCCACGAGATTTTGCAGACCATAATGGGCTGGCCCAGCTAAAGGCCCACAAGATTTTGCGGGCCATAATAGGCTGGCCCAGGTAAAGGCCCACAAGATTTTTGTGTGCCATAATGGGCCGGCCCAGGTAAAGGCCCACAAGATTCTTGCGGGTCATAATGGGTCGGCCCAGCTAAAGGCCCATGAGATTTCGCCGACATTAATGGGCTAGCCCAGCTGTAGACCCACAAGATTTTAAGGACCCTAGTAGGCCAGCCCATTAACTGGCTGCCATGTTTTGGGCCAAATGTCGGCCCATATTTGATCCGGTCCATTAATGGCCTGCCACGCTCCAGGCCTAATAGTGGCCCATATGAGATCCGGCCCGTTAAAAGCCTACCACGTTCTGGGCCAAATTACGGCCCAGATTAGGTCCGGCCCTTTAAGAGGCTTTGGGCTCAATTATGGCCCATATCAGATTCGGCCCGTCAACTGGACACTATGCTTTTGGGCCCACTTGCTAAAGGCCCACTTAGTAATTCGGCCTGATATTAGTTTTGGCATGTTAAGGGCCCGTTTAACATTTCGGCCCTATATTAATTTAGGCCTGTTAAAAGCCCATCATATAGTTGGGCCTAACCACGCCCCGGTTTGCATTCGGCCTGCTCGCAGCCGATATCTGATTGGGCCAAACAAGGACCCAGACAATTTTGGCCTGTTAAAAGCCCGTGATTTGATTCACACAATTATGGGCCGGGGTTCATTTCGGGCTGCTGCATAACTAGTAGGAATTAAGAACAAACCTACTCTATACAATAAAGAAATTACGGCATAGTAACTAAGAATAAACCTACACTACACAATAAAGGATTTAAGGTATATTACATCCACTGGGCATCAAAGTTCGCCACCAGTGATCATAAAGCGCAATGAAGAAGTAGATTACAAAAACTGGGCACCATTGCAGCGTAACAAAATAATACTGAACCAAGACCACTTCCAAGACAGTTCAAGAAAGGTTAGCCTTGCGGGGGAACTGCTGCGCAAGCTGCTGAGCAAGGCTGTGAGACCAGCCTAGCATGTCGGTCATAGCTTCCAGGTGGAGCTGTTTAGCGATGAGGTTCTCATTGGTGTTCTCCGCAATCTTTCTTAGAGATAGGACTTCAAGTCGAAGTTGAGTTGCAGAATGCCTTTCTGCTAGAACTCGGGACTGAAAAAGTCAAACTGATTCAGACAACAAATTCTGTGAGCTTGTCTGACTGTTAGTCTCAAGTAACTTGAACACTGCATCAAGACAAGACTTTGGGGTTGTCTCCCTATCTTCAAGATGTTTTGCCTTCTTTGCTGCAATATATGTTGGGTTTGTCTCACAGCCTTCAGCAGACTTGTGCATGCCATCAGGCATATCACCCTGAAACAAAGCAGAGAGATGACAGGTTTTGCACATGTATAAACAAAGATGATAACTGTTCTGTCAATTCTATCCAATTTCAAATTAGAAAATAAAGAGTATGTTCAAAATATCAATAGCATAATTTGGCATTGTTCATAATGCGGGGAGCTTCACCACACTACTGGATTACCATGTCAACATAACAAGCATAGATGAAGGGTAAAGAAAATCATTGTATCTATTTTGGATAATGTGCATGGCATGTTGTTCATATCATCAACCACATCAGTAAGATAAAACAGGAGATGACAAGGTGCAAACAAGGGCTGCTTCACCCCACACTGGATTACAGATCCACAAAAACAAGCATACATATAGGGAGTATTAAGTAATGTGCATGGTATGAATAAGGAATTTGGTTTTACAAGTAAAACTTAGAACTTACGGTTCTTACGAACATGCATTTTGGTAGAAACAACAAACTAAACAGCAGTAAACGATAGGGAGTATGAGCAAATTAAACAGCAGTTGAGGATAAAGCCTTTAGAAGGACTGCCTTACATTAACACACTAGTAGAAAATGGAGCTTTAAAACCGGTTCGTAAGGGCCTTTCGTGCCGGTTCCATAACCGGCACTAATTGGTGGGCACTAAAGCCCCCCCTTTAGTACCGATTCGGCACGAACCGACGCTAAAGTGCCACCACGTGGCGTGAGCTCCCGCCCTGGTATGGGGGACCTTTAGTACCGGTTGGTGTTACCAACCGGTACTAAAGGTTTTTTTAGAATTTTTTTTTTTAAATTTTGGAAATTTTTTTTGATAATTTTTTTTCGATTTTTAATTTTTCTGAATTATTTGGTGATTTAGTCTCTAATCACCTCTCTTAACTGCTCAAGTGTGGATCACTCATTCCAAATCATCTAACTTCCCGACCGGTCACCCATCCCTCCCACTACTCCAGCCCGAGCACGCTTAACTTTCGGGTTCTATTCTCCTTCGTTTCCAAGTCTGCACTTGTTGTTTTCCTGACAATAGTAAGATGTCAATCCTATTAACCCTCAGGAGTTTAGCTTGAGCATGAAGTCACACATTTCACTGTTTGAGATTGAAACTATTATTCTAAAAAACAGTAATTATTTAGTAACACTAATATTTCTTGAATAAGTTTGACCATAGTTTGACCACAGTTTGACCATAGTTTGACCATAGTTTGACCAGATTTGACCCAAATTCAAAAAATTGAAATAATTATTTAGTAACACTAATATTCTTGAATAATTATGTAGTAACATTAATACTTCTTGAATAAGTAGTTTGACCAGATTTAACAATTTTTTTTAAAAAAACTTAAATTTGACCATATCTTTTTTTCCTTTTGGAATTTGAGGATTCTAAAAAATTGCAAATAGGCCATAGGCCGTCTCCATCGGATGCGGATTTCCGTGCTGATTTTTTTGATATATTATACGTTTTTTCCCGACATCGTATGCAAAAGTTATAGTCGTTTTACATTTTCCCTACACTTTTTGCAAAACATGTCCAAATTTAAGTTTTCAAATTTTCCTAACTAGTAGATGTAGTAATATAACTACCTCTAGAAGGATTTTATTTTTGAAGTTTTTATCATTTTCTTTTGATTTTTTCAGAACTAAA
>NC_041384.1:50048363-50057485 GCF_002162155.2 Triticum dicoccoides
GGTACTATAGGTTAAGACTCTTTAGTGCCGATTGGTGACACAAACCGGTACTATAGGTTAGACCTTTAGTACCGGTTTGTGTGAGAAACCGTCACTAAAAGGGCTCGTGGGGCCCTGGCCTGACGCCAGCCTGCCACCACCCCTTTATTACCGGTTCGTGGCACGAACCGGTACTAAAGGTTCATTACGAACCGACACTAATGCATAGCCATTCGAACCGGCACTATTGATCGCATTAGTGCCAGTTTTTTTACAAACCAGCACTAATGTGCTTCACGTTTGACCCTTTTTCTACTAGTGACAGTTAACACCGGCTTTAGAATGCCCTTCTCCATGGCAAGGGAAGGATAACTCAAGAATTTCAGCACAGAATCTTCTTCATAAGCATTGCCTGTACTCTACATTTTGTAGAGAGTAATTATAGATATGATAATACTGGAAGGGATAGAGGATAATGAAGATAAGATACAGACTGGTGCTACATAATCAGCTACCAATCTCTGGAAGTACAAGCGTTACATGACAAAATGTACTGACAAGAGCAATGGGCTACACTTATGTACTGGCATTGTCTGTGTATTCTACTTGTTGGTAAGATTAAATATAGATCTGATCGTTTTTAGTAAATGGTGGGCGAGGGAGATAAGATGCAGAATGCAACAAAATGAACCAATCCCTCTTCCCATAATACAAGAGTGTTTTTAACACTGGTGTACTGTACAAAACGTTCTTATATTATGGGACGGAGGGAGTAGCTGTTAATGTAAGTACAGTGATAGACCACGTTCAGTCCTTACAAGAGGACTGCAGAGCTAAACCTCTTCAAAAGCATTGGGTTGATTCTAAATTTATGCAAGAGTCCATACGGATCTTATAATGTCCACCAAATGGACGATTACGAGGCTAACATGTGCAGTGATGCTACATAATCAAAGAGCTATGAAAGTAAGTATGGTCATACAGGGCAAGAGGTACTCACAAGAGCAATGCAATGTGCAGTATAGTTGCGATATTCTGTGGTCCCTTGAGAACGAATGTTCTCCTTCTAACAGTTTTCGTACAAGTGAGACATTAAGGCAAATGCAGAAATGTAGTTCAAATTGTGATGTGATATCATAGACAGTACCTTACACTGCAGCCGAGACCAATGTGTAACAAGATTATTCCAGTCACCGTCGGATAAATGTAGCACCAGAGACTTTACAGAAATTTCGTTCAGAGGCTTGCCATCGAAGTGCGCTAGCCTCAGGTAGGAACGATACTTCATCAACGAGTGCTTGAAAAGCGCAACCAACCCTTTCTCGTCATCACAATCTAGTTTGCGCCTCGCCTATTTAAAAGAATGAAATCTTGTGTCTTCTGTCATCAGAAACATATGCAGTAATGACCATGAATAACATTAGTACATTACTTACGCGTAAGTTGCGGAGGAAGACTGGAAATTGTTCTGTGTCTGCGGTATAATCTTTCCATGAAGGAAAGATGCGCACAAAGTTCCTGACAACAACATAAGCTTCATCTTCCAAACTGGGAAGAAATGGAACAGGGGTCCTATTTGCTGCAATTGGGGCTCTCTCTGGTTCGAAAAGGGATTTGGCAACTGGATTTGGTGTACTCTTTGCTGGAATGGGGTTTTTGCGTCGTATAGCTGGTGCTATGTCAACTGGCATAATCATACTATTTGCTGCAGTTGGGGTATGCTGAGTTGGGGCATCAGAAATGACCAGTGTAGTAGGGCTAGAGTCTGCTAGAGTTGGGGTATTTTTTGGGTCAGGTGATATTGCAACTACACCTAATGGGCTATTTGATTTATCAGGTGCCACTACCTTTTCCAAATACTTTGCTTGTGCTCCTCCACAATCAGCAATCACCCTCTTCCTTTTGAACGTCTCATACACAAGAACAACATTTGAATGGATAAATATGGTATGATGACAGATGGAATATGTACTGAAAATGGATAGGCAGGGCGTATTCACATACACGATGTGTAAACTAAGTTAATGGCAGTTCAACAAAGTAGAAGCAATGCAAAGCATCAGTTGCAAGATATGTGCGAGCAATGTAACCTTGGAAAGTTAGAGCAAGTAGCTTGATGGGTGAATAAGATAGGGCATCTTCCTCTGACTCCTCCACTAGGGAGCTACATTGAATTAGGTCTCCCTCTAGCCCAGAATCACTGTTAGGATCATATTCTGAGCATGAATCTGTAGGTGGAGAGTGTTTGCATTGCATTGCATCCAGACTTGATTTCAGTCCCTTAATGCCAAGTTTGACAGCCATGGCATTGTTCTGATTTATTCTTTTCATGCGTGCAAGCTCATAATCATTATGATGCTGTTCAGAATCTGAGATTCATGAAAACATAAAAAGTAGTCAGATTATCTATGGAATGCATTGCGGTTTCAACTCGGAGAGTGTCTCCCTATAAACCCCTGCATATGCAGAGTTCACCTCCCCAACCGTGCTGACCAGACCACACACAGAGATACACACCTGAGCGGCGAACATGCATTTTTGAAACTAATTTAGGAAAATTTAGCTGACCAATTAAACAACTCTATTTTAATAATATCAGATTCGTATTTGAACAACTAAGCTTGTTTAGCTTGATGGGTGGAGCAGTGTTATTATGACACGAAGCATGTATTCTGATCGTATAGTGATCATAAAAGGGGGAAACTCTAAGCATATATTTTTTAGCAAAAGAGGGTTTCCCCTCTGATTTCTATTAAAGAAACCACCACGAAACCAACATGATCAATTAAACCCTAAGCATGATTAATTAAACCATATTATGGTTGTGCCATGGCAGACTTGAAGCTGCAAACCAGAGAAATGATATTTAGCATCCATTGTTTGCTTCAAACTAAGAACTAAATTCTAAGAGCTCAAAAGAAAGTAGAGTAACCAAGTTAAGATCTATCTTCTGGTTGAGATCAAAAAGTTGAGGAGATATGAAGTACCACCTCTCTTGCGGCGCCGTGTAGGCATCGGGGGTGCGATGGCTGTCGGTGACGTTGAAGCAGATCTGGGACGGTAGATGGGTGCATCAGGGGATAAGTCCCGTTGCGGTGGAAGAGAAGGTCGTGTGAGCGGCCCCGGCAAAGAGGACGACGACACCGATGAAGTGAGAGGACGCGATGCAAGGCTATTCGTCCGTCGCCGTGGATGAGAAACGTCCATCTCTAGCAGTGGACGACGCGGTCTTGGTAGGCGCTCCGGCATGGTGGAGGACGGTGGCGATGGATGTGGTGGAGGACGGCGGCGATGGATGGGGTGGCGGACGGAGGCTGGTGTGGGAATGGGGTGTTCTAGCGTGGACGGTGTATGAATGGGAAAATGGAGGGAGAGGTACGGGGAACCATGTTTTTGGGACGCGCCTGTCTGAAGTATGGGAAAGTTACAAACTTATCCCCCATTTCAAATTTGGACGTCTCGTCGGTTGGGGATAGGACGGTAATCTCGCATCTTCCAAATATTTGCCGGTAACTATTTCGGGCGAGGAGAGGGTGTTTTGCCGCCCATGGTTGGCGCCCACGGTGTATGAACGGGGCTGACAGGTAGTGCGGTTGTGTCACGTCTGATGGAAGTTACACATCTGCCCTTATTTAAAATATTAGCCTACATCGATTTCGGGCGAGGAGAGGGTGTTTTGGCGCCCACGGTTGGCGCCCACGGTGTATGAACGGGGCTGATAGGTAGGGCGGTTGTGTCACGTCTGATGGAAGTTACACATCTGCCCCTATTTAAAATATTAGCCTACATCTATTTCGGACGAGGAGAGGGTGTTTTGCTGCCCACCGTGTATGAATGGGGAATGGAGGGAGAAACAGAGGTCTTTCGGACGAGCTTGAATCAAATGAGTTTTGCCGCCCATGTTTGCCGCCCATGTTTGACACCCACCGTGTCGGAATGGGCTCAGAGGCGGTCGTGTCACGTCTAATTGAAGTTACTAACCTACCCCTATTTAGAGCAGTGGAAATCGGGCCGATGGATTGTCCGTGTAATGGGTAGACAATAATTTCCATCTCCAAACACTTGGCTTCGGGCAGCCGATGTGGAAGTGGACATTTTGTTGTTTCTTTCGAATTTTGGGACAATAGGCATCCACGTTTACCCTGGCAACTAAATTCGAATCCATTTTGTATTCCTATATGAATCTTTATAAATCATTCTATGTGTTTTTATATATCTTCAAAAGGACGACAAAGATGTATTCCACTGTCATATATGAATATGGTTTACAAATGCTGATACTCAAATTCAGAAACTAGAATCCAGTTTAAGGTGAATTCGAATATTTGGAACACTTCATGTCCAACTCAAATGTCACACGCAGCATAATGTGTACTCCCATTTAGATATGTACACAAGCGATGTATCAAGATTCAAATACCGAGTCAATCAACCAAGAATGTACGGAACCAACAGACATATAAACACTTATAGAGTATATGGATCAATAATTTTAACTAACATACATAAGCCAGGCCGCTGTACTTTTTTTTGCTACAACAGCATCCTTTTTTAGCCAGCATCTTGGCCCTTTCCGATGTGTGCCAGTTATGGTCCATCTATACTACTATTGTTGAATGCACATTCAGCCCGATTGGCATATTTGTAGGTCTGGCACAGCAATCCAAATGAAATGTCTCCGAGTCTTATCAATTAATACAGACTTGTGCTCAAATAAAATTACAAAAAAAACAAAAAAACAATTATTACATGATCTCTAAAACAAATGGTTTGATTGATTACATGAACAGACAACACAAAGGTTATTCAACTATGGAAAAAAAAATTCACCTATGATTTACCAAGTAGGAATTTAATTTCCTTTTTTCCTTCAGGACCTTAACAATCTGGTCAGTCTCAGCTTGCTTCGTTTTGAAATCCACCAAATATTTAATGGTTGTGTTGAGTACTGCTTGTGATTGTTCTGTTTGCTTCCTCAACATGTCAACTTCATCTCTAAGTGTAGAAGCAGAATCTCTTTCTACCACTAGTTTAGCCTCTAGAGCATCAGCAGTTGGCAATTCATAATGCACGATTGGGCCGGTGCCACTGCTGTGGGATGATGCAACGTCCATGGGGACCTCACTCTTTGATCTTGGGCTAACCTGTTTTGCCATTAAAGTTCCGATTGGATTCAGAAAAGTTGAAGTTAGCAAAACATCTCAACTGGGAGTTATAATAGCAAACCAGTTAAACAAACAAGGAATTAAAGAGTTTCAATTGGATGCTGAAAAGTAGTTATTAACATCATTGTAACCCGTTGTTGCAGCAGCAAAGCAGTTAAACAAACAAGTAGATATTTAAGTTAAGGCAAACAGGTAATTCTTAACAGTAAGTATCAAACACATAGATAGGCGCAGTCTACAATATGATTAACAGGATGTGCCATTATGTAATCATTAGCAAACTAAATTAAGCCAAGGAACGTAATTGAACAATTTTGCAATAAGTGGCTAACTAAAATTCTGAGAAGCAGGTAACTGAACTTACACTAGTTCTTTGTACAGGCACACTACAACTTCCTTTTCGCTTACAAGGTTGTACGAAGGAGTCCATGGCATCAATTGCTTGGATACGCAGTCCCAATACTTCTTTCTTCCCACACTGCATGGGTAAGTCGAATGGTTAATCTGGTAAGATGGTGCGTCCTTGATATGTTATATGAGGACGTGTAGTCAGACTAGTTGTAGCCAAACACATCACACTGGCTTTTACTGTATATTTCATGTGATTACTTTTGGCATATCGAGATCTAAGCAATCTACAATAGGATGAAAAGACTGCATCCTTCACATTATTGGCGAACTCAGTTCATAGAAACAAGCAATTCAACCATTCTGTGGGTGAATCAAAAGCGCCACTGGAATAGTTTTCACTATCCAATCATACACGCAAAAAGGGGCGACGCCACCATAGGGGCTGGTATGGGCGCCGCCTCAGGTGGCTGGAAAGTGTGCACCTAGTTTGAGTCGTCCAGGTTGGCCCATGCTAGTTTTGTTCGTCCCAACGCACGAGCATGCAATGTAAAAAATGAAGAAAAATGTTTCAATTTGGATGGGCCAATAACATAAGTGCAAGGCATGCCCTATAGCAGGCTCACGGCCCAAATGAGCGCCTCCCATATCGATCGACACCAGGAAAAATCCCAATTCATTCGCTCCAGCCTCCAGTCTGGTTCGCTCCTAACCTAGCCGCCGCTGGACAGACCGACACAACACTTCCTCGCGCCCCCGTTGGAGGGCGGCCGGCGGGCTTCAAGCGAACGAAAGGACAAGAAGATGAAGATCCAACACTGGGTGTAGCCTGCGTGGGAGGCAGCGGCGGCAGCACGGGCATGGCATCGAGCTTGCGCAAATAGACAGTCGCAGCTTGCAAGAGTAGCATGCGCAATGAGCAGGTACATCACATCCCTGATTATAGCTAATTCAACTCTTCAATTTCTGGCCAATAGTTAAACCTGACGGTGTTGTAAAACTGCTTGTATGTAGGGAATCTATGAGAAAATGAAACCAATTTCTACTTATTTTATAACTCCCCCAATCAATACTGAACTGACTAATCTGATGTATCTAATCAAGTTTCCGGTGCAAACATACAAGCTCATGTTGTTCTTAAGCCTGAAGTGTCTAATGAACAGACTGCTAATGAAGGATTTGATGCAAACATTTTACATGCTCCTGGTGATGAACATATAGTGTCTAATGAGGGATCTAATGCAAGCATTTTGCAAGCTCATTGAAGGATTTAGTGTCTAATGATGATCTACTATGTTGAGAGAGACAGAGATTTGCAGGCATTGATGACAAGCAAATTATAGTGCATTTTCATAGCTTGAGGAAACGTCGAGGCCATCTACCAGAAAGTCCCCGTATCATGACAACATAGCATAAATACTTTTCTAATCTGTTGTTTGAAACTATTGGCATACTTGTGCAGGATAGATATATTGATATGCAGTTTGCGCACTGGTTATACGTGCAATTACACTTCGATATTTTCAGCCAGAGAACGAATAATTCAAGCAGGTGCATACCATGTTTGTAGTCCTTGTACACCATGTTGCCTTTTGTGTTTTTTGGTGCTTGCATCATTTAGTGTTTATAATCTGAACTACTTTGGATCATTAGCTGGTTTTCAAAGTGCATGTAGCTTCACATTTCTCAAGTTATGTTGATTTCCGGAGTGCAAGTGCCTTCGTATTTTTTAAGTTAAATGTTCGCCCTGGTAACTTGAATTCATGGATCAGCCACTGCACACAAATCATACACGAATGCCAGTACGAATTAAATGAAATACAGGGACTTACGCTAGCTCATTGTACAGGCTCACTGCAGCTCTGCTTGCGCTTGGGATGTTCCATGTACAAGTCCATGTTACCACTTGCTTGGATATGCAGGCCTTGTGCTCCTTGCATCCCCCTCTGCATTTTTGACACGGTGGATGGTTGATCAAATAAGAGGAATCGACCTTGATGTTGTACCGGAGGACAGATACTTACAAGGTTATACAGATGTGTACCAGATCCCGTAGCGCCATCATGCTTCGCTAAAATATGGATTTGCTTGTTTCAGATGATATCTCCAGAAGAAATAAGAGTTAAGGTCAGAGTTGCATAGGCGTGTAAGCTAAGAGAGCAGTGAAAGGATATCCAAACATCGTCGAAACAGTGCACAAGGGAGTGATGTGTGGATACCTAGTTTGGGCCAGCGTTTGGGCATGCTAGCCTAGCTAGTGTGCGAGTCACTTCAGAGCCGTTGAGGGTGATGCGCTGGCGTTGGCTGGCCACGCACGGATGCAGATCTTGAGTGGCAGCAGAGCGCTACGATGCGGTGGACGAGACCGTTGGTGAAGCCCCAACGGCCTCGGGGGGCGGAGGTGCAGTGATGTGCATGGTGAAGTAGCCCCGGTGAGCTGGGAGACGACGTTGGTGAAGCGCACCTGATGCGGTGGAACTCGGTGTCTGTGAGGCACGTCGGTTGCGGCGGTCGACGTTGTCGGTGGACCACCCGGTGCGGTGGACGAGGGCGTAGATGAGGTAGCTCCGGTGCGGTGGTGGAGCGCGACCGTCGTCTTCGTCATCATCATCTGGCACAGAGGTGGGGAACAGTGGGGAAAGAGACGAGGTGAGGGGCGATTCGAGGGTTGGCGGCGAATTAGGGATTTGAGCAATCTGGGCGCGGAAGGGGACGATGGAGAAGAGAGATTTTGCAGGGCTGGAATTGGGGCCGCCAGATATTTCAATCCGAAACGTGGAAGCGTGAACTTATATTGTCGTCGTCCTTTTTTGGGGGGGAGGGGGGGTGGGTGGCTGGGTGCTATGCGTCCGTCCGACACACACGACCACCCTGACAGGACTATGCTTCGGTGCCTTAAGGCACCTACCTTTGTGTCCATGACATATGGGCCCAACAGGTGGCTGGCCCACATGTCAGTGACCCAAAGGCAGTTGCCTTTAAGGCACCGAAGCAGCGTCCACCCCGACACGACCCTGGTTTGCCTGGTGCGCCTACATTTGAGAATGCAAACGAATCTTCTTTCATTTGCAAACGAATCTGTATGTATTACCATGCCCGTGTTTTCCTTGCAATAATTAGTCATTCAAAATGAGATACTCCATCCGTTCACTTTTATAAGTCATTTCAGACAACTTAAAATGAACTGTTTTGCACATTGTCTGAAATGTCTTCAAGGTCTTATAAAAGTGAACAGAGGGAATACTATAAATTAATTAATGAGTTATTTGAAAAAAAATCGAAACGGTACCCACGCAAACGTGGATTAGAGTGTGTGTCACATAATTAGTTATTTGAATTAGAGTGTGTGTCACGTAGTTAGTTATTTGAATTAGAGTGTGTGTCACGTAGCAATCTCCAATTCTAACGTGGATTTTGCATTTCACTGTATCCATGCTACTTTTTTAATACAAATTCATATGTACATGATGAACACCATGGTAGTGAGAAAACTTTTGGATGGATTCAAACATATGACCTACAAAATAGCACAACAAACTGAGTCAATGTCAACTTTTCGAAACTTAGTATGGCACGAATTCGAAATAATTACCCGTATGCCTGGTCCTCGGTTCAAATCTTACAATGTAC
>NC_041384.1:50057811-50096824 GCF_002162155.2 Triticum dicoccoides
AACCCCTTTTCCACTCTGTTACCAAATGTATTTACCTCACACACCCTCCATTGCACCCCATGCCGAGCTCTCTCTCTCTCTCTCGCCCCCCCTCTCCCTCTAACCCTCTCGCGCTAAATACATGCATTGCCTATCTAGCCCCCCAATCTCTCGTGCATGCGCACACACGCACGTTGTATATCTAGGTCACTCCCTCGAGACTGTCTCACTCTTTCTTCCGCACGGCGGGCCACACTCGCTCAATCTTGCTCTCTTTATCTGAGTCTCGTTTAACCTCGTTTTCTTTCACACACAAATGATATATCTCCCTGTTCGGGCCTCGATCGACACACCGCACATCGTCTATCTAGGTCACTCTCTCCAACCCTATGTGATCGGTTGACCTTGCTTCCTCCCACGCACGAAATATATCTACACGTTTGTAACTGGATCATCTCTCAAGCTCTATCTTACACCCTCACCCTTGCCAAAAAGCTCAATCGGACAATATCTCTCCAGAGCATATATATTTGTTCAATGAATGTTGGACCACACTCACTTTGTCTCTCTATCTATATGTCTCTCGATTGACCTCGCTTTCTCACACTGTATCTTCCACGCGCTGAAGCTACTACCTCTCCATCCCTCGCAAAGCCAGAGCTATTTACATTGCGAGGGGCACTCCAACCTTGGATCAATTTGTGTAGGCATTTATTCCGGTCGGTTTAGATTATATTTTCGTAGCATTCGGCCCACAACTACTCCAATCACCGTAGCGGGTAATTAAGCTACGGGGAGCACCTAATATGAGCACCGGGGAGCCATTGGATCGAAGATGCAGCGGCACACACGAGGCCTGAATGTATTATTTGCAAAAAAACCTTTGGAGAGTTTGGAAATTGCACATAATTACGAAGACTACTCCCAAGCCATTGGATCTCACTTCCAACGGTGTAAAAACTCGTATCACCATAGTATCTAAGCTGCGGTGTTGATGTGATATTCTATGCCGCTGTTATTTTTGTTCGTAAACTTGCAAAAACATGTAAATCGTGACGTTACTTGTCTAACCGCGCAAAGTGTTTGTTCAAAAAAACCATCCTACACTGAAATATCGGAACAACACACGAGGGTCCCACTTCTCATTAATCAAATTTGGACCTAAAACTAACAAATCTGAAAGACGAGATTCGAACTAGCAACCTGGACTACAAAGCATAAGTCGATAGCCTCAAAAAACGAACGGTTGTTGGCTTTGTCCCATAACTTGATTTTATACAGTACTTGCGTTGAGTAGAGTAGAGGGAGTGCCTCGTCAACACGTGCATGACCGTTATCTCACTTACTGGTGGGTCCCAGGTCTGCGATCTCAATATCTCTTCTCTCCATCGTCTAACCTTTGCATGGGCACACACGAAGAGCGGCACTAGCTTGCCGTGATGTTATTACAAATAAAAAAACTTGGAAAATAGAAGAATCTCCTAGAAGAAGAGACGTTGTGGCTGGTCGAGACGGAGCTAACCACATCTATCCTCCGTGCCACGTTTGCATGATGAAGCTGTGTGGCTAGTGGGGTGTAACGCACTCGATGCGGCTATATCTCCCACTGGTCGAAGCACGACTTAGAGGCATAAGCGCATTGAAAGCAATTTCGCAAGTGAGGTAATCTTCACACAACCCATGTAATACATAAGGGAAAGAGATACATAGTTGGCTTACAATCACCACTTCACACAATACATGAATAAAGCATTACATCATCCAGATACACACAAGGTCCGACTACGGAACCCAAAATAAAAGAAGACTACCCCAAATGCTACACAGATCCCCGATAGTCCCAACTAGGCTCCACTACTGATCAACTGGAATGAAACAACACAATGAACAAGGTCTTCATCGAGCTCCTCCTTGAGCTTAGTTGCATCGCCTGCACGGTTTCATCGGCACCTGCAAACTGGTTTTGGAAGTAATCTGTGAGTCACAGGGACTCAGCAATCTCACACCCTCGCGAGCAAGACTATTTAAGCTTATGGGAAGGGTAAAAGGTATGAGGTGGAGCTGCAGCAAACGACTAGCATATTTGGTGGCTAACATACGCAAATGAGAGCGAGAAGAGAAGGCAAAGCATGGTCGAGAAACTATGATCAAGAAGTGATCCTAGAACAACCTACGTCAAACATAACTCCAACACCGTGTTCACTTCCCGAACTCCGCCGGAAAGAGACCATCACGGCTACACACGTGGTTGATGCATTTTAATTAAGATAGGTTTCAGGTTTTCTACAACCGGACATTAACAAATTCCCATCTGCCCATAACCGCGGGCACGGCTTTCGAAAGTTCAAAACCCTGCAGGGGTGTCCCAACTTAGCCCATCACAAGCTCTCACGGTCAACGAAGGATATCCCTTCTCCCGGGAAGACCCGGTCAGGCTCGGAATCCTAGTTACAAGACATTTTGACAATGGTAAAACAAGACTAGCAAAGCCGCCCGAATGTGCCAACAAATCCCGATAGGAGCTGCACATATCTCGTTCTCAGGGCACACTCAGATGAGACTAGCTACGAGTAAAACCAACCCTCAAGTTTCCCCAAGGTGGCCCCGCAGGCAACTCAGTTTGGACCAACACTCAAAGGAGCACTGTCCCGGGGGGGTTAATAAAGATGACCCTTGGGCAGGCCTACCCAATGGAAAGAAAAGGCTAGGTGGCAAATGGTAAAACCAATGTTGGGCCTTGCTGGAGGAGTTTTATTCAAGGCGAACTGTCAAGGGGTTCCCATTATAACCCAACCGTGTAAGGAACACAAAATCCGGGAACATAACACCGATATGATGGAAACTAGGCGGCAAGAGTGGAACAAAACACCAGGCATAAGGCCGAGCCTTCCACCCTTTACCAAGTATATAGATGCATTAATTAAATAAGAGATATTGTGATATCCCAACCAATATCCACGTTCCAACAAGGAACAAACTCCAATCTTCACCTGCAACTAACAACGCTATAAGAGGGGCTGAGCAAAGTGGTAACATAGCCAAACAATGGTTTGCTAGGACAAGGTGCGTTAGAGGCTTGGCTTAACCATATGGGAGGCATGATAAGCAAGTGGTAGGTATCGCATCATAGGCATAGCAAAAGAGCGAGCATCTAGCAAGCAAAGATAGAAGTGATTTCGAGGGTATGGTCATCTTACCTGAGATCCCACAAGGAAGAAGAACAAGTCCATGAAGAAGACAAACAGACGTAGCCAACGGGTCCTCACAAACGCAACGTTACCGGATTAACAAGAAGAAGTACACTGGAAAGAAAGCAAACAACATAGTAAACAAACATTACATAATCATGGCACGATGCACAAACAAGTATGATGCATGTACAGTTTAATGAGGCATGGCATGGCAAAGTGCACAAACAACCCTACAAATTAAGTGGAGCTCAATATGCAACTCCGTTGCATATTGACGAAACACCACATTCAAGTTATTTAGTTCGATCTCGTTTATGTACTCAACAATATTAAATGTTGGTTAGCACGGCAAGGGGTGAAGCAAAATAAAACTACCTATCTAGTCAAGTTTAAATGAGGCCGGAGACAACGAACAACAATTCTGGAAAATCCTCATATGCATATATTAGGTTATGGTACTGTTCTGCCCTAAACACAATTTTAGAGTTATTAAACAGGCAAAGTAAAACCAGCATGTTAAACTAGACATTATTCTACCCCAATTACATCTAAAGATTATTTAAATCCGAGCTACGGTTGATTAGTTATGAATTAAATCATTTTAGCAAGTTAATTAAGCAAATTTAAACAAACAGAATTTTAAACATTTTAAACATAGATGAAAATGGCAAATTATGAAACTACACAAAATTCTAGGCATTTTACACATATAAGTTGTTTTAATCCGATGCACGGTTGTGGAGATATTAAATGCATGAAGTATGAGGGTTGTTCTATAAAACAGCAAACTCCTAGATAATTAGGAAAAACCTCCAGAACTGAAAAAAAATGTAACAGGCCGAAACTAAGGCATGTTGGGCCAGCAGTGCGCAGGGCGCTGGAGGTGTCTGCTCACCTAGTGGCCTTGGGCCGAGTTGAAGAGGAAGCAGGCCGGGGCACATGCTGGACCGGATCTAGAGGTCGCAGCCCACGCGCGTAGGAGGCAGGCCGCATCTAGCGCTGCTCGCTGGGCCTAGAGGAGGGACGTGGCCCATGTGCGGTCGATGGGGAGGGCTCATTTGATCTGGTCGGAGTCAATCAACGCAAGCGCGCGGCCATGTTCCTGAAGCAGAGGAAGCAGGGGTGCGCGGCTTCAGGCGGTGCAGGCGCAGCAATGAGCGAAGCAGGACTCGGTGTGGAGGAAGGAGGATGGGCGCGGAGCCGGGATGCTGCAGAAGAGGTCCAGTGTCGGGGATGGCTTGCGGGAGCTCCATCGTCGAAGGAGAACGGCAGGACGGCGACTTCAGGCGACGCAGGGCGGAAGAGCTCGCCGGGGATGGGGGGATCCGGCGCGATCGGGGCTCCTCTCGAGCTCGGTGTTGCTCCACGGCGGGAGGACCGAGAGGACGAAAAAAGGTGGCGGTGAAGCACCTGGGCACAGGCAAATCGAGCAGGAGGAAGTGCTCGTTCGTCTCGGTCTCGGACGAAAGGAAGCAGGCGGCAGCAGAAGGAACGACGGCCGCGGTGGATCCCTCGGGGACGGATCCGATCTGGCAGCTGCGGGCAACCGACGACGTCGGGAAGGCCATGGCGACTTGATGGTGGCGGCGGTCCATGGCGACGCTGGCGGTCCTGCAAGGACAGGGCGGAGAGAGAGACGAACAGAGGGAGGAGGAATAACGAGGGAAGACGGCGGGGCGGGACGAGGCCGGTCCTAGTGGATGCGACGAGGAGGCGCTCGAGGCAGGAGGCGCACGGCTGCAGGGTCCCGAGGTCGGCAGGGAGGTCTCGGGCGCGAGAAGGAGGGCGTGGGTTGGTCTAGTGTTGAAAATGAGGGGTAATTTCGATTGGGGAGGATCCCGAGGTGGGAGATGAGTGTGGCGGCGGCGGCAGGGACAAAATTCCTAGAATTTAGGGTTTGGTCTAGGGGTTGGACTATATATAGCAATAGGATTTTTGGGTAGGGGCTAATCCGTCCCTCCGATCGTAATCGGATGATCGCGAATAAAATAGTTAGGGAGTCCAAATAAGAAAATGGAGACGTTTTGTAGATGTTTGGGGATGATTCGGACACAACGGTGGCGACAGTCCGGGTTGGGTTCGGGACAACTTTCGGACGCCCGTGCGAGGAGGGCCGCGGGCTGACAAGAGAGGTTAGGTTAGGTCTAGCGGATTGTGAAGAGCGGGTTGGTCTGAGAGAAGAGGGGAGAGATGCAGCCCGGCACGGTTTCCGGAGACTGAAAACGTCCAACGTTAGACCGGCTATACTGTAGCTATAGTTAACTGTTAGGGCATCAAATGATCTCCGAATGCGATGAAACTTGACAGGCGGTCTATCTACACTATAATAAGACCACACGTCAACTCTCATACCATTCTAAGAACATTTTCCGGCCACTTATAAAATACTATTTCGAACATGCCGCGGGCGTGTGCAAGTGTGGTTGGGCTCAGAACAGACAACGGAGAGAACTCGGAGAACCCGGACGAATGCAAGTTTTAAAACATGATGATGCAATGCACATGATGACATGATAAGATGCAACACGCAAGCAAATGACATGACAATGTTAGCGAATAACTGGAAGACACCTGGCACATCGGTCTCGGGGCGTTACAACACTCCACCACTATGAGAGGATCTCGTCCTGAGATCTATAATGGCACCGGAGGGAAAACGGAAGAGAAAGAGGAGAGGTAAAGCTAAGTTTCTTCTTTGACAAACGAGTGAAACCACGAATCTTGAGAGGTTGAACAAAATTTGAGAAAGAACACAACGAAGGTGAACAAAGTTGAAAACACTCCGTTAGAAAAGAGGAACAAGGAACATTACGAGTACCTTGTAGGTTGAAAGACTTAAAAATAAAGGTTGCAATGAACAAGAAGCACATGCAAGCACTCCGGTTGAAAGAAGAAGCACACGGAACGATAGAGATCAAATACGACAACACTCCGGTTGGAAAAGGAAGGAATTTAACATGATCTTGACAAGATGAGAGGATACTTGAAAAGAGGACGTGACACTCCAGTTAAATGGATAAGCATGAAAAGAACAAGGTCCTGACAAGAACAAGAAGAAGGGTTGACGAGAGCAACAACACAATGCCTCCGGAAGAAAAGAGAGAAAAGGGATGGAATGAACAAAGGAGAAAACAACATCTTCTACCTTAAATGAGCTTGCAAAAGCATCTTTAGGAGAAGGTTCGAACGGAGTTGTTGGAAAACCAACAACGAAAGAACAAGGTTGTAGTGGACTTATAGAAAACATCTCAAAACTATGAGGTGAAATTCTGGCACTAACGAAAAACAATAGATTAGATTGATATGAACAATACGAGAAACTTATTTCACCGGGAGGATAAATGAAGAAATTGGGTCATTTATGAGTACTACAATTAGCAACAATCCTTAGGGGAGGCTTTGGGTGAACTATAACCCAAGATAACTCCAATGACAAGATTGATGGGTTTAAAATATCTCATTCTTAACAACATGTGAATCATGGAACATGAATTCAATTTATCAAGAAGGACATAATACCACCTCTAATGATACAGAAGAAAGAATTGCACTCCGGATTGCAAGATGAAGAATGCTTGAGTTCCTCTGAAAAGAATCTCAATGAACACTTCGAGAAGGAATTAAATCCTTGATGAGCCGTCATGTAGAGTCTACATGAAGAACTCCGGTCACAAAAGGATGATATAAGGAAATTGAAGTTGAAAACACAAGGTAAAGCCTTGCAATGATTTAGATATGTCTCCGTGAAAATTAGAGCTTGGAACTCCGAGAAAGAAAAGATGAACAAAAGAAAATCAAGAATTTGATGAGCCTCCGGAATAAAGAATTAATCACTTGGAAGAAACAAGAATAAGAATTACATTATGCGTATCCCTCACCAATTAAATTGATGACAAGTAACGGATTTGGCATACCACTTATTCTCGTAGAAAGGATTAAGAAGATATATGGCGCAGACTTGAGAAAGTCTTCAGCGAACCACCGGTAGGATTTGGGAACAACGAATGAATCTGTATGATAATGAAGGAGAAGAACTCTTGAACGAATCATCATAAGAATTGAAAAATGAACGAAGTAAAGGAATGAATCACCGGTAAGAATTTGAAAACGAACAAAGATACTTGAGAGAATTTGGATACATGAGTACGAATAGATCATGAGCTGATTAGATAAAGTTGAAAGATGCACCGGTAAAATTTAGAGAAAGAGAGCTGAAAGCTGAGAATAATACTTCTGAGGTGATGGGCTCTGGAGAATCAAACTGAAAAGACTCCTGAATTGCTCCGGATGGGTGAAAAGAATTATCACAATCAAAAATAATTATGAGAGGATGGCAACAGGCTAGAATCATGAAACTTTGAGAGAACGGAGCAAGATTGAGAGAAAAGTCTTCTTCGGTATTCAAAATCCGAAAATGACGACGAGAAACACCACCAAGAATTGTTGAGGCACTCCGGAAGAATGAAAAGCGAAGAGGTTGAGCCAATGATTAAAAGAATTATAAGATCTTGGAGAAACCATCTGACTGATGATAAATCATTCTTACGTCAGGATAGCTCCGGGAAGATTAGAAGAGTCAGGTAAGATCCTGGGAAAAGACCTATGGGTTAGGGCCCACTCAAAAGAAACACCGTTGAAATGATTTAAAAGATAGGTTGCGCTGGTTGAATTAAATGGCTTGAATAAGGTAAGACCTCGAAAATAGCTTGGATTGATCAAGAATAGAAGCACTAATCTTCCGAGATATCTTCAGCACAACGGAACAAATGGATAGCGAGAGGTGAATGATTAAGAATTGCACTGGCGTGAGAAAAGCATTGGGCAAAAGAAAAGACTATGCTCAATACCCAAGCTTGAATTGAATCCACCGGAGAAGGAAAAGAATGAAGAATGATGAACTTGAGGTTCCGTTAGGATCTTCATGAGAATCACCGGGTAAGGACATTGACAGAAAAGAATGGAGAGACTTCATAATCATAAGATAGATACTTGATAAAGAAATTTTAGCCTTGAAGAAAAAAGGGTGGGTGGGCGGGAAAAACAAAGGCAACTTGGAGACGGATGAAACAAACACCGTTGAGAATGCTTGAGTTGATCTTGCGGATGTTGGAAATGATCGGATCCACTTGAAGAGAAAACACGCCGGTTGAAAAGGATTGACATGACAACCTCGATGATCAAGAGGGATTAGTATTCACATAGAAATATGAGAACACCGTTTAGGAAAGGTATGTAATCCACATTTGACTTCGAAGCAACTCGAATACCACAACTCAAAACAAGAACAAAGGATTGGCTTGCAAAATAAGCCGGAACAAACATATGATAGAGATTTCATCCGAAGTTTTCGTGGTGGGGCCTACACGGGCTCGATCGTACAACGCTATCATGTACAAGGCAGTGCACATGACATACGAAGTGTCCCCGAGTCAGCATAGCCAAGGACTCTTTAAGACACAACGAGACCATTGTAAAACCAACCGTGGATAGGCGGACCACTAGACATCGAACCCCAATTTCATATCATACATCTGTCGGAAAGATATCCTAGGAGCTACTTGAATTCCCACTTATAAACTCCTGAAACTTTCCGGTTATGCAATCAGGTATTGGGGATACAGGGGAAGCATAATATCTCACCCAAAACTAGCAAATCCTACATCCAGCTGAATCCAACCTTCAACACATAACCAAGAAACCTTCGGAAATCATTTACCTCAACCTTCGAAAAGCATCTGTTATACGAGTTATGGCAATACTCCCAAACTCCCGCCCCAGTACTGGGTGGCGTCGAGGTTATCTCACCAACAACTGCATAAAAGAGATTTTCGATGTCGGCGAAACTCAGGTATTCCAGAACTGCAACGATAAAATTGTGATGACAACACCTCGGAGCTCAACTCCCCGGGACACTGCCACAACACCATAATGTCAGGAGGCACCAAGAACAATGTTCTCGTCACAAAACCATCGGAACAATTCCAAGATACCCGCGTGATCCTAAATTTTTTTAGTGAAATTTGAGAAGAGAAGAGTCAAAACTCTATGTCAGGATGCCTCACCAGAGCGACGAAGGGACTGAGGAGTAAAAAGAATCCTACTCTCCGATATATATAGTTCCTAAATGACTCAAAACATTTTTCTAGACTCAACAACGCCAACGATTCGATCAAGCAGGGGGCTCCTAAGGTCGGGGAAGGCTCTGATTACCAACTTGTAACGCCCTCGATGCGGCTATATCTCCCACTGGTCGAAGCACGACTAAGAGGCATAACCGCATTGAAAGCAATATTGCAAGTGAGGTAATCTTCACACAACCCATGTAATACATAAGGGAAAGAGATACATAGTTGGCTTACAATCGCCACTTCACACAATACATGAATAAAGCATTACATCATCCAGATACACACAAGGTCCGACTACGAAACCCAAAATAAAAGAAGACTACCCCAAATGCTACACAGATCCCTGATCGTCCCAACTAGGCTCCACTACTGATCAACTAGAACGAAACAACACAACAAACAAGGTCTTCATCGAGCTCCTCCTTGAGCTCGACTGCGTCGCCTGCACGGTTTCATCGGCACCTGCAAACTGGTTTTGGAAATAATCTGTGAGTCACAGGGACTCAACAATCTCACACCCTCGCGATCAAGACTATTTAAGCTTATGGGAAGGGTAAAAGGTATGAGGTAGAGCTGCAGCAAACGACTAGCGTATTTGGTGGCTAACATACGCAAATGAGAGCGAGAAAAGAGAAGGCAAAGCACGGTCGAGAAACTATGATCAAGAAGTGATCCTAGAACAACCTACGTCAAACATAACTCCAACACCATGTTCACTTCCCGAACTCCGCCGGAAAGAGACCATCACGGCTACACACGTGGTTGATGCATTTTAATTAAGATAGGTTTCAGGTTTTCTACAACCGGACATTAACAAATTCCCATCTGCCCATAACCGCGGGCACGGCTTTCGAAAGTTCAAAACCCTGCAGGGGTGTCCCAACTTAGCCCATCACAAGCTCTCACGGTCAACGAAGGATATCCCTTCTCCCGGGAAGACCCGGTCAGGCTCGGAATCCCAGTTACAAGACATTTTGACAATGGTAAAACAAGACCAGCAAAGCCGCCCGAATGTGCCAACAAATCCTGATAGGAGCTGCACATATCTCGTTCTCAGGGCACACTCAGATGAGACTAGCTACGAGTAAAACCAACCCTCAAGTTTCCCCAAGGTGGCCCCACAGGCAACTCAGTTTGGACCAACACTCAAAGGAGCACTGGCCCGGGGGGGTTAAATAAAGATGACCCTTGGGCAGGCCTACCCAATGGAAAGAAAAGGCTAGGTGGCAAATGGTAAAACCAATGTTGGGCCTTGCTGGAGGAGTTTTATTCAAGGCGAACTGTCAAGGGGTTCCCATTATAACCCAACCGTGTAAGGAACACAAAATCCGGGAACATAACACCGATATGACGGAAACTAGGCGGCAAGAGTGGAACAAAACACCAGGCATAAGGCCGAGCCTTCCACCCTTTACCAAGTATATAGATGCATTAATTAAATAAGAGATATTGTGATATCCCAACCAATATCCATGTTCCAGCAAGGAACAAACTCCAATCTTCACCTGCAACTAACAACGCTATAAGAGGGGCTGAGCAAAGCAGTAACATAGCCAAACAATGGTTTGCTAGGACAAGGTGGGTTAGATGCTTGGCTTAACCATATGGGAGGCATGATAAGCAAGTGGTAGGTATCGCATCATAGGCATAGAAAAAGAGCGAGCATCTAGCAAGCAAAGATAGAAGTGATTTTGAGGGTATGGTCATCTTGCCCGAGATCCCGCAAGGAAGAAGAACACGTCTATGAAGAAGACAAATGGACGTAGCCAACGGGTCCTCACAAATGCAACGTTACCGGATTACCAAGAAGAAGTACACTGGAAAGAAAGCAAACAACATAGTAAACAAACATCACATAATCATGGCACGATGCGCAAACAAGTATGATGCATGTACGGTTTAATAAGGCATGGCATGGCAAAGTGCACAAACAACCCTACAAATTAAGTGGAGCTCAATATGCAACTCCATTGCATATTGACGAAACACCACATTCAAGTTATTTAGTTCGATCTCGTTTATGTACTCAACAATATTAAATGTTGGTTAGCATGGCAAGGGGTGAAGCAAAATAAAACTACCTATCTAGTCAAGTTTAAATGAGGCCGGAGACAACGAACAACAATTCCGGAAAATCCTCATATGCATATATTAGGTTATGGTACTGTTCTGCCCTAAACACAATTTTAGAGTTATTAAACATGCAAAGTAAAACCACCATGTTAAACTAGACATTATTCTACCCCAATTACATCTAAAGATTATTTAAATCCGAGCTACGGTTGATTAGTTATGAATTAAATCATTTTAGCAAGTTAATTAAGCAAATTTAAACAAACAGAATTTTAAACATTTTAAACATAGATGAAAATGGCAAATTATGAAACTACACAAAATTCTAGGCATTTTACACATATAAGTTGTTTTAATCCGATGCACGGTTGTGGAGATATTAAATGCATGAAGTATGAGGGTTGTTCTATAAAACAACAAACTCCTGGATAATTAGGAAAAACCTCCAGAACTGAAAAAAAACGTAACGGGCCGAAACTAAGGCATGTTGGGCCAGTAGTGCGCAGGGCGCTGGAGGAAGCAGGCCGGGACACATGCTGGACCGGATCTAGAGGTCGCGGCCCACGCGCGTAGGAGGCAGGCCGCATCTAGCGCTGCTCGTTGGGCCTAGAGGAGGGACGCGGCCCATGTGCGGTCGATGGGGAGGGCTCGTTTGATCTGGTCGGAGTCAATCAACGCAAGCGCGCGGCCATGTTCCTGAAGCAGAGGAAGCAGGGGTGCGCGGCTTCAGGCGGTGCAGGCGCAGCAACGAGCGAAGCAGGACTCGGCGTGGAGGAAGGAGGATGGGCGCGGAGCCGGGATGCTGCAGAAGAGGACCAGTGTCGGGGATGGCTTGCGGGAGCTCCATCGTCGAAGGAGAACGGCAGGATGGCGGCTTCAAGCGACGCAGGGCGGCAGAGCTCGCCGGGGATGGGGGGATCCGGCGCGAACGGGGCTCCTCTCGAGCTCTGTGCTGCTCCACGGCGGGCGAATGCACATGATGACATGATAAGATGCAACACACAAGCAAATGACATGACAACATCAGCGAATAACTGGAAGACACCTGGCACATCGGTCTCGGGGCGTTACATGGGGTGTTTTCAACAGACTGGCTGGGTCCCGAGGTCGAACCATAGGTACTACGTATGATACAGTATATTTTTACACGCACATTTTTCCTTCGTGCGGAGACGTGGCACACCCTACCGCACGATTTCGGGGTCCTCCCGGGTGGTGCACACATATATTCTTCCTGGCGTGGGACGCCCTACCTCGCATTTTCTGGTTCCTCCTCGGTGGTAGCGCCAAAGCAAGTAAATGAGTCGTCAAATCATGAAAGACCACCTTTCCCGCCGAGTACATCAGTGAAGCACGGCTAGCTAGTTGGGCTAGTTCGACCGATTAGCTAGGCCGCCGCCACATTTGTTTTTTCACCCCTTTTTTATCTACTTGCCGGCAGGTAAATTTAAATATCCACTGCGGCGTTGCTCTGGTGTCTGGGTGTGGCAGGATTTTTAATTTTTTGATTGACGGGAGCAGGCACGACAGGATTTTTAATTTTTTGATTGACGGGAGTAGGCGCGGCAGCAATTAGTCACGATGACTCCGCGTGTACCCACTGCCCCCTGATGTGAGAAGTCGTCGACTCGTGTTTTACCATGGTGAAAACCAAAAGATTCCCTGCTCCCTCCGCCTTCCCGTAGATTGCATTGCCTTTCAGCCGTTTCACCCCCTTTGCTTCCTCTCCCCATTGCTTCTACCTGGTGCCATGGAGGCGCAGTAGATCACGGAGTCCGAGGTGAGGCTCCTGACACAGGAGCTCCATGCCAAGGATGCGGAGCTCAGGGCCAAGGACGTGGAGCTCCGTGAGCTCAAGGAGGAGAGGAGTGCCATGCTCCTCCGTTATGTGCGGGAGTTCACAGAGCTTCAAAAGCGGAAGGCGACCACCACAAAGATGCTCGAGGCGTCGGCGGCGTTGCTGCAGAAAGCGGGAGATATGATAGGCCGTCAGGGGAGCCGGCTGGAGCGTGAGCGGGCCGATCGTGACGAGGTCCAGGATCGCCTCAGCCACTTGGTGAACCAAGTTTCCACGCACGTGTTGCGGCTGCGCGATGCCTACCGTCGTGCCAGCGCGACGATGCCGGCCGTCGGGCTAAACCAGTTCGACCACCCGGTCGACTTCAACGAGCTGCAGCTTCCTGTCCTGGTCTCCTTCTTCACCTATATCTCCGAGGAGCTGAGCCGTCTCCGCGCGATGGTGGGGGCTGAGCTGGACAAGGAGGGGTTGCGGGTGCCATCGCCGTTGCCGGGAGAATCCTTTCAGGGCTCCGTCACCGGAATCCATTCATGCCATTGGACGCCGTCTTTGACGAGCTGGCTCCCGTCGACCGGGAGCGGGCTCTGCGGGCGGTTGCACCCTGCATCACCAACGTCGTGTGCCTCGAGAAGCAGAGGGACTTCGGTGGTGTTTAGGCGCCCTCTGCATGGGCATGCCCATGTCTCGGTGCAACATGACCGTTGGATCAAACTCAGACGGTGCAGATCAGTCATTGTAGCACAAAGTGTGTGGGTGTGTTTGATTGCATTCTCATCTCAATATAGTTGTTTCCTCTTCGTGTATTTTTGTCAACCTACTAGTGTGGACTCATGCACCCTTCATGCACTCTGCCAAACACCCAAAAGTGGGTCGAGAAGGGAACTTTTTCTCCCATCCCGTGCACCCTTCATACACCCTGCCTAACACTATTCGTGCTTCATATGGTTCATGTTTCATGGAGTACTATAGCACCATACTCTCCGTGCACTGTGGACCTAGTTCTGTTAACATTGATCTCACCGTTCATTCTCGACCGGACAGTCGAAAAAGCGGTACTATGTTACATATAGGAGTAGTTGACATGCGCACAACATCATTTGTTATCGTCATATCTTACTACACTAGCAACAAGATTGTGTAGTACTGACGTATGAACCACTGCACATGCCTAGTAGTAGGAGCACTGTGTATGTTCAAGTGGCTGCCGTGTTTCGCGCTCCTCCGTCGTAAGAGTGGAAACGCTTGCTGTAATCATTTTTTTCTTCTGAAAAACAGTGGACACGCTCTACCGTGCGGATCCTCCTCCAGCCATGCACTAAATTACTCACTTTCGCCGACGTGTGGGACAGCCAGCATCGGGGTCCACCAGCCATGCACTAAATTACTCCGTAGTAGAGTGACGGTAGACTACCCCGATCGAAGCGCCGCAGTAATGCCCAATGCGGGTTATGACAGGGAGAATCAATCTCACCACTGCTCTTTATGGTGGTGATGGTGTTGGGGAACGCAGTAATTTCAAAAAAATTCCTACGCACACGTTGAAAAACATGCGGTGCCCCCATGTTTGGTTTTGGTAATTGATGACAATCTCTATGGACTAATGGTTGCCTTGAGTTATATTTGAAGGTTTTGTCCATAGGCTTTTCTTGGAGTATATGTGTTGGTTTCAAGGAGAATTTGTGTCGACCAAGGTGCTATTCAAGGAATTACCTAAAGATTGTTCTTGTGAGAGGTTGATCAAGACTAAGTCAAAGAGTGAATCAAGTTGATCAACCCACAAAGCGTAGAAGATGTACCGAGAGGGATCAAGTGATCCCATGGTATGGTAAGCATTGTCAATTACGCTTTGTGTACTAACCCATGGTCTTTGTGAGGGTTCTTTGTGGGGTTAGGTTGCGGTGTGCAAGTTCAAGTGGAGCATCACGAAGAGATCAAATGCTTGAAGCTTGCCGTCCTTTGTGGTGACAATGGACTTGTGAAGATGTGCGGAAGAGTGACTCACCCATAGTGGAGTATGGGGGAGCAATCAACTAGTCTTCATCGAGTCAACACCATCAAGAAAGGTTGCGGTGTGCAAGTTCAAGTGGAGCATCACAAAGAGATCAAATGCTTGAAGCTTGCCGTCCTTTGTGGTGACAATGGACTTGTGAAGATGTGCGGAAGAGTGGCTCACCCATAGTGGAGTATGGGGGAGCAATCAACTAGTCTTCATCGAGTCAACACAATCAAGAAAGGTGGTCCAACTTGAGGGAGTCAAGATCGTCATCATCTAGCTCAACTGGACCATGTGCAAGGCAAAGGTTTGCCCTTGATATGTTTTCTATTTTACCAGTCTCATGATGGTAGTTGGGAGACCGGGTTATAGGATCGATTGCCGTACTATCAAGGGGGGCTCTCGATGAGTAGCTTGATCGTATCGTTCGTTGAGAGCTCAAACCATTGCATCCTTGCATCATCTTTCTTGGTTCTTGTTTGGTTCTCTTTGTGAGTCTTAGAGCTTATGGTCATCTTGATGAAAAGCTCGATTTCATCGAAAGCGGAGTTCACATGCATCTTCTATGATGTTTTCGATGTTGGAGGTTATGCTCGTTCTTCTCTGTTGGAGGTTTCGCTGTTTTGATGCTACTCGTCGTCTTGTTTCCAACAAGCTTGAGTTTGCTCAATTCGGAGCTCATATGCAGAAGTTATGGCGGTTCTTCTTTTCTTGAGTGTGGTTTTTGTCTAGTCCCAGCGGTAGTACCGCGAGCCCAAGCGGTAGTACCGCTTGGAGCTCTTAGCCATAGTACCACTGCAGTGCCGCTCTTCTACCGCCTCAATTTTGGGTCCTGCTCTTTTCGTGTCGGGTTTAGCAGTAGTTGCACGGCAGTAAGGCACGGTAGTACCGCTCCGGTCGGGCGGTAGTACCATTTCTGCTTCACTGCTGCCATACTCTGCTATGCCTACCTCTTTTGGTCCCGTGTTCTGCTCCTCCAGCGGTAGTACCGCTGGGGTGAGCGGTAGTACCGCTTATATGCGGTACTACGGCCCCAAGGTTCATTTTTTGTTGCTCCTTTTCCCTGTTTCTTCCGCCTGAGCACATAACGGTTGGATTTTCCCCCTCCTATAAAAGGGGGTCTTCTTCCCCATTGAACCTTATCCTTCAAGCTCGTGTTCTTCCCCCATTGTTGTCCTTCTTCGAGCTTGATAACTCTCAATCCCTCCATGGATTCTTGCTAGTTTTTGAGCAAAAAGAGAGAGGAGATCTAGATCCACGTTTCCACCAATCTCTTTCTCCTCTAGGTGAGGGGAACCCCTTGGATCTAGATCTTGGAGTTCTTGGTGTTCTCCTTCTTGTTCTTCCTCTCATTTTCCTCCCTAGCATTAGTTGCTTCGGTGGGATTTGAGAGAGAAGGACTTGGGCACTCCGTGTGCCCTTGCCATTGCATTTGGTGCATCGGTTTGAGTTCTCCACGTGATACGTGGAAGTTACAAGTTGAGAAGCTTATTACTCTTGGGTACTTGGTACCTTTGAGCTTGTTCCTCTTGGGTGCTTGGGCGCCCTAGATGGTTGGTGGTGTTTGGAGCTCAATCATTGTGGTGTAAAGCTTCGGGCAAGCATCGGGGTCTCCAATTAGGTTGTGGAGATCGCCCCGAGCAATTTGACGGGTACCGGTGACCGCCCCCAAGGGTTTCCAAAGTGTACAGGTTCGGTGATCGCCCCCAAGGGTTGCCATTTGTACGGGTTCGGTGGCCGCCCTCAAGGGTCCCTTAGTGGAATCACAACATCTTGCATTGTGCGAGGGCGTGAGGAGATTACGGTGGCCCTAGTGGCTTCTTGGGGAGCATTGTGCCTCCACATCGCTCCAAACGGAGATTAGCATCCGCAAGGGTGTGAACTTCGGGATACATCATCGTCTCCGCGTGCCTCGGTTATCTCTTACTCGAGCCCTTTACTTATGCACTTTACTTTGTGATAGCCATATTGTTTCTTGTCATATATCTTGCTATCACATAGTTGTTTATCTTGCTTAGTATAAGTTGTTGGTGCAAATAGGTGAGCCTAGTTGTTGTAGGTTTTGTGTTTGACAAATTAACCGCTAGGTTTATTCTGCATTTGTTCAAGCCTAAACCGTAATTATTTTAAAGCGCCTATTCACCCCCTCTAGGCGACATCCTCGATCTTTCACACGTAAGATCTATCTAGGTGATGCATAGCAACAAGAGGGGAAGAGTGTTGCCCACATACCCTCGTAGACCGTAAGTGGAAGCGTTATGACAACGCGGTTGATGTAGTTGTATGTCTTCACGATCTGACCGATCCTAGTACCGAAAGTACGGCACCTCCGCGATCTGCACACGTTCAGCTCGGTGGCGTCTCACGGACTCTCGATCCAGCTGAGTGTTGAGGGAGAGCTTCGTCAGCATGACGGCATGATGACAGTGATGATGAAGCTACCGGCGCAGGGCTTCGCCTAAGCACTACGACGATATAACCGAGGTGGATTATGGTGGAGGGGGGCACCGCACACGGCTAAGACAATAGTCAACTTGTGTGTCTATGGGGTGCCCCCCTCCCCGTATATAAAGGAGTGGAGGAGGGGGAGGGCCGGCCCTCTATGGCGCGCCCTGGAGGAGTCCTACTACCACCGCGAGTAGGATCCCCCCTTCCCTAGTTGGACTAGGATAGGAAGGAAGGGGGAGGAAGGAGGAAGGAAAGGGGGGCCGACCCCCTACCCAATTCGGATTGGGCTTGGGGGGTGCCCCCTCCTAGGCTTCCTTATCCTCTCTCGCACTAAGGCCCAATAAGGCCCATATACTTCCCGGGGGGTTCCGGTAACCTCCCGGTACTCTGGTATATTCCCGAATTCACCCAAAACCATTCTGATGTCCAAACATAGGCTTCCAATATATCGATCTTTATGTCTCGACCATTTCGAGACTACTCATCATGCCCGTGATCACATCCGGGACTGCAAACAACCTTCGGTACATCAAAACACATAAACTCATAATACCGATCGTCACCGAACGTTAAGCGTGCGGACCCTATGGGTTCGAGAACTATGTAGACATGACCGAGACTCATCTCCGGTCAATAACCAATAGCGGAACATGGATGCTCATATTTTCCTACATATTCTACGAAGATCTTTATTGGTCAAACCGCATAACAACATACGTTGTTCCCTTTGTCATCGGTATGTTACTTGCTCGATATTCGATCGTTGGTATCTCAATACCTAGTTCAATTTCGTTACCGGCAAGTCTCTTTACTCGTTCCGTAATGCTACATCCCGTAACTAACTCATTAGTCACATTGCTTGCAAGGCTTATAGTGATGAGCATTACCGAGAGGGCCCAGAGATACCTCTCCGATACACGGAGTGACAAATCCTAATCTGGATCTATGCCAACTCAACAAACACCATCGGAGACACCTGTAGAGCATCTTTATAGTCACCCATTTACGTTGTGACATTTGATAGCACACTAAGTGTTCCTCCAGTATTCAGGAGTTGCATAATCTCATAGTCATAGGAACATCTATAAGTTATGAAGAAAGCAATAGCAACAAACTAAACGATCATCGTGCTAAGCTAACGGATGGGCCAAGTCAATCATATCATTATCTAATGATGTGACCCGTTCATCAAATGACAACTCTTGTCCATGGCTAGGAAACTTAACCATCTTTGATTAACGAGCTAGTCAAGTAGAGGCATACTAGTGACACTTAGTTTGTCTATGTATTCACACATGTACTAAGTTTCCGGTTAATACAATTCTATCATGAATACTAAACATTTATCATGATATAAGGAAATAAATAATAACTTTATTATTGCCTCTAGGGCATATTTCCTTCAGATGGATGTGCTGACGGCGCTCGTACAGAAAGCCATGGACATGGGGGTGATGAGCCAATTTCCTGGCATTACGGCTGTGCAAAGACTATCAATATACGCGGATGATGTTGCCTTGTTTATCAAGCCAATCAAGTTGGACCTTGAGTTCGTAAATATATCTTTGCAAGCCTTTGGAGAGGCATCGGGTCTACGGGTGAACTACCAGAAATCTTCTGCAATTGTGATGAGAGGGAACAGAGGGTGGCCAAGCTACTACAATGTGACATCGCGGAATTTCCATGTCGGTACCTTGGTCTACAGCTTGCGATGAACAATTTGACCCGGGCTGAGTGGCAGCCAATATTGGACAAAGTACGACGTTTCGTGCCAGCTTGGCAGATGGGGTTGATCCAACGTCCTGGACGATTAATCCTAGTACAATCTGTCATATCCGCTAGGCCTATACATCATCTTATGATCGCAGATGCCTCGGCATTGGTCCTTGAGGATATCAACAAGTGGACATCATTTTTTGGGGCAGGGAAAGACAAGGTGAATGGAGGGCAATGCCTAGTCGCTTGGGATAATATATGCATGCTGAAATGTTTTGGAGGTCTTGGTATTTAGAACCTAAGATTATAATCACTCGCTCTAAGAGTTAGATGGGAATGGCTCAGGAGAACGGAGCCACACAGGCCCTGGCAGGGGCTTTTGATGATCGAAGATACAATGGTGAGGGACGTGTTTGACAGCTTTGTGCAGATTAGTGTTGGCAAGGGAGACAAAGTGCAGTTTTGGCGCGATAGATGGATTGACGGCTTCGTAGTGGATGACATTGCGCCCCTGTTGCTGGATACCGTGCAGAAGAGAGTCATCAACACACGGACGGTGCAGCAAGCCCTCCTACACGACAGATGGACGGAGGATTGCCAACCTCAAGTCACCTTCATGGCGCAAATACAATGTATGCATCTATGCCACACACTTGCCACGGTGCATAGAAACCCGGATGAGCGGGATGTTTTCACCTCGACTTGCACGGCAACAGGACAGTACTCGGCTAAATACATTTACAGAAGGATATGTTCGGGCTTGGGCTGGACTAAATCTCTGATGGCCACATGCATTTGGAGGAGCTGGGCGCCACTTAAGTGCAAAATCTTTGCGTGGTTGGCTATGTAGTACAGGATCTGGACACCGGATCGGCGTGTGAGGCATGGCTTGCAGGATGAGACTTCGGCGTGTTATACTTGTCTGCAGGACGAGGATAACACAGACCACATCCTCACATGATGCTCGTACGCCCGTGAGGTACGGTGCAATGTCTGGGACATGCCCCGGATCAATGTCTAGGACCCCCTTCCTACAGATATGACTATAGAATGGTGGCTCAAAGAGAGAAGGAAATTCCACAAGGCCGATAGAAGAGGTTTCGACACCATTGTCATAGCAGTTACATGGTCCTTATGGAAGCAGAGAAACGCGAGGGTGTTTAACAAAACGGAGCAGCAAAAGAGACCCTTGGAGCTCACCACGACAATTCTAGTGGAGGTGGCAGATTGGCAGCAGGCGGCAGGTGGTGTTAGTGGCCTACAACGTTTTGTGAGAGGGTAGCCTAGGTTTTGTCATAGTAGGTGTGAGTGTTGGCGTCTTGTGTTTGATTGAATGTACGCAGTCGAGATACACTTCTTGTAAATATGCTCTCTTTCTTCTATAAAAATATGATATGCCATTGGCGTACTTTTGAATTTTTTTTTTGTTGCTGTTGTTGTAGTAGATGTTTCCGTCATCTTGGCGGCTAAATTCCCTGTCAGTGATTGATGATGTCTTTGTTACGTGTGTGGGTAGTTTTTCCTTGCTATGATTCTCTATGCGAAAAAAATTGGCGTCCTGTACTTGATCTTGACATTTTTTAAATGTCTAACGTTGAAGAATGTCAAGGTGCGATAAATGGAGAAAGAGACTTCTTCAATATATTGTGACGCAGAGCCTCTTTGGTTCAAAGGAGTTTTACATGAATTTTGGAAGATTGTGTTTCTTACTTCCTATATAATTAGTTTGAATAATTTGTAAGACTTTTCCTTCAAAATAACAATAATTCGCAGGACTAGAAAGTGAAAATCATATGATTTCTTATGGACCACTTTACATGCGTTTAATTTGAAATGGGAAAAAAAATATTGCTCAAGTTTCTTCTTTTCTTTTCTTATTATTGGGACGCCGAGTTCAAGGTTAGGGAAATGTTGTCTCGATGATACACCATTCACCTAATCCTTTTAGAATAAACATCATGCTCTCTGTCACGCAACTAATGAACTTGTATTATATCACCCGCAAAAAGAAAAGAACTTGTATTATACCAACACGTTTTTCTTGAATGACGCGTGACAAATTCGTTCGTACGTTGCCTTGTGTTTGATGGGAGGAGGCCATGAAACAACCTGTATTATACTTGCAGTCAAATCGTTTGCTTACACAAATCCCAATTTGCAAATTTCATACGGTTCTCTAGTGTGAATGGCGAGGTGCGGGCCGTTGGATTCCGGTCTACACTTTGGCTCTCGGATGAAAGGAACCCCGTGGTTGCTACTACCAACCGAGTGAGCCAATGAATCTTCTCGAGACAATTGCGGGGTTGACGCTTTTGCCGGAATCTTTTGCGTGGAATACCAGGTATCTCACCGCCCAATCATCCATCCTCGCTTCCTTGGCAAGAACTGCGATGAACACTAATTAATTGGTCGATAATACTACACCTACATAACTTTTTACGCAGCCTTACGTAATCCTTATACATCCAATAATAACCCGAATATTCCTTAGATAAGCTGCAGTAGAGACTTTTTCTTGAAGCGTTTTCTAATATTTTCTTAGACAAACTCTCTTCTTCAGGCTTTGCTGACGAGCCCATGGATTCGCATCTCATCTGCCTGCCGCTCCGGCCGTCGATGACGAGGAGAGGGATCTGTGTGCCTTTGCTCCGCCTAGTAGCCTAGATTAACTTTTTTAGTCCTCGTAGGTGTCATGCTTAGGCAGATGGCGACGCTTTTTTTTTAAGTTTGCCTTCCGGACTCTGTTCCTCCTTGAAACCGTTCATCTAGACATAGTCAATGGAGTTCTAGCGTAGATTTCTGCCGTCATATTGGGGCGGCAACGTTAGGGTTTTTTGTTGTGGGTGCGGGCGACGACGAGATTTGATGTTAGTTGTTTTAGATCTATTTAAGGGTTCAACAACTAAAACCACGCCAAAGCGCTTGTCCCTTAGGGGCTCGTGTACGAAGACTTTCCGTCTGTCATCGACAAGGTCAAGCAGGAATAGATAGGGGAGCAACGACAGTGACGCGTCGACGCCTCGTTCTGCCAGTGGTAGTGGTCACTCAGTGATCTAGAGATCCTGATATTTTTTTTATTATGTTTAAGGGGCTCTGTAATACATTCGGAAGGGCAAACACAGGGTGTACGTCGTCCTCCACGCATGCGGCCGGGTGGCCATGGACGTGGTCGGCTCACGGCAACATATAACCCGCTGGCCCCGGCGCCTCGATCGGTGCACGGAGAGGAACGGCTGCTCCTTTTCGTCGTCGCCTTGTTGTCTTGACTGACTCTCGGTGCCCCACTGCCATTGCGCCGTACGGTACGGTAGTATATATGCACACCCAGGTCCTTCCTGGCCACACAACGCATACACACATAGAGGTCCCGCTGCTTTCTCAACTCCCGATCTTCAGGGTACTATAGCCGCTTACGATGGGCTTTCTCGGAGCCGGCATGGCGACGGCGGCGGCGACGGAGGAGGACACGACGCGGTTGTGCGACCTCCCGGAGGCGTGCGTGGCGTACGTGCTCGCGCTCACCTCCCCGCGGGACGCGTGCCGCTGCGCCGCCGTGTCGCCCTGCTTCCGCGACGCGGCCGAGTCGGACGTCGTCTGGGCGCGCTTCCTCCCGCCGGACTACCGCGCCATCCTCCAGCTGCACCAGGCGCCGGCGCGGAGCCTCCCTCTCTCGCGCTCCGGCTCCACGGCGGGGGCGGCGTCGCCGTCGGGCTCGAGCAAGAAGGAGGCCTTCCTCGGGCTCACCGACGCGGCCGTGCTGGTGGACGGCGGCGGCATGGCGGTGTGGCTGGCCAGGGGGAGCGGGGCCAAGTGCGTGGCGCTGTCGGCGAGGAGGCTCAGCCTGCCGTGGGAGGACGGCGAGTTCAGCTGGAGGTGGACGCCCCACCGGCTCTCCAGGTACGTACAAACATCCACGTCCATCCTTGTTAGATTCTGCTCCTTTCTCCTCACTACTCCCGATCTACGAACTCGATTGCCATCTTTAACTTTAATTGGTTGCTAATCTACTACTAGTAGAACACAAACACACCAATTACTAGTCTACCATGCATGCCTGAATCTTCTCTTGTGTCGTTATGCCTATTTCATTTCCTTCAAACCAGGCTGCAGCCAAGTCCAACGGTGAGACTTGTTCGGAAATTCACGTCCACAAACTATGCCATCATCTTAAAAAGAAACTATGCAATCGTTTTCTCCGACAGCGTCGTAGAAGGCAGAAATCACCGTTGCCGGGCAGGATTAATTAAGCAAGTCCATGCGCGTGCGTGTGGCTACGATCTACTTACAAAGTCAACTCCACAGGCCACCGCACCCGACGACTCCCCAAATAATTTGGCATCCATCACCAGTTGATCACTCGTCAACTTGCGCACGTCGCCGTGGACGAATTTTTTTTCCAGAGCTTTGCGTGTTGATTCATTAAGTTAGGGAAGAAACAGTTACAAAGATTTTTAATGGTACAAACTCAGAGTCAGAGCCACCAATACCACCGATACACTATTCATTGGTAATCGTATCCTAGCTGTGTGCATCACATGATCGACGTGGATCGTTGCCGGCAAGTTTGCCATTCTATTATAAGATTATTAAATTGTGATACTACCAGTAGTGTCCTTGTGCTGATATTGACTATTATAGTATTATTAGCTCGCTGGCTTTCTTTTTGAGAAAATAAGCAGCTTGCTTATACCACGCGCTTTCTCCATTTGTGTCTGATTTGTTGTTCTACATAAGTACAAATCATCTCTAATAAACTTTGACTGACTGACTAAGTGTCACTGATTCAAATGGTTAGCAATGCTTTTTACGTTATTTGTTAGCTTCTTTTTTTGCGTATATACGTTATTTGTTAACTTCCTGTACATAGAGAGAGGTGCTCATTGTTGCATCGCCACAAGAAGTTAAAAAATTACTACAGTATGGAGTTTGATCTTGAATTCTTTATCTGCTGAAGAAATCATTCCGCGCACCCAAATGGATTTGATTGTAAAATTTGCAATAATCTCTGCCCTATAAATATATCAGGTTCGCGGACGTGGCCCAGCTGGAGGACTGCACGTGCCTGGACATCTACGGCCGGCTCCCCACAGCCGCGCTGACGCCGGCCACCGCCTATGCAGCGTACCTTGTCTTCGTCACCACGGACGCCCACCGCGGCCTGAGCTTCCCGGACCAGGAGACAACGATTAGCGTGGGCGGCAGTGCCCCATCCCGCCATACCGTGTGCCTCCGCCCCGACGCCGCCGAGGCACGCAGGTTCAGAGGCGGGAAAGGTACGGACGGCGTCGACGTGAGGGGGCCTGCGCTGCGCGGCGACGGGTGGTGGGAGATAGAGATGGGGCGGCTGCGCACCGGCAACGAGGCAGTGGCGGGGGAGGAGGTGGCGGTGAGCTTTGAGATGCTGGGGTGGTACCACAAGCGTGGGCTCGTCGTGGAAGGCGTCGAGTTCAGGCCCCTATGATCAAATCGATGTCGGAGATGACCTCAAGTTAATACGGATGTGTACATACCCGTGAAAAAGAATACGGATGTGTATGTCGTTTGCACTCTGCGCTGAATGCCGGTACATCAGTCGATGAGCTAGCACGCGGTTTGCGTGCAGTTTGTGAATAGTAATTTGAGCAACTTTATTTTGAGTGTCCAGTGTCTTAACTAGTGATATCAGAGGCTTATTCTTCTTACTTTTCTGCATTGCATCAGAGACATTTTTTTACGAACATGGCATGGGCGTATACGCTCATATACACGCTCAAACACTTACTCATATGAATGCACTTATCTCTATGAGCACATTTGAAAGAGTTACCTAACGGGTCTAGAGGCTGACGAAGTCTCTCTACCGATGAAAACCTCGCCTCCCACTTGAATATGAAAGAATATCCTGCCTTTATGAGACACATGTGTCAAACTTAGGGTTTGATCCCTATGGACCGAGGAGTGAATTAATGGTACCATGCACTCTTTACGGTTAACAAACATATTCATGTAATGATCCCATGTACTCTAGAGTCTACGAGTAATACCTGTAATAACCCATATTTTTGGGTTATTAATTTAAATTAAGATGATTAATTAAATTTCTATTATTGTTTAACAGAAAATATTGGGAAAATAAGATATGCTAGATTATTGATTCAAGTGATTAAAATAGAACTGTAATTTTTGCATGCATAAAATATTAAATGGATATAATTACACACTAAGTAAGTATGTATATGTGCACATAGACTAGCATCCATGCACTCACGTTATGGCATTAGCATGCAAAGTAATACAAATTAGTGGGTAGTAGAGGCTAGCTAGTAATGAGAAGATGGCCAAATACTAGAAGATGTGCATGCATGTAATGATGAGAATGCACACGTATGTACTATGCTTACAAAGCTAAGTAAAATCCTATGCATGAGAGGGCCAACGTGGCCTGGTACTAGATGAAGCTAGGTTGTGCTGGCAGCACCCTTAGATATTTAGGACCAAGAAATTTCTACGTGGAGGTTTTGTATAGTGGTCAGGTTTGTTTGGCTTTTGCACAAGCAAAAGGGGCAGCAGTTCGAAGGGTCAAGGGGCAAGGGTCAAAGGCCATTGCGGCTTGATCTTTTACCAGGTTCTCCATGTAGACCAATGCATGCTTGCCACGTAATAGGTAGAGTCCAGATGATCGTGTGCTTCAAGAACAGCTCGGCTGAGTTCACTCTGGGCTCACCATCTATAAATAGCTGCTGCTACTCGTTTTGCACATCCTCATCACCAAGAGTGGGAGCATGAGAGAAATAGAGCATACCAGCGGAGAGAGAGCGAAGAGAAGAGAGATGAAGAATATAAGTATGCATGCGTCCATGTTTGAAGATATATAGATCGTGTAGATGCTGCTGGAGGGAAGAACGGAGCCATACGTCAGAAGAATATTAGTATATGAGTGTTCGTCAGATTCTATACAAAGATGATGGAGTATTGGAGTTTCATCTTCTAGCAAAATATTATTCTAAAGGACAAATCATATTATCCGAGGCAAGTGGTTACTTTGCTAACTCCTTGAATCCTATCTTATTGTTGTCTCCTGTGATCATCGTTCTGATTATGTTGCTAGACCTTGAATCTTATTTATCCTTTGTTGATTCCTGTTTTATTTGAGGACATGTTGTCCTTGATAATCCATTTGTTGAAGGACATGTTGTCCTTGATGATCCATTTGTTGATGGAAAGTCTGATACGAGAGGAACTCATGTAAAGGCATGGGTTTATTGTCTTGGCTGATATTTCAGTGATCCTATATAGCTGATCCAGCCCCATGTCATATTCTGTCCATCTATATTGGTGTCACGACGGCAAACGTATTGTACCGGTCATAGTTCAGGTATGGGACTGTCTGAGTTCTCCACTAAGGACGGACCTTCACTGGTAGAAAAAGGGCCTATAGTCCCGGTTCGTAAGGGCCTTTAGTCTCGGTTCCTGAACCGAGACTAAAGTGTCGGTACTAATGCCCTGTACCTTTAGTCCCAGTTCAATCCAGAACCGGGACTGATGGGCCTCCACGTGGGCAGTGCGCAGAGCCCAGGCAGGAGACCCTTTAGTCCCGGTTGGTGGCACCAACCGGGACCAATAGGCATCCACGCGTCAGCATTTCTGTGGCTGGGGTTTTTTTGAAAGGGGGGGGAGTTGGGGGTTTTGGGGGGTTAATTTAGGTGTTTCATATATTGTGTTAGCTAGCTATAATTAATAGAGAGAAGTGTCCTCTCTTACGTCCGTGCTTGGTCGACGCTACGTACTATACATATGTATAGAGAGGACTAGACACGCTAGTTAGCTAGTAAGCAAACGAAGGAAACAGAAGATCCTCATGAACATATATGCATACAGAGAGAAGTGATATCGACCACCTCTCCTTCTCCGAGAGATTGGTCGAACAACAAGTTCTCGTATATCTATCCGACACTACCGGCTACATATATACAATAATTATCTCTTACAAATATAATCATACGGACTCATGGTCCACATAGTATTCTCCGTCTTCAGTGATCACTTGGTCAAGAAAGAATGCCGCCAATTCCTCTTGAATTGCTCGCATGCGAGCTGGTGCTAGGAGTTCTGTTGGAAATATGCCCTAGAGGCAATAATAAATTAGTTATTATTATATTTCCTTGTTCATGATAATTTATTATCCATGCTAGAATTGTATTGATAAGAAACTCAGATACATGTGTGGATACATAGACAACACCATGTCCCTAGTGAGCCTCTAGTTGACTAGCTCGTTGATCAATAGATGTTTACGGTTTCTTGACCATGGACATTGGATGTCATTGATAACGGGATCACATCATTAGGAGAATGATGTGATGGACAAGACCCAATCCTAAGCCTAGCACAAGATCATGTAGTTCATATGCTAAAGCTTTTCTAATGTCAAGTATCATTTCCTTAGACCATGAGATTGTGCAACTCCCAGATACCGTAGGAGTGCTTTGGGTGTACCAAACGTCACAACGTAATTGGGTGACTATAAAGGTGCACTACGGGTATCTTCGAAAGTGTCTGTTGGGTTGGCACGAATCGAGACTGGGATTTGTCACTCCGTGTGACGGAGAGGTATCTCTGGGCCCACTCGCTAGGACATCATCATAATGTGCACAATGTGATCAAGGAGTTGATCACGGGATGATGTGTTACGGAACGAGTAAAAGAGACTTGCCGGTAACAAGATTGAACAAGGTATCGGGATACCGACGATCGAATCTCGGGCAAGTATCGTACCGCTAGACAAAGGGAATTGTATACGAGATTGATTAAGTCCTTGACATCGTGGTTCATCCGATGAGATCATCGTGGAACATGTGGGAGCCAACATGGGTATCCAGATCCCGCTGTTGGTTATTGACCGGAGAGTCATCTCGGTCATGTCTGCATGTCTCCCGAACCCGTAGGGTCTACACACTTAAGGTTCGGTGACGCTAGGGTTATAGAGATATTAGTATGAGGTAACCCAAAAGTTGTTCGGAGTCCCGGATGAGATCCCGGACGTCACGAGGAGTTCCGGAATGGTCCGGAGGTAAAGAATTATATATAGGAAGTGCTATTTCGGCCATCGGGACAAGTTTCGGGGTCACCGGTATTGTACCGGGACCACCGGAAGGGTCCCGGGGGTCCACCGGGTGGGGCCACCTGCCCCGGGGGGGCACATGGGCTGTAGGGGGTGCGCCTTGGCCTATATGGGCCAAGGGCACCAGCCCCAAGAGGCCCATGTGCCAAGAGAAGAGGGAAAGGAAGAGTCCTAAAGGGGGAAGGCACCTCCGAGGTGCCTTGGGGAGGAGGGACTCCTCCCTTGGCCGCACCCTTCCTTGGAGGAAGGGCCAAGGCTGCGCCCCCCCCCTCTCCCTTGGCCCTATATATAGTGGGGGAAAGGGAGGGCAGCCATACATAAGCCCTGGCGCCTCCCTCTCCCTCCCATGACACATCTCCCTCCTCCCGCAGCGCTTGGCGAAGCCCTGTTGGAATCCCGCTACTTCCACCACCACGCCGTCGTGTTGTTGGATCTCCATCAACCTCTTCTCCCCCCTTGCTGGATCAAGAAGGAGGAGACGTCGCTGCTCCGTACGTGTGTTGAACGCGGAGGTGCCGTCCGTTCGGCGCTAGGATCATCGGTGATTTGGATCACGACGAGTACGACTCCATCAACCCCGTTCTCTTGAATGCTTCCGCGCGCGATCTACAAGGGTATGTGGATCCACTCCTCCCTCGTTGCTAGATGACTCCATAGATAGATCTTGGTGACACGTAGGAAAATTTTGAATTTATGCTACGTTCCCCAACAGTGGCATCATGAGCTAGGTCTATGCGTAGTTTCTATGCACGAGTAGAACACAAGGTAGTTGTGGGCGTTGATTTTGTTCAATATGCTTGCCGTTACTAGTCTTATCTTGATTCGGCGGCATCGTGGGATGAAGCGGCCCGGACCGACCTTACACGTACTCTTACGTGAGACTGGTTCCACCGACTGACATGCACTAGTTGCATAAGGTGGCTAGCGGGTGTCTGTCTCTCCCACTTTAGTCGGATCGGATTCGATGAAAAGGGTCCTCATGAAGGGTAAATAGCAATTGGCATATCACGTTGTAGTTTTTGCGTAGGTAAGAAACGTTCTTGCTAGAAACCCTTAGCAGCCACGTAAAACATGCAAACAACAATTAGAGGACGTCTAACTTGTTTTTGCAGGGTATGCTATGTGATGTGATATGGCCAAAGGATGTGATGAATGATATATGTGATGTATGAGATGATCATGTTCTTGTAAAAGGAATCACGACTTGCATGTCGATGAGTATGACAACCGGCAGGAGCCATAGGAGTTGTCTTTATTTAGTTATGACCTGCGTGTCAACTTAAATGTCATGTAATTACTTTACTTTATTGCTAACCGTTAGCTGTAGAAGTAGAAGTAATAGTTGGCGAGACAACTTCATGAAGACACGATGATGGAGATCATGGTGTCATGCCGGTGACGATGATGATCATGGAGCCCCGAAGATGGAGATCAAAAGGAGCTATATGATATTGGCCATATCATGTCACTATTTGATTGCATGTGATGTTTATCATGTTTATACATCTTATTTGCTTAGAATGACGGTAGTAAATAAGATGATCCCTCGTTAAAATTTCAAGAAAGTGTTCCCCCTAACTGTGCACCGTTGCGACAGTTCGTTCGTTTCTAAGCACCATGTGATGATCGGGTGTGATAGATTCCAACGTTCACATACAACGGTTGTAAGACAGATTTACACATGCAAACACTTAGGTTGACTTGACGAGCCTAGCATGTACAGACATGGCCTCGGAACACAGAAGACCGAAAGGTCGAGCATGAGTCGTATAGAAGATACGATCAACATGAAGATGTTCACCGATGTTGACTAGTCTGTCTCACGTGATGATCGAACACGGCCTAATTGACTCGGATCATGTAATCACTTAGATGACTAGAGGGATGTCTATCTGAGTGGGAGTTCATAAGATGAACTTGTTTATCCTGAACATAGTCAAAAGGATTTTGCAAATTGTGTCGTAGCTCGCGCTTTAGTTCTACTGTTTAGATATGTTCCTAGAGAAAATTTTAGTTGAAAGTTGATAGTAGCAATTATGCGGACTAGGTCCGTAAACTGAGGATTGTCCTCATTGCTTCTTAGAAGGCTTATGTCCTTAATGCACCGCTCAGTGTGCTGAACCTCGAACGTCGTCTGTGGATGTTGCGAACATCTGACATACACGTTTTGATAACTACGTGATAGTTCAGTTGAACGGTTTAGAGTTGAGGCACCGAAGACGTTTTTAAAACGTCGCAAAACATATGAGATGTTTTGAGGGCTGAAATTGGGATTTTAGGCTCGTGCCCACGTCAAGAGGTATAAGACCTCCACGATTTTCTCAGCCTGCAAACTGAGGAGAAAAGCTCAATTGTTGAGCTAGTGCTCAGATTGTCTGAGTAAAACAATCATTTGAATCAAGTGGGAGTTGATCTTCCAGATAAGATAGTGATGTTTCTCCGAAGTCATTACCACCAAGCTGCTAGAGCTTCGTGATGAACTATAATATATCAGGGACATATATGATGATCCTTGAGATATTCGCGATGTTTGACACCACAAAAGTAGAAATCAAGAAGGAGCATCAATTGTTGATGGTTGGTGAAACCACTAGTTTCAAGAAGGGCAAGGGCAAGAAGGGATACTTCATGAAACGGCAATTCAGCTGCTGCTCTAGTGAAGAAACCCAAGGTTGAACCCAAACCCGAGACTAAGTGCTTCTGTAATAAGGGGAACAGCCACTGGAGCAGAATTACCCTAGATATTTGGTAGATGAGAAGGCTGGCAAGGTCGATAGAAGTATATTGGATATACATTGTGTTAATGTGTACTTTACTAGTACTCCTAGTAGCACCAGGGTATTAGATACCGGTTCAGTTGCTAAGTGTTAGTAACTCGAAATAAAAGCTACGGAATAAACGGAGACTAGCTAAAGGTGAGATGACGATATGTGTTGGAAGTATTTCCAAGGTTGATCAAATATCGTACGCTCCCTCTACCATCGAGATTGGTATTAAAACCTAAATAATTGTTATTTGGTGTTTGCGTTGAGCATAGACATGACTGGATTATGTCTATCGCAATACGGTTATTCATTTAAGGAGAATAATGGTTACTCTGTTTATTTGAATAATACCTTCAATGGTCTTGCACCTAAAATGAATGGTTCATTGAATCTCGATCATAGTGATACACATGTTCATGCCAAAAGATATAAGATAGTAATGATAGTACCACCTACTTGTGGCACTGCCACTTAAGTCATATCGGTATAAAACGCATGAAGAAGCTCCATGTTGATGGATCTTTGGGCTCACTCGTTTTTGAAAGGTTTGAGACATGCGAACCATGTCTATTGGTGTATATGCATGAAGAAACTCCATGCAAATGGACCGTTTGGACTCACTTGATTTTGAATCACTTGAGACATGCAAATCATACCACATGGGCAAGATGACTGAAAGCCTCGTTTTCAGTAAAATGGAACTAGAAAGCAACTTGTTGGAAGTAATACATTTTGATGTGTGCAATCCAATGAGTGCTGAGGCATGTAGTGGATATCGTTATGTTCTTACTTCACAGATGATTTGAGTAGATGTTGAGTATATTTACTTGATGAATCACGAGTCTGAATTATTGAAAGGTTCAAGTAATTTCAGGGTGAAGTTGAAAGATCGTCATGACAAGAGGATAAAAGATCTATGATATGATCATAGAGATGAATATTTGAATTACGAGTTTGGCACAGAATTAAGACTTTGTGGAAATTGTTTCACAACTAATACAGCCTGGAACACCATAGTGTGATGGGGTGTCCGAACATCATAACTGCACCCTATTGGATATGATGCATACCATGATGTCTCTTATCGAATTACCACGATAGTTTATGGGTTAGGCATTAGAGACAACCACATTCACTTTAAATAGGGCACCACGTAATTCCGATGAGATGACACCGTATGAACTATGGTTTAGAGAAACCTAAGCTGTCATTTCTTAAAAGTTTGGGGCTGCGACGCTTATGTGAAAAAGTTTCAGGCTGATAAGCTCGAACCCAAAGCGGATAAATGCATCTTCATAGGACACCCAAAACAGTTGGGTATACCTCCTGTCTCAGATTCGAAAGCAATAAGGGATTGTTTCTAGAATCGGGTTCTTTCTCGAGGAAAAGTTTCTCTCGAAAGAATTGAGTGGGAGGATGGTGGAGACTTGATGAGGTTATTGAACCGTCTCTTCAACTAGTGTGTGGCAGGGCACAGGAGTTGTTCCTGAGGCACCTACACCAATTGAAGTGGAAGCTTATGATAGTGATCATGAAACTTCAGATCAAGTCACTACCAAACCTCGTGGGATGACAAGGATGCGTACTACTTCAGAGTGGTACGTGATCATGTCTTGGAAGTCATGTTGCTAGACAACAATGAACCTACGAGCTATGGAGAAGCGATGGTGGGCCCGGATTCCAAAATGGCTTGAGGCCATATAATCCGAGAGAGGATCCATATATGAAAACAAAGTGTAGACTTTGGGAGAACAACTCGATGGTCGTAAGGCTGTTGAGTGCAGATGGATTTTAAAAGGAAGACGGACAATGATGGTAAATGTCACCATTAAGAAAGCTCGACTTGTCGTTAAGATGTTTTCCGACAAGTTCAAGGAGTTGACTACGATGAGACTTTCTCACTCGTAGCGATGCTAAGAGTCTGTTGGAATTATATTAGCGATTACTGTATTATTTATGAAATCTTGCAGATAGGATGTCAAAACATTGTTTCCTCGACGATTATCTTGAGGAAAGGTTGCATGTGATACAACCGGAAGGTTTTGTCAATCCTGAAAGATGCTAATAAGTATGCAAAGCTCCAGCAATCCTTCTAGGGACTGGAGTAAGCATCTCGGAGTTGGAATGTATGCTTTGATGATGATCAAAGATTTTGGGTTTATACAAAGTTTATGAGAAACTTGTATTTCCAAAGAAGTGAGTGGGAGCACTATAGAATTTCTGATAAATATCTGTTGTTGACATATTGTTGATCAGAAATGACGTAGAATTTCTGGAAAGCATATAGGGTTATTTGGAAAGTGTTTTTCAATGGAAAGCCTGGATTAAGCTACTTAAAACATTGAGCATCAAGATCTATAAGGATAGATCAAAACGCTTAATGGTACTTTCAAATGAGCACATACCTTGACATGATCTTGAAGGTGTTCAAGATGGATCAGTCAAAGAAGGAGTTCTTGCCTGAGTTGTAAGGTATGAAGTTAAGACTTAACGCTCGACCACGGCAGAATAGAGAGAAAGGACGAAGGTCGTCCCCTATGCTTAAGACATAGGCTCTACAGTATGCTATGCTGTGTACTGCACCTAAAATGTGCCTTGCCATGAGTCAGTCAAGGGGTACAAGAGTGATCTAAGAATGGATCACAGGACAACGGTCAAAATTATCCTTAGAGGAATAAGGGCATGTTTCTCAATTATGGAGGTGGTAAAAGAGTTCGTCGTAAAGGGTTACGCCGATGCAAACTTTAACACTAATCCAGATTATTCTGAGTAGTAAACTGGATTCGTATAGTAGAACAGTTATTTGGAATAGCTTCAAATAGAACATGGTAGCTGCATCTAGGAGATTCCATAGAGATTTGCGAAGTACATACGGATCTGAATGTTGCAGACCCGTTGACTAAAACCTCTCTCACAAGCAACATGATCAAACCAGAACTCATCGAGTGTTAATCACATGGTAATGTGAATTAGATTATTGACTCTAGTAAACTCTTTGGGTGTTAGTCACATGGGGATGTGACCTTGAGTGTTAATCACATATCGATGTGAACTGGATTATTGACTCTAGTGCAAGTGGGAGACTGTTGGAAATATGCCCTAGAGGCAATAATAAATTAGTTATTATTATATTTGCTTGTTCATGATAATCGTTTATTATCCATGCTAGAATTGTATTGATAGGAAACTCAGATACATGTGTGGATACATAGACAACACCATGTCCCTAGTGAGCCTCTAGTTGACTAGCTTGTTGATCAATAGATGGTTACGGTTTCCTGGCCATGGACATTGGATGTCATTGATAACGGGATCACATCATTAGGAGAATGATGTGATGGACAAGACCCAATCCTAAGCCTAGCACAAGATCATGTAGTTCGTATGCTAAAGCTTTTCTAATGTCAAGTATCATTTCCTTAGACCATGAGATTGTGCAACTCCCGGATACCGTAGGAGTGCTTTGGGTGTACCAAACGTCACAACGTAACTGGGTGACTATAAAGATGCACTACGGGTATCTCCGAAAGTGTCTGTTGGGTTGGCACGAATCGAGACTGGGATTTGTCACTCCGTGTGACGGAGAGGTATCTCTGGGCCCACTCGGTAGGACATCATCATAATGTGCACAATGTGATCAAGGAGTTGATCACGGGATGATGTGTTACGGAACGAGTAAAAGAGACTTGCCGGTAACGAGATTGAACAAGGTATCGGGATACCGACGATCGAATCTCGGGCAAGTATCGTACCGCTAGACAAAGGGAATTGTATACGGGATTGATTAAGTCCTTGACATCGTGGTTCATCCGATGAGATCATCGTGGAACATGTGGGATCCAACATGGGTATCCAGATCCCGCTGTTGGTTATTGACCGGAGAGTCATCTCGGTCATGTCTGCATGTCTCCTGAACCCGTAGGGTCTACACACTTAAGGTTCGGTGACGCTAGGGTTATAGAGATATTAGTATGCGGTAACCCGAAAGGTGTTCGGAGTCCCAGATGAGATCCCGGACGTCACGAGGAGTTCCGGAATGGTCCGGAGGTAAAGAATTATATATAGGAAGTGCTATTTCGGCCATCGGGACAAGTTTCGGGGTCACCGGTATTGTACCGGGACCACCGGAAGGGTCCCGGGGGTCCACCGGGTGGGGTCACCTGCCCCGGGGGGCCACATGGGCTGTAGGGGGTGCGCCTTGGCCTATATGGGCCAAGGGCACCAGCCCCAAGAGGCCCATGCGCCAAGAGAAGAGGGAAAGGAAGAGTCCTAAAGGGGGAAGGCACCTCCGAGGTGCCTTGGGGAGGAAGGACTCCTCCCTTGGCCGCACCCTTCCTTGGAGGAAGGGCCAAGGCTGCTCCCCCCCTCTCCCTTGGCCCTATATATAGTGGGGGAAAGGGAGGGCAGCCATACATAAGCCCTGGCGCCTCCCTCTCCCTCCCATGACACATCTCCCTCCTCCCGCAGCGCTTGGCGAAGCCCTGTTGGAATCCCGCTACTTCCACCACCACTCCGTCGTGTTGTTGGATCTCCATCAACCTCTCCTCCCCCCTTGCTGGATCAAGAAGGAGGAGATGTCGCTGCTCCGTACGTGTGTTGAACGCGGAGGTGCCGTCCGTTCGGCGCTAGGATCATCGGTGATTTGGATCACGACGAGTACGACTCCATCAACCCCGTTCTCTTGAATGCTTCCGTGCGCGATCTACAAGGGCATGTGGATCCACTCCTCCCTCGTTTCTAGATGACTCCATAGATAGATCTTGGTGACATGTAGGAAAATTTTGAATTTATGCTACGTTCCCCAACAAGTTCATCCCGCTTCCGAAACATCTAATTTGAAGAAGGGGGTCAATACATATATATATATGAATGAATGAAACTCAATATAAATGATGGTAATAAAATAAAATTATGAATGTTGTTATTTACGTACTTCATATTGTTCGTCAGAGTACCCTCCCCGCTCACAGGTCGTGTGGCGAATGGACTCGCAGACGTAGTATCCACAGAAATCATTTCTTTTTTCCTGCCACAACCACTTTACAAAAAATAGAGGTCAATCAAACTGATAAGCAAGAATGCTAAATGGTATTGATGAAACTAGCGCTTGAATCACTAGGAGATGCGCGGAACATGCTACTATAGTACTTACTTTCGGGTGTCTAAATTCCAGCTCCTTCGGCAGTCCCGGAACTGTTCTGGTGAATTTTCTCCAAACCTTGCCGGACAAAGAAAACAATTACTTGATATCAAGAAATGAACAAAGTTGCCAATATGGTGGATAATGATCGATTTAACTTACTTCTTGAGGATTTCAGTCATGTCCGCATACTCCTGGGGATCTTTTCGTTTAGAGTCCAAGACGGTTACTACTCCCTGCTCAAGCCTAATCTCTAGGAGAATATAGTGGAAACTGCACACGCATGCATAACTCATCAATTACATTACTATAACCTGGACTAATATATAAGGGAAACCGAATATGCACAAGACAGTAACACTCACTTGAAGTTGTAAGGAAAGAGTATTATATCTTTGTTTTCATTTTTTTTGAATGATCGTAGCAAGTTGGCCTCGGTATCTCCGGGACGATGTTGAACCTCAGTTGCATCTATGAGATATGTGTTAACGAACCCAATATCACCGATTTGTCTTTTCTTCAATTCGGCGATCTTCATTCTGCATAATATAGTGAGGATAATTATAATACATGCAATGAAAGAGATGAGCTATATAGAGAGACTTAATGACAGAAGTAGTAGTACTTACAGACAGTAGCAGGTGATCGTTGTTTTATCGAGGGCCAATTGATTGAAAAACTGATAGAACTCCTCAAATGGAATAGGCAACAGTTTAATTCCAACGAGGTCATGCTCCGGTTTAACTCTCGCATACAAAGTACTCCTCCCCCCAGACTCTCTGCAGATTTTCAAGTACCAATCATGTAATCTTCGCATCATCGTTGTTAAAGATTTTTCATCTTTGACGAGAGGCTTCCCGTACTCGTATCTGTGTATCTGCACCTCCATGGTATCATAATGTACATCGTCGGGCAGGTAATCGTCAACATTGCCATAACCGGGCACCATCCTCGGATCGACGATGTCGCTAGGCACCTTGAGGGGGGGGGCACGATTGCTTCGCTTGTTCGCCGAGCTGGGCAATTTGTTTCCCAGCTGCTCGTCGTTCTTTCAGCCTTTGATCACTGACTGTACTTCCCGACTGCTCCGCTTCGGCCCATGTCTTTGCAATAATGCGCTCATAGTTGCCTTTCGGCAGAGACTTGGGCGGTTTTGCCAGGGCAGCCAGAGTGCGCTTCACTTTCACCGGATCTACCTTCTCCTCCGGAGGTGGATGTCTCTTTGCTCTCAACCCTTGAAACTAGTCATCCACTTCGGTTCGCGCGATCTCGGCGTTCTCCTCCGGGGTCCTCTCATATGGTAACTTCTCTGGAGTCTTCAGAGAAGGACCAAATCTGTATGTCCTCCTGCCTCTGGTTGTACTGCTAGACGCCGATCGAGCAGACGGAGCGGTTGTCTTCTTTACTTGCTTACGAGGTGGAGGAGAAGGACTACAACGCGCCGGAGCAGCTGGAGCGGCGGCAGGTCTCTTCCGCCCTTGCTGACGAGGCGGAGAAGGAGGAGGTTGGCTGCTCGGTCGCGTCGGCGCAGGCGGAGAAGGAGGCGGAGTGCCGCCACGCGCAGGAGAAGGAGCCGGCCGAGGGCCCTGATCGTCACTCGTCGGAGGAGGAGGCGGTGGAGGAGGCGGAGTGCCCTGACTCGCCGGAGGAGGAGGAGGAGGCGGAGGCGTCCAGTTCGGAAGGTTGATGAGCTCCTTCCGCCATAGGCATGGATTTCTTCAATACTTTGACACTAGGAAACCTCTCTCGACCCCTCGAACCCTCGACGACCCTGGAACCCTCGACCCCTAGACGACCCTGGAACCCTCGACCCTCGACCCTATAGAACCCTCGAACCCTCGACCCTGAAACCCTCGACCCTTGACCCCTTAACGACCCTCGACCCTCTACCCTAGTTCCCGACCCTCGACCCCTCGGCGGTCCTCGACACCCTCGTTCCCGATAAAAATTAAGAAGAAGAAGAAGAAGAAGAAGAAGAAGAAGAAGAAGAAGAAGAAGAAGAAGAAGAAGAAGAAGAAGAAGAAGAAGAAGAAGAAGAAAGAGGAGAAGAAGAAAGGAATAGCTAGAGGAGAAGATCAAAGAAAAAGAAGAAGAAAAAAAAGAGGAGAAGAAGAAAGGAATAGTGGAGAAGAAGAAAAAATAGAATATATTCTATTTTCTCTTCTTCTCCACTATTCGTTTCTTCTTCTCCTCTTCTTTTTCTTCTTTTTTCTTCTTCTTATTTATTTCTCCTCTTCTTCCTCTCCTCCTCTTCTTCTTATTTAGTTCTCTCGACCCCTCGTCCCTCTCTCGACCCCTCGACGACCTTCGTCCCTGATTACATTTTTTTCTCCCCTCGTCACCTCTCGACCTCTCGTCCCACTCTCGACCCCTCATCATCATCTATCACCCCCCTCATTTTCTTTAGCATATATCCATGAACAAAATAATAATTCATATATAGAAAAAATGCTATATGAACATACATACATATGAGCATATACAGAGAGCATATACATAGCCAAATCCATATACAGAGAGCACATACATACATACATACATACATACATACATACATACATACATACATACATACATATGAGCATATACATACATACATAGCCATACATACATACATACATATATACATACATAGCCATACATATGAGCCTCTCAGCGGCGATGGTCAGAGCAACAGGGATC
>NC_041384.1:50097093-50117469 GCF_002162155.2 Triticum dicoccoides
GGTTGGTGGCACCAACCGGGACCAAATGCCAATTTTCAGCAGCCCAAAGGGCGGGAAGCGGCGGCCTATGGTCCCCGTTGGTGGCACCAACCGGGACTAAAGGGGGGCATTGGTCACGGTTCGTGGACTAAAGGGGGGCATTGGTCACGGTTCGTGCCACGAACCGGGACCAATGCCCCCTTTAGTCCCGGTTGGTGCCACCAACCGGGACCAATGGCCTTGTGCTGCCCCGCGCCCAAAAGTTTAGTCCCACCTCGCTAGTTGAGAGGGCTCGGGAGTGGTTTATAAGCACTGCTGCGCCCACCCTCCTGAACTCCTCTCAACTGCAGGCTTTCGGGCCTAATCTGTCACTGCAATGCCTGTGGGCCTACTGGGCCCACTGCGGGCCTGAATCCTGGCCCATGGTAGGGTTTCTAGTCGTATTCAGGCCGTGGTGGCCCAGTAGGTGGCATTTTTTTGTTTTTTTGTTGCTTTATTTATTTTCTTTTGTTTTTGGTTTATTTTTTAATTCTTTATGCTTTTAGTTTTAGAAAAATTATAAACTTTTTGTTAATGCCATTAGTTTTCAAATTTGAAAATAATTTTTTAGTTTTCTTTGTTGCTTTATTTATTTTATTTTGTGATTAACTTTACTATAAAAATAGTTTTTTCCTGTTTTTTTGATTTGTTTTTTGCATTATTGATTTTATTTTGTTTTTTGCTTTAATTTTTAATTCTGTTTGCTTTTAGGTTAGCAAAATTATAAACTTTCTGTTAGTGCCATTAGTTTTACAAAAATTATAAACTTTCTGTTAGTGCCATTAGTTTTCAAATTTGAAAACATTTTTTTAGTTTTTTTGCTTTCTTTGTTGCTTTATTTATTTTATTTTGTGATTAACTTTACTATAAAAATAGTTTTTTCCTATTTTTTTGATTTGTTTTTTGCATTATTTATTTTCTTCTGTTTTTTGCTTTAATTTTTAATTCTGTTTGCTTTTAGGTTAGCAAAATTATAAACTTTCTGTTAGTGCCATTAGTTTTAGAAAAATTATAAACTTTCTGTTAGTGCCATTAGTTTTCAAATTTGAATAGTTAAAATTTGAATTCTTTGAAAATTGTTTGAATCACAAGTTTGTGATTAACTTACTAAAAAAATGAGAATAGATGAAAGTTGAAAGTTTCTGTTAGTGCCATTAGTTTTAGAAAGTTGAAAGTTAAAAGTTGGCATGGGCCAGGGACTAATGGTCATGGTATTACGAGGGCCGAACCATAAGACATGAAAGCATTTCAAATGAACTCTGAAAAAGTTGAAAGTTGGGATGGTATCATAATTTCACCCACATATCATGTGCATGTACAAAACGGACAATGGTAGCATGTTCGTGTGTTACAAAGTTGCGGGAGAAAGGAGCGATGCTAGGGCATATTTCCAACAGGCATCCTTCCCGCGACCCTTAAACTGTCCATGCCATGCTAGAAGGAGCGATCATGTTGGTTCACAGAATTGCAAAATGTGGATGAACAAATCTTTGGATATCCTGAACCGGAGACGGAAGTACCCTCTGGAAAAACGGGTGGTGTACCAAAATAGTTGCACATCAATCTCTCATGCTCTGAACCCGTTCTCCCGATGAACTCACGGCCAAATAAGGGACCACCACGCTTTGACTTATTCCTCTTGTGCATTGCCCCTCGCATAGCACTGTCCTCTTCTTCGTTCATATCAAATTCCTCATCCGACGATGAATCGTCCATGAAAGAGGAGTCGCACGAACTCATCTACAATGCGGAAATCACCGTCAAACTACACCTTCATGTCCGATAAAAAAAACCTCCTAGTTTGCAAGATTTTTTTTTCATTGCGGGAATTTGCTCGAACACGTTGCGGGCAAGGTGGAAGGAATCAACCAGCGGCGGGTCGGGATGTGTGCGGCGGCTGCAGACTTGAGATGGCGGGTGCCGGGTGGGCAATGGCTGCAGGTAGCCGCGTGGCTGCCGGAGGACTTTGCTTGCGTGGAGGCGCCGATGAAGGCAACACCCGAGAAACCGCTGGCTCGGCCGATTGCGGTGGTCGTGCGACATCACCTTTTTAGCTTCGGCGGCTGAAAACTGCTACAAGAAGGTGGCCGAGAGCTTGTACAACCATTACGGCAGCTGGAGCTCCGACAAATTTCCAAATCGGTCGCGCGATCTCGGCGGGGCACAATCAGATCGGCGTCGACTACGGCGGCGTGGTTGATGGCGGGAATAGGCAGCCGAGTCGGGTAGGCGGCGTCGCGTTTTGGGGCAAAAATCGCATGTGGACAGGCGGGCGAAAGTGAAATGAAGGTTTATTATATTACGTCTTTCATGTTACAAGTTGAAATGACATCGTATTCAAGATTTCTTTTCCCGACAAAGGGTGGATTTTATTACCTCAAAATGAAGCATCAAGTGAATACAACAGATAATGAGCAGACACCAGCCTCTGCATAGCTAAGATGCACAAAGGCAACACAGACTAAACACACCGACAGATAGCAATGTCATACAAGACCAAAGCCATGCCTTAGCATGGAAAAAGAAGAAGAAGAAAAAAGCCGAAGCGGTCAAAACAGAGATCGACAAACTACAGTAACGATCTTATCCGCACTAATCTTCTCTTGACACCACAAGGACGGCGAAGTTCTTCAACAACAACGCCTTCAGAAAAGAAACAATGCTCAAACACCGTATTGAAGATGATTATTGCATCACAGTGTGCAGAACCACCAATCCTGATTTAAAAAAGAAGAATGATTGATGGTTGCAGTTGTCCCAGTCAGGATCTGATTTGCTTATCCAGAAGGCGACGATCCCAATGCCCATGCCCGCCTCCGTTACAAAGCTCCGACCCATCATCCATCGTCCATCACCAGTGCGGTATACACCCCGGTTGACTAGCGCTGATTTGCTCCCTCTCCAGCTCCGGCTCCCAGATCGAGACGGCGGCGGCGGCGGCGGCGATGGGCGCCCACCCTTACGTGCCGGCGAGCCTGGACCTCCCGGGCTACGTGCCGCTGCGCCTCACCCAGCTCGAGATCCTCGGGGCCTACCTCGGCACCTCCCTCTTCGTCCTCGTCGCCGTCTGGCTCCTCTCCGGTAAAAACATTACCTTCCCCCAATCCCGCCCCAGTCGAGATCTCGCCGGCCGTCAGTCAGCTCACGCCTCCGCCTCCGCCTCCGCTGCGCAGGGAGATGCCGCAGGTTGTCCGGCACCGACCGCCTGCTCATGTGCTGGTGGGCGTTCACCGGCCTCACCCACATACTCATCGAGGGCCCCTTCGTCTTCACCCCCGATTTCTTCACCAAGACCAACCCCAACTTCTTCGACGAAGTCTGTAAGTTGATCTCCAGGCTGATTCTTTCACCAACAACAGTCCCAATTACTAGTCAAGTTTAGCTCCAAATCTGGATCGGTCAAGATGGAGTTCTTGAGGTCGTTGTGTCTGCTCTCGTGTTTGTCCAGGGAAGGAGTACAGCAAGGGTGACTCCAGGTACGTCGCCAGGGACACCGCCACCGTCACCGTCGAAGGAATCACGGCCGTGCTGAAAGGCCCTGCCTCGCTGCTCGCAGTGTACGTCTTCTCATCTTGGCTACGATGATGCTTCATACGAAGCAGCAGCAGCAGCAGCAGCTTGCTCTGTTTTCTGCATTTTTCAGACATGGTTCTGCAAATGGGCTTAACTGCGTAGGAAGCCCCACTAAGATTGCACACTTGATTATTCACCCCTTTCTTTCAGTAAGATGATAGTTCTCTTCGTCCTCTGAATCTACATTCACGAAAGTTCAGAATTTGATTTTGATAAACAATGCAAGTTCATAATTTTTTATGAAACGTGCTACCGGTGGATGCTTCAACAGAGCATACATTTGCAGTGTTGCTCAGATCCGCAAGTAGTGTGTTGGTCCTGTATTAACAACACTAGTGCTCTATGTTTGCATGATAGGATGCATGAAAGATAATGGAATTCTAACAGATTGCAGGATTCATGAAAGATGGAATCGGTTTTCATGTGTTTCTGGTGGACTGTTTTGCTGGCCCTGAAATAAACATGCATCGTGATGATTTGAGTATTTGACTGAAACTAGACGGTCCTGTTAGGGTTGGCATAGCACATTTTAGGCAAAATTGGAGTGTTTATCTGCCCAGTATTCTTTCAAAAGTATAAACTCCATCAGCTTAGTATTGTATTTTACAAAATGTAAGAACCACATGATGATTTTGCAGATTGATGTTCTTGCAGATAGTAGTTCTTGTTGAATAAATCAATGTGCAAACAAACGATTCGGTACCTTTTGTGTTTCTTGGTTTGCCTCAAATTTAGATAAGTTCGACCGCAAAGCATAGCAATACTAGGCACTAGCACTGTTTTTACTGAACCTGTTCCAGAGGTCTGAAGAATCTCTCCTCTTGACAATTTCAGTCTGAACTTGTTTATAAAAATGGCAAGCTCATTTTCTTGCCTAGTACACAAGTCCATCGTCGATATAGTTAATCTGAAATTTCAGTCCAGCTCCGCTGTTCAAACTTTTATGATGCACAAGCTTTACTTTCATCTTACCACGAGTTTTCTCATTGCAGCTATGCCATTGCATCACGCAAGTCCTACAGCCACATCCTCCAGTTCGCCGTGTGCCTCGGTCAGCTCTACGGATGCATCGTCTACTTCACCACCGCCTACTTGGACGGCTTCAACTTCTGGGCCAGTCCGTTCTACTTCTGGGCATATTTCATCGGCGCAAACAGTTCATGGGTTGTGATACCGTTGCTGATCGCCACAAGGAGCTGGAAGAGGATCTGCGCAGCGATTCATCAAAGTGAGAAGATCAAGACTAAGTAATTCCTGCAGCAGACAGGATTTGGTTGCAACCAGGACACACTGAACTTCTTATTTTACGGCTAGAAATTTGTTGGCTTATATTGTACCCTTTGCAAACTACATTGCCTGAAACAAGTATGTTGTACTACTGGATTGTGTTGTAACATCAAGGAGGGCGGCTGTTTATTGCTGCAAATGAAAATTATATGCCACCCTTGCATGGGCAATCACCATTGCACATACTATCAGGCAACTAGTAGTAAGAGGCCGGGTGTTGCTCATTATACTTTGTATCCGATTGAGACTATATTTTGAGTTAATAAAAGCACCTTTTATTTGGGGAAAAAAACTAACAGTCAGAGCTGCTAGTACATTGGCTCCATAGGTCCACTGCATTAAGCAAAACCTCTGAAATGCTACTACTGGGTCTGAAATGAAACTCTACCCTATCACACTAATCAGCAATCTTGCAGATGTCCTCGTACTCGACAGCCTCGAGAACTCTCCCATCATAGAGGCCCTTCTCAACCCGCAGTTTGGCGGAGAACTTCTCCGTGTCCACCGAGAGCAACCTCGCGTTCGATCCCCGGTAGGCGCCATTGACGATCCGCACAAGCCCGCCGATCCGCGGGACGACGGTCTCAAGCTCATCTTGGTCGACCCTGACGACATGATTGCTCTCCAGCATCTCGATATCCCCGACGTACCTGTCTATCACCCTCTTCACCAGTCCCTTGTGCTTGTAGTAATGGTGCCCCTTCTCGGCTAGTGATTTGCTCATCACCTTGACCACGATGCCGGGGCACAGCCAGTGGTCCTTCCGGTTGCTCCGCTCCTTGGCCTTCGCCTCCTCCTCCATCAGATCATCAATGGCTGACCTCCTCGTACCCGTTGATTTCCCTGCGTCTTTCCCCTTGTTGTTGATCACCTCCTCCTCCTCTTCATCCAAGCCAAATTTCATCTCTGGCTTAACCTCAGGCGTTGCCGGAGCAGCGCGCCGGAGTGCGATCGCAACCTTCCCGGTTGCCTTGTTGAACTCTTCTTGATCAGCATCGACTTGTTCCGAATACGCTTCCTCAATCTTCCCGAGGTCGCCATTGTCATCACCATTGGCCTCGGCCATGGATTTCTTCTGGGCACGCTCGATCTGCCGGGCAATGACGAGCTCCTCGGACTGGACCCTCTTGCGCTTGAGCCCGGCCTTGGCGGCCTGCTCGGAGCCCCTGTCGACGTAGGCGATGAACCAGCCCTTGGGCGTGTGCTCGACCCTGGCGAGGCCCTGGCGGCCGAGGAACTGGACGAACTCGGAGAGCGTGGCCCAGCGCGTGGAGTTCATGTGCACGTGGCGGCGGTCGGCGACGAGCTCGTTGTAGACGACGGTGGCGGCGACGCGGGAGCCGCGGTGGCCGTGGCGGAGCAGGGCGAGGAACGCCTCGAGGAACTCGCCGGAGAAGCGCTCGTTGGCGCGGTCGGGGGCCTGGCCGAAGACGGCCATCTGCCGCCGGTGCGACTCCGACGAGCAGTGGCACTCGAAGCCGTTCTCGTCGCGGCACTGCTTCTCGCACACCTGGCAGTACCACCGCAGCTTCTGCAGCCCCTTGCCTTCATCCGGCTCGCCATTGCCTTCAGCTCGCTCTTCCCCATCCCGCCTGCGCTGCGCCGCCGGGGTACGTCGTGGGAGGAGGCGGCGTTCCTCTTCTCTTTTGTGGAGGGCTGGGAGGCGCCCGGCGGCCCGGTTTTGGGTCGGCGTAGGTGACTGGCACGTATACTACTCGGACACGTACACGACATGGAAAGCGTATAGGAAGCCGTGGACTTCTCAATTTTTTGTGCGAACGTTCATTTCATAAGAGCATTTCCAACAGCCGCGCTAAGCGCCACGCGCAAAAAACCTGTTTACCGCGCGCGCTGCGGCTGGTTTTGCGCGCCCGCCTGCGCTCCAGCAGCCGCGCTATAATGCAGCGCGTGCCGCTCCAGCAAAGCGTAAAAATACAGCGCGCGCGACTCGCCGGGCATTTTGCATATATGATATTTTGGACAAAAATGAACATATGAAATTTGACACAAACAAGTTGATGAATAAAAGTTCATGCCCACAAGTTCAAAATCATGCCCACAAGTTCATCCAACCAAGTTCAAATGCAAACTAAAGTTCAAGACATGAAAGACACATCAATCTTCATCTTCCTCGTCTTCGTCCTCGTCCTCATCTTCCGAAGACGACTCTTCCGCCTCCGAAGATGAATCTTCCTCCCTCTCCTCATCACGCACCGCATCATGTGAGGCTCCGACGGTGTTGGCAAGATTTTCAACGGCATCTTCATGGGAATGTGTGTGAGAAGGCACATCGAAAGATATTGCACCCATGGCGGCCGGAGGTGCACCCATGCCTCCCATGAGAGAAGCAAAACTTATGCCTCCCATGGCGGCCATAGCGTCGGAGGGTGCTCCAAAGCCACCCATGCCTCCCATGGCGGCCGGAGGTGCACCCATGCCTCCCATGGCGGCGGCGGCAGGGGGGTCGCCGCTGTGCAGCGAGGTGAGCGGGGCGCCGGTGTGCGCGTCCATGGGTGGGTGGCAGGGCGCCGCGCCGGCGCGCGCGGGGCGTAGGACGAGGAGAGGAGAGAGTGCGGCGCGAGCGCTCGAGTGTGCCGCGCGCTGTAGCTGGCGCCCGAAATACGCCGCGCGGGTAAGTGTTTTCAACCGCGTGCCCAACCCGTTATAGCGCGCGCGCCGTTTTTGCGCGCCCGCTGGAGCGACCCGCCGCGTTGCGCGCGCGCTAAAACGGCCTAATTTGCTGCGTGGCGCTAGTTTAGCGCGGCTGTTGGAGATGCTCTAAGCTATTTTTCGTGCGCGACCCGGTTATGCACCGTTGGATCCGCCGCATGGCTGCAGCAGATGTGCTCGTGATGATCTCGTGCTGCTGCCATGATGATGTGACTGACGCTTATTCCTAAGTAGCGGTAATCTAAACGGTCTTATATTTGTTTACAGGTAGAGTATTTATTAGGATCCAACACATTAGACAGTACCTTTTTTTTGAGTGAATTTCATTTTTACCTATAAATTCATGTTTTTGACAGATATAACACCCGGGTTTTTTTCCGGCACACACAAGAGTTTTGTGTGTTGATTCATTAGGACTGGAAAGATGTACAATAATTAGTTTACAGAAAGATTGGAAAGACAGTACCCCATTTAGTGAAAATTCTCAATTTATACAGAATTTAGGCAAGGTTTGTGATACACTCTACTCCATGTTTTCTCAAAATTTGGTGTTGACTATACGTGCCGCGTACATGGTTTTATTTTTTTCTCTGGTTTTTGGATTTTTCTTGCACAGGGAAAAAAAGAACCGAACCAAACCACTGCGACAAAAAAAAAGCCCCGCGGCAAGGGCTTGGGGGTGGAGTGAAATTGGGCTTCCTTGTCCATAACTTTCAAGGTGGTATGAAAAAAGGATATTATAAATGAATGGCAAACCTAGAAAACTATGTTTCCTGTTAAGTACAACAACCTATGTTTCCTGTTGAGTGGGAACACCAGTACGGTGCACAAACTAGAAGAAGTGATGGGCAAGGATCAATGAATATTAATCTTGTTTGGGACTTTTTTTTTGAAGAAGATGACCCCCAACATGTACATCAGAACGATGCATGCAATCATATATTATTAATAATGTAAAATTCAGCAACCAAATAACCTTGACCCGGAAATAAAACGGAAAACAAATCTTGTGGCCGTATACCTCGCGACAGTAACTCCCCAGATAGCCACTAACCCTATGTTAAGTAAGATAAAAGTATTTGCCTGGCGTGCTTTGCATGGGATTGTCCATGGTATGGCAGTACTAGCAAATCGACATATTAAGGTACACCTGCAATGTCCTGTGTGAGCAAGTAGCAGAAGATATACGCCATTTGATGTTCACATGTAGAAGGGCAAAACAAATGTGGACAGAACAGGGAATGCAACCGTTAACAGAAGAAGTGATTGATTAATATTGACAGGTCAGGAGTGTTATTCTTGAGGAGCTTCTCACACAGCCAGCGAGCCATCCTCCCGTGCTTGGCCGATTGGGCCTCAGGGAGTCTTTGGTCATTGGCGCATGGTATACTTGGTGGCAACTGAGAGAGTTTGCGAAGGGAGAAAAAGTCCGTAATCCTATAAGTACTGCATTCGTTATCTAGGCAATCACAATTAAGTTCAGTCGAGCCACTAATCTGAAGGAACCAGAGAAGGTGTTGTGAAAGAAACCTCCAGGTAAATCGCAGAAGCTAAACATCGATGCAGCTTTTTTTGAGAAGGGTGCGACGGCTGTTGTTCTCCGAAACAGTCGTGGCGAGGCTGTGGCGGGGGCGTCGTGGCTGCTAAATCATCTCCATGACACGACAACAGCAGAGGCGATCACACTTCAGCGAGGGCTGGAACAGTTGGAAGACCTTGGATGTCAACTGGTGATTGTTGAATCAGATTCGCTGGAAATTATTCAAGCTTGCAATGGTGTTATTGAAATCTAGAGCCCTTACTCTGTTATTTTGATGGATTGCTTTCAAAAGGCTCTTCGTATCGGTGTCGGTTTCTTTCACGCATTGTTTTGATTCGAACTCTACTTTTGTTTAGGACGGTGATCCCCCGTTTTTTAATTTCCGGTCATTATGGATGATGTAACTTTGATTTCAGTTAATAAAGTGCACCAAGTAGCTTTCTCTCCTAAGAAACACTGATCTTAATTCAATCGTTAAATATGAATTCAAACATGGAAGTAACATAGTAAAACACAGTGGTTTAAAGATAGTAGACGTCTACAGGGCTATACTATACATGGTATGCATGGGTTGAACACATGGCAGTACTACAAACTATTGCTTGGGTTCCATGCTGCGCGTCCGGCGCCTCGACACGAAGTAGCGCACCACCAGAGTGACAATGGCGGCTGTGGCTGCCACGGACCCGAGCACCGCGATGAGTATCACCCACCATGACGTTCTCTTCTTGCCGCCGGCGTCTAACCTGTCCACCGTCAGGTCCCAGTCACGGACGCCGAGGAAGACATCGCGGACCGTGGCGGCGAAGAACCCAACCATCGCGGTCTGCGTGGTGCGCCGGCCGGCGAGAGAGAGCCGCGCGTCGATGAGGGCTCCGGGCGGCCTCGGCTCCCCGCCAGCCGCGACGTACACGCGCAGGACGTGCGCGGCGGTGTCGTACTCGACCCACACGGCCACGGCGCGGCGGCCGTTGGGCGTGACGGTGCCGTTGAGGCCGACGTACGGGGACTCCGGCTCGTACGACCTCACCGCGCCGACCTCGACCGCGGCGAGGCCGCTGGCCGTGGCGTTGGCGTCGGGCACGGCGTCGGCCGAGCCGTTGGCGCCGCGGAGGCGCGTCCGGCTGTTGAACAGCGGGAACCTGTCGAGGAGGAGCACGAAGGAGACGGGGGTGGCGGAGCTCTCCACCGTGAAGCTCGTGTTGAAGGACGCCTCGCGCGCAGGCAGCAGCCCACCGCCCGCGCCCGCGCGCCAGACGTCGACCGTGTCCGGGAGGAGCAGGAAGCCCTCGGACACGTTGATGCTGGCCGCGGTGGAGTCGATCTCGGGCTGGAAGAGCAGCGCCGCCGGCCCGACCACGGTCGTGTTCGTGGCGGCAACCAGGCTGGCCGTCGTGGTGGCGTTGAAGACGGGGAAGCTGTAGGACTCGACGCCTGCCACCGCCGCCATGATCGTCGCCGCCATGAAGAGCAGCAGTATTAGAGCTAGACCCACGAGCTTACCAGAAGACGCCATTAGCTATGTTGATCGGGTATTAGTCGGATACACAGACATTTGTCACGAGATTCGGAGGGGTTTTATAGGCTGACAAAGCCGAGAAAATGAATGACGGGGTGTGGTGGTCAAACATGGGGAGGAAACGTCGACGAATTTTACTGCATGCGTGCCCTTGGGGACTGAATGGGAAAAGTCTGAATAAAACCTTGAACTCGTACTTCCCGTCGAAATTGAACCCTTACCTTTTAATCCCTAAAATCAGTACACCGTACTCATTAATCTCAGTCAATCCTAACCTTGCAAAATTCTAGACTAGTTTGGTGCACTAGAAAAACGCAATCCCCACCAGGATCATCCTCTTCTCTCACTAACTTGGTGGAGCTACAGTCAGATCCATCAATCTGCATCTGCATGACGCGCGCACACACAATGAAACGACGTGGCAGCTCCGGGAGTGGTTGTGCGACGGCAGATGAGGGGCTTGCCGGCCAGTGGCGTGCAGCCCTGGGAAAGATCTTTACCTAGCTGATTGAGCGCACGAGAGCTTGCAGAGCGCAGCTTCACGGAGAGGAAATGAGGAAGACGACAACAATGGCGGCGGTGCTTGATCGAGCGAGTGGCTGGTGTCGTCGTAGTAGCTAGCCCGACATGCTAACGACGATGGTGGGTGGAGCACGAGAAACGCGAGATCCACATGGACATAGCCGTCCGTAGCGTACGCACGCGTCCAGGCTAGGCAGTGTCCCCGCGGGGCGTGAGTGTTCCACCGAGTTGTGCTACTCCAGAAGCCCAGATCGACCAAGCATCTAGTGGATAGTAGTTTGCTGCACGTGGAAAAGCTAGCTAGCCTCAAGGATCCATCGGGTGCTTTCTCTACACTTGCGTACGTGCATATTCAAGTTCGACCAATCGATCAACCATTCGTCAGTTCAGTAGTTAGGATCTTGGGGCAGGCCATGACAAAGCCTAGGAAGTTGAGCGCGGGCCGGCGGCCTAGGCGCCCCACAGCGCCAATGAGGCGACGCCACACACGGCGGCAGCCATCTCCGGCGTCTAGTACGATCAAAGCTCCCAGACCTCTCCCTGCCCCTTCAATTCTGGCTGGCCATCTCGCTTCTTTTTCTTATCGCAGACGTTTCAACAAAGGAGAGAACGACAGGGAGGAAGAGGTAGAGGAGAGGGATGGATATGACATGCGGACCCGTATTGTCGGTGAGAGTAGCAGGTGAACCCAGTTGGGATTGCCTTTTTTCCAATGTGCCAAACAGGTTGAAAGTCGATATTAACCGGGATTGACAAGTATAGGGTGCCGATTTCAGGGATTAGAAGGTGAGGGTTTAATTTCGACAGGGCATACGAGTTAAAGGTTTTTTTCAAACTTTACTCGGACTGAAAACCCGCAAACTTACTAGTAGCTAGGATTAGTACTATAGCAACTTATATTAACATAAAAATGGATTAGAAGCGTACTTAGTGGAACCTGGCCAGATGCTGGAAGTCGTATGGAAAAGGTAGCACTTGCTAATTAGCAAGTGTCACGTGATCAATTAACAATAAACAAGATTAGTTGCTTTGTTGGAGTAATGTGTTACGGGTAGGCCAACCCAAGGCCCATAACCTTTTAAGACATCGAGGCAGGCAGCGCCCCTCAAGACCACAGGGCGAAGAGCCGCCTCCTGGGGAGTCTACGGCAAGGCGGCCGACTGCCCGCTCACGGCCGAGTCCCAGGGGCGACTTCCAGAGGAGCCGGCTTTGGGGAGTCGGCCGGCGACTCCAACAAACCGTGACCTCATCGAGGGGGACGGGGAAGGGGCGTGGCTACAATGAAGCCCACTCCCCGCCCCTTACCAAGGGCAGGCATGGCTACAGCGCGCCGTACTAGGGAAGATCTCCTTGCGGCGTGGCACTGTTGCCCAGCCGGCCCTGACATCAGCATCACTGTATCTGGTCCTGCGCCCACGACGACTTGTCTGTACGGCCTGGAGGCAGCGTGGCCCACCAGTCAGCGAGACCTCGGGAGACGGTGGGAGAACCGCCAGTCGGACCCGTCGGGAGTCGGCCCGGGGGAGTCGGCTGAGCCCTCCCCCGGGGCCCACGCGCCATTAATCAAGAAGAGATGGGGAGTGGCCACAGTGATCGCCCGCCAGGCGGCGGGGCTGTTGCCAGGACCCCATGACCGAGCTTGCGTCATCAGGAGCACAGCTACAATAATCAGCAGCCGGCGAGACCCGCCCGCGGCGGACGCGGCCTGTCGGCTCCGTACCAGACCAGTCGGCGGGGCCCACCATTCGGCGGGCCCCAGCGGTCGGCGGAGAAGCCGGAGGTCGGAGGCACTTACGGCTGGGCCCGCGCCCAGTCGAATTACCATTGTACCCCTGGGGGTAGGCCTATATAAACCCCCCAGGGCACCCATGCAAAGGGTTGGATTCCAGTAGTTCTATACCACACCAGATAGAGGAAGAGAGCTAGCCTTGCCCTCTCCTACCACCAGACACGGCTCAAGAAGCAACTGTGTAAACACTTGACCGTAGTGATCATGCGGAGACCCCGCAGAGCAGCAGTAGGGGTATTATCTCCCCGGAGAGCCCCGAAGCTGGGTAAGATTCGCCGGCGTGCATGTCTTCGCCTCATCCCGTTTCCAGGCACCGACGACGTTCTACTCGCCCCCACCATGATAAGCCATCCATTGGCATATGTCGCACCAAACCCCTGACATTTGGCGCCCACCGTGGGGCGTGGTGCACCGCCGTCCGGAGATCTGTTCTGGACGGGAATGGACGGGAACCCTTTTTCTCCCTGGCGAGCGCAGCCAGCCAGGCACGCCAGACGAAGTCTGCGTCGACGCGCTGCGTGGCGTTGAGATCGCCTGCGCAGCCAGCTCCTTGTTCGAACTTGTCGGCGAGGTCCGCCTCTCCGACGAATCTGCGTCCGACGCAGGCGCAGGCGGCCCCGAAAACCTCCTCGCGGGCCTCCTCGATCAACTCCATGTTTCCGGCGAGCCTGCCGTGGACTTGGAGTCCGTAGGCTCCACCGACCCGATGCTGGTCGACTCCGACACCGCGTCGGTCGACGCGTTATCCACCAACGTGGTGGTCTACGATGAACCTCTCCCCCACGCGGAGAGAGACGGAAGCACCGTCACTGAGGTGCTGGTCATCAGTCATGACGAGTTCCCTGGTGGAAGGGCGCCCGACTCACTCGGCGCGGCGCTGCAAGACCTAGCTGCGCCCATTCCGGAAGATGCTAACGCAGAGACGTTAGAAGCGCGCCGCCTTCAACAAGTTGGCGCGCCGCCTTCAACAAGTTGACGCAGAGACCTAGCTGCGCGAAGAAGCTAGCCAGCATGAGACGCTTGTCAGAAGCTTACCAGCGGGAGATGGATCGCGCTGTTGGCGGCTCGCCGGTCCCGGCAGGGCCCAGCCGCCTTGGCGCAGTTCAGCAGCGCGGCGTAGCCATCGCCAGCCTGTTTGCGGCTAGCCGCCCCGTGTATGCCATGCCAGCGGAGAACATCCGAGCCGCCCAGGCAGCGGCGGATGAGCTGGACAATTTCGAGGGCAAAGAGCGCCGCCTCATGATGGAGCGAGTCCAGCGGCTCCTCGACGGGGCCGCCCCGCAAAACAAGGCGGGCTGCCGCACGGAGGCGCCGCAGCGGCCAAACAACGACCCGCACCGAGATCAAGGCGCGACGTCTCGGACGCCGACTGGCGGTGCCCGAGGAAGGAAGGACAAGGAGCCGGCTGTCAGCCACAGTCGGACTCGGATTACCATAGAGCGCGACCGAGACGGCCGCCCGAGAGCAGTGGAACGACGGGACGACTGTCCGCCTCCCCCTCCCCGCAAGGAGAGGCGAGTCTCCCCGCCGCCTGTTGACCATCAGACTCTCGGTGACCGCCTTGGCCGCCGAGAGGGAGTTGGAGAGAATGACGCCCGCCACCGGATCGACCGACTTCACCGGTCCCTGGTGCTGGAAGAAGAAGACGAGCTGGGTCCGGCTTGTTTCGGGCCACGCATTCGGGACGAGCCCTTTCCCAAAGGGTTCACGCTCCCAAGAGACACGCCCAAGTATACCGGCTCCGTGAAGCCGGAAGACTGGCTAGTCGACTACTCCATGGCTGTCAGCATAGCAAACGGCAACAAGCGTGTCACCGTAAAGTACATTCCGCTCATGCTCCAGGGCACGGCCCGGACATGGCTGAACAGCCTAAAGCCCCGCAGCATCAACAGTTGGGTCGACTTCACCGAAGCGTTCGTCCGCAACTTCACCAGCACGTACAAGCGTCCTCCCAAGCCTCGTCAGCTCTCCTTGTGCATGCAAGGTCCTGACGAGTCGACGCGCGACTACCTCACGCGTTGGGCTGAGCTCCGGAATTCCTGCGAGGGTGTGCACGAGGTGCAGGCCATCAAGTACTTCACAGCCGGGTGCCGAGAAGGCACCCTCCTCAAGCACAAGCTCCTCTGCGACAAGCCAGAAACCCTCGACGAGCTGCTGATCATAGCGGACAAGTACGCTACGGCCGACTCCTCCATGAAGACGGAAATTCAAATCAGCACGACTGGCAAAGTAGCTCCTCAGGCTCCAAGAACTCCGGCAGCAGACGCCGGCCGGCGACAACAGCAGGGCGACAACAAGCGCAAGGCCCCGCAGCCGGCTTCCAGTAGCCGGCAGGTCGCGACCGTCGAAGCCCAGCAGCTAGAAGAGCAGCCTCCGCCCAAGCGACATAAAGGCGGCAAGCCAAACTGGTTGCCGGCCTTCTCCTACGAGCAGACCTTGGATGGACCTTGCAAGTTCCACAGCGGCGCGAAGCCGTTGAATCACACCACCCGGAAGTGCCACTGGCTCACCAGGATCGCCAAGGGAGACGACCTCCTGCCACCCCCGCCTGCTGGGCAGCCGCCTCCGCCCCAGCAGCCGGCAGTCAGGCCAGTTGGCGCAGTACAAGACGAATACCCTGAAGAGCACGGAGCCTACGTGGTGTTCACCAGTGTGGCTGATGATCGACGCAGCAGGCGGCTGCTGCGACAAGAGGTGAACGCAGTAGCCTTAGAGACGCCAGAGTTCATGCACTGGTCTGAGAGGCCTATCAGCTGGAGCAGGGCTGACCATCCAGAAGTGATGCCGAGTCCGGGATCCTACGCGGTCCTGGACGCAACCTTTGCCACGGACAAACGGGCCGCGCGTTTCTCGCGAGTTCTGATAGATGGGGGCAGCAGCATCAATATCCTGTACAAGGACACCATGGAAAAGTTAGGAATCAAGTAGAGACAGCTTCAGAACAGCCGGACTGTGTTCCACGACATTGTTCCTGGGCTTTCCTACTCACCAATCGGCAAGATCCTGATTGACGTCCTCTTTGGGGACAAAGATCACTTCCGAAGAGAGTCTGTTTGGTTTGAGGTAGTGGACCTTGAGAGCCCATACCATGCATTACTTGGCCGGCCCGCCTTGGCCAAGTTCATGGCGGTCCCCCACTACGCCTACCTCAAGATGAAGATGCCCAGTTCCAGGGGAATTCTGACTGTGGCCGGCGACTACCGGAAGTCTTCCGCTTGCGCGGCCGAGAGCAGTCAGCTGGCCGAGTCCCTGGTGATTGCAGCCGAGAAGCGACTCCTTGAGCGAGTTGTGGCGATGGCCGACAAGCAGCCGGAGATATCGCCCGACCCGAAGGAGTCGGAAGCCGAAGGTTCGTTCAAGCCGACCAAAGAGACAAAGAAGATACCCTTGGATCCAGAGCACCCAGAGAGGTACGCCGTCGTAGGTGCAAACCTCGACAGCAAATAGGAAGGCGAGCTCGTCGATTTCCTTCGTGAGAATCGGGACATCTTCGCATGGTCTCCCAAGGACATGCCAGGTGTACCGACGGATTTCGCCGAGCACAAGTTACACGTCCGATCTGATGCAAAGCCGGTTAGGCAGCCCCTGCGCCGCTTATCAGAAGAGAAGAGAAGAGTTGTCGGAGAAGAGATAGCCCGACTCCTAGCAGCCGGCTTCATTATGGAAGTTTTCTTCCCGGAGTGGCTGGCAAATCTGGTCCTGGTGCTAAAGAAGAACAAGCAATGGCGAATGTGTATTGACTACACGAGCCTCAACAAGGCCTGCCCCAAGGACCCGTTTGCTCTGCCGAGAATTGATCAGGTGATAGACTCCACAGCCGGATGCGAGCTGTTGAGTTTCTTGGATGCGTACTCAGGATATCACCAGATTAAGCTGAACCCAGCTGACAGATTGAAGACCGCCTTCATCACGCCGTTTGGAGAATTCTGCTACCTCACCATGACGTTCGGCTTGAGGAATGCCGGTGCCACCTTTCAGCGTTGCATGCAGAAGTGCCTCCTCAAGCAGCTAGGCAGGAACGCCCGCGTTTATGTGGACGACGTGGTGGTGAAGACAGAAAAGTGAGGAACATTGCTGGAAGACCTCAAGGAGACCTTTGAGAACCTGCGCCGGTTCCAGATCAAGCTCAACTCCGAGAAGTGTGTCTTCGGAGTACCAGCCAGCCAGCTGGTAGGTTTCCTGGTCTCTGAACGCGGCATAGAATGCAACCCAGTAAAAATCAAGGCAATCGAGAGAATGGAGGTACCTAGCCGACTGCTGGATGTGCAGAAGTTCACCGGCTGCTTGGCGTCCATCAGCCGATTCATCAGTCGGCTGGGCGAGAAAGCTCTCCCCTTATACCAACTCATGAAGAAGACCACTTTTTTCGAGTGGAACCATAAGGCGGACGAAGCTTTCCACCAGTTGAAGAAGATACTGACTACTCCACCCGTCCTGGCGGCTCCGACTCCCAAGGAACCTATGCTCCTGTACATCGCCGCCACCAGCCGAGTAGTCAGCACAATCATTGTAGTAGAGCGTAAGGAGGAAGGCAAGGCGCTACCTGTCCAGAGACCAGTATATTACCTGAGCGAGGTACTGTCGACCTCCAAGTAGAACTACCCCCACTACCAGAAGATGTGCTATGACATGCACTTTGCTGCCAAGAAATTGAAGCCTTACTTTCAAGAGCATCCAATCACGATGGTCTGCACGGCTCCACTTGCCGAGATCATCGGTAGCCGAGATGCCTCTGGTCGAGTGGCCAAGTGGGCCATAGAGCTGGCTCCTTACACCATCTACTACCAGCCCCGCACCGCTATCAAATCACAAGCACTGGCCGACTTCCTCGTTGACTGGGCCGAGACCCAGTACCTGCCTCCAGCGCCTGACTCCACCCATTGGCGGATGCACTTCGACGGCTCCAAGATGCGCACCGGCTTGGGAGCCGGCGTCGTCCTCACCTCTCCCAAAGGCGACAAGCTCAAATATGCACTACAAATCCATTTTGCCGCCTCCAACAACGTGGCCGAGTACGAGGCGCTCATTCACGGGCTCCGGCTTGCCAAAGAATTTGGCATCCGCCGGATCCTGTGTTATGGCGACTCGGACTTAGTGGTCCAGCAGTCATCTGGCGACTGGGACGCGAAAGACGCAAACATGGCGAGCTACCGTTTCCTCGTGCAGCAACTCAGCGGGTATTTTGAAGGGTGCGAGTTCCTCCATGTGCCAAGAAACGACAACGACCAAACAGACGCCTTAGCACGAATCGGCTCTACCCGCCAAGCAATACCATCTGGCATCGCCCTTCAACGCCTCCTCAAGCCGTCTGTCAAGCCTTCACCAGAATCAGACTCCATTTTCATACCGGCTCCTCCCGAAGACGGCGGATCCGACTCCAGAGCTCTGGCAGTCGGAACGGGGACTTTGGCGGGCGACTCCAAAGCTGCCACAGTCGAGCCCGGCCCGGGGACTGCGGTGACGGACTCGAAGATTCCAGAACTCGGCCCAAGGACCGCGCCAGTCGGCCTCGGGACTTCATCAGCCCAGCAAGCGGCTGTTGACTCCAGCCCGCCGCCTCCCAGCCCAGCCTCCCTCGTTCAAGTCGCAGTTCTGGTAGTCGAAGAAATAGCAGCACTCTCATGGGCCCAGCCCATTCTCAAATTCCCGGTGAACAAAGAGCTACCAACTGATGAAACCTCAACTCGGCAAGTACAACGCCGGGCGGCAGCCTATACCATAATCAACAGAGAGCTGGTTAGGCGCATCGTCACTGGTGTCTACCAGCGCTGCGTAGAGCCAGAGCAAGGCCAGGTGATCCTCAAAGACATCCATCAAGGCGAATGCGGCCACCATGCGGCTTCAAGAGCACTCATCGCCAAAGCTTTTCGGCACGGTTTCTTTTGGCTGACTGCCTTGGAAGAGGCCAAGGAGTTGGTCCAAAAATGCAAAGGGTGCCAGAAGTTCAGCTCCAAGCCGCACCAGCCGGCTTCCGCGCTCAAGACCATCCCCATTGCTTGGCCTTTCGTAGTTTGGGGTCTAGACATGGTGGGACCGTTCAAGACAGCACGAGGTGGTCTAACTCACCTACTTGTCGTAGTGGACAAGTTCACCAAGTGGGTGGAAGTGAAGCCAATTAAGAAACTGAACGGTCCGACTGCTGTGATCTTCATCACCGATATCACAATTCGGTACGGCATACCACACAGCATCATCACCGACAACGGCACAAATTTTGCCAAAGGCGCCTTGGCCCGTTTCTGCGCAACACAGGGCATCTGACTGGACCTAGCATACGTCGCCCACCCGCACTCAAACGGCCAAGTGGAGCGAGCAAACGGCCTCATCCTGTCCGGCATCAAGCCTCGGTTGATCGAGCCTCTGGAGCGCTCGGTTGGCTGCTGGCTCGACAAGCTGCCAGCCGTCCTCTGGAGTCTGCGCACGACTCCAAAAAAGTCAACGGGCTTAACGCCCTTCTTCCTCGTCTACGGTGCCGAAGCCGTCATCCCAACGGACATAGAGTTCGACTCCACACGAGTCACCATGTCCACCGAGGAGGAAGCAGAAGAAGCACGACAAGACGGCGTCGATTTGCTGGAAGAGGGCCGGCTGTTGGCACTCAGCCGGTCCAGCATCTACCAGCAGAGCCTGCGCCGATACCACAACAGGAAGGTCAGGCCAAGATCTTTCCAAGAAGGCGACCTTGTGCTCCGGCTAATCCAGCGAACAGCCGGCCAGCACAAGCTGTCGCCGCCTTGGGAAGGCCCTTTCATCATCAGCAAAGTACTAGGCAACGATTCCTACTATCTGATCGACGCTCAGAAGCCCCGAGCACGCAAGAGGGACGACTCCGGCAAGGAGACAGAGCGGCCATGGAATGCAAATCTTCTCCGAAGATTTTACAGTTGATGCAGTATGTACCACGCTACCTTTTGTATTAAAGTACCAAGACTTCGGGCCCCCCAAGACGAGCTCGGGGACTGCCCTCTTTTGTCTGTATGATAAAAATTATGCCTACAAGTATGTTACTCTTTGTCATGCCGTTTGGCACCGGGCTCAACAAGTCGGCCCGGGGACTTGCCGCCTTGCACTATGAAATGCTTCCTGCAGCCGGACAAGTAGTGTGTAGCACCTAAGCCGTCTTCTGTCAGAAGCCGCAGCTCGCAGAGCGACTGTACGGTGGGCAGAGGTAAGGTAGAATGGGTGTTCGCATGAATAATGGCTAAGGACTCAAAGCATAAAACATAGCTCAAGACGACTTCCAGACTTTCTCGCAAACCGACTCTCGGACAGTCGGATTGTCGTTTTCTATCCAACTTGCTCAAACAATCTTGAAATCGGCTAAGTACTTGCTTTTCCAAAGTAGCCTAGCACTTGATCCAGCAACAGTCCGCAGAGCGGCTGTCCGATTGGCAAGGCAGGCAACTAGGAGAAAGCGGCAAAGGAAAACAGCCAAAAGAACAATGAGCAAGAAAAGAT